>NC_137274.1:3205013-3410013 GCF_053477335.1 Acartia tonsa | reverse complement strand
ACGAAAAAAAATCCGTCAATTTTCTACCAAAAAAATCTGTCAATTTGTATACGTTTAAAAATCCACCAAATTATATTACAACAAATCTAGGATCATGGAAAGAAAACGAAGTAGCAGGTTGAATGTCGTATTTTCACAGTAGCTTTTTTTCTTATTTCTAGCCCATGCGGAGGGCTCTAACCTTGCGGGGCAATTATTAACATTTACTCCAACCTAACCTTAAAAAGCTTCTGTGAAAATACGACGAAAACTCGCTACTTTGTTTTCTTTCCATGATCCAAAATTTGTCAATTTATACATCTAAAAATCCATCAAACTATCAAACAGAAAATCATCATAATTTAAAGAAATAATTTCATTTTAAACCAAAAAGTATTATAAAAGGGCCACTGAACTGTTGAAGGGTTTTAGGCTATTTTATTTTCAAATAAAAGCTTCTGTAAAAAGCTTTAAATATATAATATTTTGTTCAGTATGGCTTCGAAAACCGATTAATATCCGCTGGATTAGAACCCAATTTTCAGCCAGCCATACTGAAAAATCATGTTTAGCAGCACCCCGTAGTTATAGACAGTTTTCCGCGATTATTAAAAATAAAAATAATAATTTTTTTTATTTTTCATTTTCCTATTCGCGGAAAGCTGTCTACAATACTATAAATAAATAAATAACAAAGTAGTAGTGTTCTAACTTTTTGACCATTCATTTCAGAAACAGCCACACCATGTATAAGTCTGCCGCAGTTGTGTGTACCCTACTTTTGGCCGAGGCCTATGCCCTCGAGACCGCCGTAAGTTCCTTTTTTTCTTCGAATCCGCTTATTATCCGCTGGATTAGAACCGGTTATCCGCATACTATCCGCATAATATCCGCGGAAAGATGTCTATAATACGATGTCACTTTTGAGACCGCCGTAAGGTCCATTTTATTCTCAAAAAACGATTATTATCCGCTGGATTAGAACCGGTTATCCGCATAAAATCCGCGGAAAGCTGTCTATAATACAATGTCATCCTATAGACAGTTTATATAAGTTTCTTTTATTAACTTCCTACTTACAAATTTGTTTAGACTTATACATTTATATTCTGCTTATTCAGTTCTGACACTCTACAAGTGTTAATGTTCGTTTGCCGTACCGTTTTAGCGCTTCGCTTTTATAAATGTTATCATCCTTGTTTTTTAAAAAAAGATTGGACTTCAAATTAAACTAGTACCCAAAGTTTTATAATAAAATTTTCTTGTTTATTACCTAAAAACTTTGGGACTTTTTCTTGATTGATTAGTTCCTTCTACAAAAGGTGCAATTTTGTGTATCATCATTGGGAGGATGTACATCATTTTTTATCGACCCATTGTCTTATCCCTTAAGATCCCTAAATTGATTCATTTTGTTGAGTATCCATATGTTTCAAACACTAATTGTAATCTACAGAAGGGGTAATTTTGTTTATCATCATTGGGGGATCAATTTATCAGCCATTGTCTTATCCCTTTGGATCCCTGAATTGGTTTACTTTGTTGAGTGTCCAAATGTTTCAACCAATAATTATAATCTACAGAAGGGGTAATTTTGTGTATCATCAATTTATCGGTCATTGTCTTATCCCTTTAGATCCCTGAAAAAAAATGGCCCAGATTTCACTTTTTCTTTTTCAACATCCTGTAATTTTGGGGGGGACTCACATGGATCTAAAGGGATAAGACAATGGGCGATAAATTTGTGTGTTTAAATATTTCCCCAATGATGATACACAAAAATTACCCCTTCTGTAGATTTAAAAGTTTGAAGAACCAACCAATCCAGATTCAAGAAAAGCTAACTAAAGCTTTTAAATACTTTGGGTATCAGTTTTTAAATACTTTGGGTACCAGTATAATTTACAGTCCCCAATGTCCCCTCCCTAACTTCCGGGTTTTGGGTTTAATGGGTTTTCTTCAGGAAGTAAGGGACTGTAAATTATACTGGTATCCAAAGTTTTATTATATTAGACCCCAAAGTTTTATTACATTGGTACCCAAAGTTTTATTAAATTTGTCCCTAAAGTTTTAATAAATTAGTACCCAAAGTTTTATTACATTGGTACCCAAAGTTTCATTACATTGGTACCCAAAGCTATATTACATTGGTACCCAAAGTTTTATTTAATTGGTACCCAAAATTCATTAAATTTTGATTGGTTGGTTTATTTAGTGTTCAATTTGTAATCTAGAGAAGGGTTAATTTTGTGTATTAACATTGGGGGATGTACATCAATTTATAGGCCATTGTCTTATCCCTTTAGATCCCTGTTATTTTTTTTTGCCACTTTCTCCCCGGAAATGAGGATCAATTTTGTGGGGCAAATATCGAAACCGCTTCTTATCCGCTGGATTAGAACCGGTTATCCGCATAATAACCGCGGGAAGTTGTCTATAATCCGGAAATGAGGATCAATTTTGTGGGGCACCTCATGGTTCAATTTCTGGGTCTCCTTTCTTTCCGCCCAGGGATCTAAAGGAATAAGAAAATGGCTGATAAATTGATGTCCATCACTAATAATAATGCACAAAATTAACCCTTCTGTAGATTACATCTTAATGAACCAATAAACGTCCCCCAAAAGTTGCAAAACCAACGAATAAGAAAACGTTATCATAAAACTTTGGGGACTAGTGTAATAAACAGCTCATTGTCCCCTCCCTCCTTCCTGAAAATCATTACAAAGTGATTAGGGTTATACAAAGAAAGTGACTTTTTTAGAAGAATATAATACGGTTGGGGGGGGGGGGGGGTATATTGGGTTTAACACAATTGGGATAAATTAAAAATTAGGTTACCAATACTACTCAAAGTGAAAGTGTCTTAAACGCAGGAAGGTAGGGGACATTGGGCTGTTTATTACACTAGTCCCCAAAGTTTTATAATAAGTGTATTCTTATTCGTTGCCTTAACAACTTTGTGGATTTTTATTGAATTTTGATTGGTTGGTTTATTTAGTTAAGTGACCAAATGTTTCAATAACTAATTGTTTCAATAACTAATTGTAATCTACAAAAGGGGTATTTTTGTGTATCATCATTGGGGCATGTACATTAATTAATCAGTCATTGTCTTATCCCTTTAGATCCCTTGGTACATCCTTCCGAATGATGATAATCAAAATTACTCCTTCTAGATAATAAAACTATTGGTTGGGAGGTTTATAAGGATTGATAAAAGTACCAAAAATCATGTGTATTAATAAAACTTTGGGTACTAGTATAATTTACAGTCCAATTTTTTCCCCTCCCTTTAAAAAAAGTGAAAGTTGACATTTCACTCCTTCAAATTTTGTTGACAAACCAAGAATGTCTCAGAGATCTAAAGGGATAAGACAATGGCCGATAACATGATGTACATCCCCAATGATGATACACTATAACTAGTTATTAATAAATAAAAAAACATAATTGTAAAACTTTGGGGACTAGTGTAATAAACAGCCCAATAACTCCTGAGTTCCCATGCAATTAATATTCAACATGTTGTGCTTTTTACCTAACTGTAAAAGGATTCGTCTTATTAAGTTTGAAATTGATAAGACAATTATATCATGCCTAAATTAAGATGTACATATTTAGAGCAGGGATCTAAAGGGATAAAACAATGGCCGATAAATTGATATACGTCCCCAATGATGATATAATAAATTACCCTTATTCCTAAATTTATTACTAGTTGAAAAGTTTGGACATCGTAACTTAATGAACCAACCAATCAAAATTTAATAAAAGTCCCAAAAGTTGTCAAGCTAACGAATATGAAAACGTTATTATAAAACTTTGGGTACCAGTGTAATTTACCCAATTCCCCAATTTCCCCTCCCTCCTTGGATTAATTGAGATGTACATATTCTATGGAGTGCCTCAAGGATCTATTTCTGGCACTGTAATTACATAAGGGCCTAAAAACCGATTAATATCCGCAGGATTAGAACAGGTTCTCAGCCATACTATCCACATAATATCCACGGAAAGCTGTCTATAATACGATGCGATAAATTTCTGGCACTATTTTTACCCCAGGGAGGAAGGGGACATTGGGCTGTTTATTACACAAGTCCCCAAAGTTTAAATAATAATGTTTCTTATTCGTTAGCTTAACAACTATAATTGGTTCATTAAGTAAAGTGTCCATACCTTTCAACCACTGATTGTAGTCTACATAGGGGGTAATTATTGGGGATGTACATCAATTTATCGGCCATTGTCTTATCCCTTTAGATGTCTGCATATTTTTACACTCAACGATGTGGAACTTTTTTATTTAGAAATATTTAGAATATTATGTTGCAATATTATTATTTTGATAAACAGGCCAAAAATTTTGTCATGCATAACATCATGATGTTTAAAAAAACAAGGATGACAACATCCATAAAAAAAGTGATGCTCTGAAAAATACAGTAGGAAAAAACTAAACATTAACACTTGTAGAGTGTCATAACTTAATAGGCAGAAATTATATTTTTTTGCAAAACTTCTTAAATACTGTTTAGGGACATATTTACATTTTTAGGACTTGATTATAAAAATGCTTCGCTTATATCATTGTACCTTGTTGTCCCAGGAAACAGTATTCAAAAAATCTTATTAATAGGATGATTATATCACTTTAAAAAATATTACCAAAAAAGCAAGTTTTAAATGGACGTACAGACTTTCTGGCAACATATTATAGAGTTGCTATGCTTTTTCTTAAATTTTTTCATGCATAAAAATGATGTCAAAAAAATGCATGGGGTTGAAAATTTTTAGATTAATATGTAATTAAAAGCATATGGAACTTGCTGAAGCAGAAATTTTTTAAAATCACATTTTTCGCATGAAGGGAGGGGACATTTGGCTGTTTATTACACTAGTCCCTAAAGTTTTACAATAACGTTTTTTTTACTCAAGGTTCAATAACTTTGTGGACTTGAATTAAATTTTGATTGGTTTATTTCGTTCAGTGTCAAAACGTTACAAAAAAAGTACCCAAAGTAGGAAAAAGTTAATTTGGTTATAAAATTTTGGGTACCAGTTTAATTTACACTCGGATATCCCCTTCCTCTAATGATAAACAATATTACCCCTTCTGTAGATTACTATTATTGGTTGAAAAGTTTAGACATAAACAATAATCAGGAAGTAAGGGGACAACAAACAGTTTATTACACTAGTCCCCAAAGTTTTATGATAACGATTTCTTATACTTTGGAATCATAACTTTGGGGACTTTTGATTGGTTGGCTCATTAAGTGGAGTGTCCAAACTTTTTAACCACTGATTGCAATCAACTGAAGGGGTAATTTTGTGTCTTATCATTAGGGATGTACATCAATTTATCGGCCATTGTCTTATCCCTTTAGATCCCTTACTAATAACCGGTTTTTTCATAGATGAATTTTTTATTATAATTCAATGAGTACCCATACTTTTTTGTTCAGAATTATAATTCAATGAGTACCCAAAGTTTTGTTATTCAGGATGTTGAGGCAAAGGAGGAGGGAAGATTATACTTCACCGGCCCCGGCTACACCATCAATCTGATCCCCCAGGCTATCCTGCTGGGTCTCCTCTCATTCTGTAAGTATTTACACCATAAATATAGCTTAAAACCTGCCAAAAAGCAGTCCAACCCCCATGGATGTTTTATGTTTAATTATGCTTCATGTTGATGGGAATGTTGACAAAAAGTTTCAGCCGTCTATCTTTTATAGGAGCAGAGAAAATCACATAAAATAAGAGTAGGACCTAATATGCAACCTTGAGGCACTCCACTAAAGTATTTAACATAAAAGTAGCTTAAAACCTGCCCAAAAGCAGTCCAACCTCCATGGATGTTTTGTGCTTAATTATGCTCCATGTTGATGGGAATGTTGTCAAGAAATTTCAGCCGTCTATCTTTTATAGGAGTAGAGAAAATCACATAAAATAAGAATAGGACCTAATATGCAACCTTGTGGCACTCCACTAAAGTATTTAACATAAAAGTAGCTTAAAACCTGCCCAAAAGCATTCCAACCGCCATGGATGTCTTATGCTTAATTATGCTACATATTAATGGGAATGTTGTCAAGAAATTTCAGCCGTCTATCTTTTATAGGAGTAGAGAAAATCATATAAAATAAGAATAGGACCTAAAATGCAACCTTGGGGCACTCCACAAAAATTCCAAGAACATCTAAAGAGCATCATCCGCTTGTAATGGAATATGATAATAAGATCCAATCAGACAACCAACCCTTTGATTGCACTTTACTTTTGCCAGAAAGTCCTAACTGTACATGGTAATAGAAGTTGGTCCGGTTTATGGGCCAAGGCATTCCCCACAACTCTAATTATTAATGTCATACATCTGACATAGCAGTGGTAGAAAAAGTGTAATAAAAGTTATTTTAAAGATTTTTCTCTCAATTTCAAAGTCTAGGCAGTAAATGATTTTCAATATTAAAACATTTTCTTCCTTTTTCCTTAACAATAAAGCATAATCAACTGGATCCGATAAATATCCGCTGGATTAGAACTGGTTCTCCGCAATACTCTCCACATAATATCCGCGGAAAGCTGTCCATAATAATAGAAGCGAGAAATAATATGCAAACAGCAGTTGGTCAATTTGAAATTAAAAAGAAAAGAAAAAATAAGTTTCAGCAAATTTGAATTCCTTGAATTTAAGCAAAATAATCCAGGGAGGGAGGGTTGATTACACTAGTCCCCAAAGTTTTATAATAACGCTTTCTTATTCGTTGGCTTTACAACTTTGTAGACTTTAGTAAATTTTTTATTGATTTATTGATTAGGTTGAGTTTTAAAACGTTTCAACCATTAATTATAATCTACAGAAGGGGTAATTTTGTGTATGATCATTAGAGATGTACATCAATTTATCGGCCATTGTCTTATCCCTTTAGATCCATGCAAAATAAAATACCAAATCACATGTGGTGGGATTTTTTTTTTTATCTTAAAATTTCTGATATCTAATATAGAGAAAGTTTTTTGCATGCAATTTAAACAGTTGTTATAAGAATTGTGGGGGGGGGGGGAGCATTTTTGCACACATTTATTGATGTCCATCCCCAATGATGATACACAAAATTACCCCTTCTGTAGATTAAAATTAGTGGTTGAAACGTTTGATGTAACAACTAATCAAAATTTACCAAAGACCCCAAAATTGTTAAGCCAACGAATAAGAAAAGGTTATCATAAAACTTTGGGGACTAGTGTAATAAACAGCACATTGTCCTCTCTCTCTTACTGCTCTATTGGTGCCATTTTTAAAAAGAAAAAAACCGGTTTTAAAGACTGTTTTACCAGCTATTCAAGTATTTGATGGTTTTACTGTTTTTTATCTTATAACTTTTCATTTTATTTTCATTTTCATTATTCTATGTCAGAGAGAAAGAGGGGACAATGAGCCGTTTATTACACTAGTCCCCAAAGTCTTATAAAAACGTTTGCTTATTCATTGGCTTAACAACTTTGGGGACTTTTGAATTTTGTCTGGTTGATTCATTAAATTGAGTGTTAAAATCTTTCAACCAATAATTTTAATGTACAGAAGGGGTAATTTTGTGTATCATCATTGGTTATGTACATAGTACATCAATTTATAGGCCATTGTCTTATCCCTTTAGATCTCTGATTTTATTTAGCTAAATCCAAATCCATTTTGAAAAAAAAAACAAAGTTGTAGACAAATGTTTCAAGTTAATGTTATATCCTAGGGATCTAAAGGGATAAGACAATGGCCGATAAATTAGTATACATCCCCAATGATTATACATAAAATTACCCCTTCTGTAGATTAAAGTTATTGGTTGAAACTTTTGAACACGCAACTTAATGATCCAACCGAATCAGAAGTTCCTAAAGTTGTTAAGCCAACGAATAAGAAAACGCTTTTTATATAACTTTGGGGACTAGTGTAATAAAAACAGCATATTGTCCCCTCTCTCTCTCTCTCTCTGATTATATATCCTGTACTTGAAATTTGGCTTGACCCTGATCAAAATTAAGTCTGTGTGTGTGTGTGTGTGTGTGTGTGTTTGTGTATGTGTGTTTGTGTGTGTGTATGTGTGTGTATGTATTTATGTGTGTGTGAAAGTATATTAGTAGTGAAATTTCTTGGTTGAACACAAAAAAAAAGTGCAAATCATCCCCCCTGCACCCCCCCCCCTTCTCTTCACTCTACTTCCCAAAACTTTCATTTTCAATAAATCCTCCCTTTCCCCCTTCCCTTCCCCCCTCTTCCCCCTCTTCTCCCCACTATGAACTTGATCTTATTAAACTTTCCCTTTTCGTAGATGCATTTCCCCCTTCCCTTTCCTTCTCCCCCCATCACTTTCCCTTTAGTTGACCCTGTCTTTTTCCCCTTTTTTATCCTTGACATATTTATAAAATTTTTACAATGATAAACAATATTACCCCATTTCTTTAGATTATAATTGTTGGTTGAAAAATTTATGCACTAAATTGAATTAAAATAAAATGTTTTGGTAACCAAAGTTTTTTAACAAAATTATCTTTTTTTAAAACTTTGGGTATTTTGAGAAAGGGGATATTGGACTGTAAATTATACTGGTACCCAAAGTTTTCTAACCAAATTATCTTTTTGAAACTGAAGGAGAATCCATTCTTTACATATTCATATTTTTATAAAAAAAAATTTGGATTCACAGGAGGGGGGGGGGACATTGGGCTGTTTATTACACTAGTTCCCAAAAGTTTTATAATAACGTTTTCTTATTTGTTGGCTTAACAACTTTGGGAACTTTTATTGAATTTTGATTGGCTGGTTCAAACGTTTCAACATCTTATTGTAATGTATAGAAGGGGTAATTTTGTGTATCAACAATTATTGGCAATTGTCTTATCCATTTGAAAATGAAAAAACATCACAAAAAAATCAGCCATCTCTCCTTAAAAGAAGCTAAAAAATAGTACACTTTTTAGACAAAGAAAATTGGGTATATTGGACTGTAAATTACACTGGTCCCCAAAATATTCTAACCAAATTATCTTTTTGATTCTCAAGAAGGGAGGGGACATTGGGCTGCTTATTACACTAGTTCCCAAAGTTTTATAATAACGTGTTCTTATTCGTTGGCTTAACAACTTTGGGGACTTTTCTTGTTGAATTTGATTGGCTGGTTATGACGTTTCAATATCTTATTGTAATCTATAGAAGGGGCAATTTTGTGTATCAACAATTATTGGCAACTGTCTTATCCGTTGAAAATAGAAAAAACATCACAAAAAAAAACTCTCCTTTAAAGAAGTTAAAAAAGCACATTTTTTTTACACAGACAAAAGATAAACTGACAATTAAAGAGTAGATTTTCTATTAGAAGAAAGTTGGGAGAAAAATGCAATTGAAACCACATTTGAAAGTGATCATTTGAAAAAAAATTATTATTATTTGTAAAATTTCATAACAGAGGGGAAAGTTTTTTTAAAAACCACAACAGTTTTAGTATTTTTCCTCCAGGGATTAATAAACCAATCAATATCCACTGGATTAGAACCGCTTCTCAGCCATACTATCCGCATAATATCCGCGGAAAGCTGTCTATAATACGATGCAATAAATAACTATAAAACAACAGGGATCTAAAGGGATAAGACAATGGCCGTTGAATTTTGTACATCCCCAGTGATGATACACATAATTAACCCTTTAAATAAATTACAATTATTAGTTTTGACAAGTTTATCTTAATGAACCAACCCATTAAAATTTTTCTACTAATTCTACGCCTCTAGGGGAACTGTATTCGAAATGGTAAAAAATGTCTTTTCAAATAGCCTAAAACCGTCACAGGACTTATGTGAAGCTTAAGCAAACTAGAGAACCGAATCGGTTCAGTAGTTGTTGAGATTTCTGAGTGGGAGGGTAACTTTGTTTATTATCATAAAGAGTATGTACATCAATTTATTAGCCATTGTCTTATCCCCTAAGATCCCTAAATTTTGTAGTTATTTTTATTAACTCCGTATTATAGACAGCTTTCCGCGGATATTGTGCGGATAGTATGGCTGACAACCGGTTCTAATCCAGTGGATATTAATCGGTTTCATATAAAAATTGCTGACCATGGCAAACTTCCTGCTGTTGGAACTTCCTTAAACAACCTGCCAAGACCTTCATATGTGTGTGTGTTTGTGTGTGTGTGTGTTTGTGTGTGTGTGTGTTTGTTTGTGTGTGTGTTTGTGTGTGTGTGTGTGAAGATATTAAAAGATCTTAATAACTACTGAACTGCTATGAGTTCTTCTTTAAAAGGGAAGCTTGCTATAGGTTCTAGGAAGGTTTTAGGCTATTTTCTGTCTCTTCTATATCCCTTTCAATACATGCCACTTTTTTTGCTGAATGCAAAGAAGTCAAGAATTTTATCTAAAAACATGGAGGAAGTCTCCAAACTTTTTAACAATGTTTTCATATTTGTTGACCCTCACAGATTTCATCATTTTGTGTATCATCATTGGGGGATGTACATCAATTTATCGGCCATTGTCTTATCTCTCTAATCTTTAAACCAGGATGTACAGTCAACTGCCCCCCCACTTCCTTTTCTACAGCCAATGCCATCTTGTGGTCATATTAAGAACTAAAATGCATGGCCAAACAAATGCAAATAAAGTACCACGGCCATTTTGTTTTGCAAAACAGGGGTCTAAAGGGATCAGGCAATGGCTGATTAATTGATGTCAATAACATTTTACATTTACACTATTTAATTCCTTGGCTTAACAACTTTGGGGACTTTAATTGAATTTCAATATGTTGGTACATTTAGTTGAGTGTCCAAACGTTTCCACCACTAATTGTAATCTACAGAAGGGGTAAAATTTTGTGTATTATCATTGGGGACAAACATCAATTTATCAACCATTGTCTTATCCCTTTAGATCCTTGAATAATCAAGTGTCCATATCCTGGTTCTCCCCACCCCCACCCAGCCCCTCCTTAACCTCAAATTGGCCAACATCTTAAGATTTCATAAAAAAAACATTTTCCTCTTTTTTTTCAATGGTCAGAGTAATTGTTCCCTGGAAACCTTGATTCATTAACCCCCCCCCCAACCCACCCACCCACACCCCAACCCCCCTAGCAAGAAAAATGCCTCTACTACCGGAAATCCTAGTAGTAGGCCTGGTTTTTTATGTCATCATTTTTATTGCCAACACAAATGCCCCACCCCCCACCACCCTCTTCACCACTTCTTTTTTTATTGCATTTACCAAGTTCAGGTATTTGGGGGGGGGGGGGGGGGTGAGAGTTTGAGGAAGGTCATTATATTTCTTCTTGTCCCTACCTTAAGACATTCTAAAATATTTCTTAACCTTAAAAATATTACACAGCTAATCCAACCCCCCCCCCCCCACCGCCCTCCCCCTCTACTGTGCACAAGTATTGATATCCTGTTCCAACCCCCCCCCCCCCCTCTCTCTACATCCTTCATGGCTAAGGGCATGATGACTAGGCATATTTTACAGCATAAGGTTGTTTAAGGATGTTAGGTAGTGTGTGTGTGTGTGTGTGTGTGTGTGTGTGGTAACCTACTTCTCTACACACATGTCACCTTCTTCTCCCCCTTTTGGGGGGGTTGAGGGGGGTTAGGGGCAGGTCATGTGGTTGCTGTTCAGGATGTTGATGTTGTAGCAGGAGGTCAGCCAGATTTACATTGAAAATATGACTGTGTGTGTGTGTGTGAAGGTTGTTAGACCATATGGTCCATTTGGACTTTATAACAATATTATCATTATTAATAAATGATGTATCATTAAGGATCTCAAAGGGTTTAGGATACCTTGTACATTGACACAGTAGTAACACAGTTTAATTTTAATCCAAGGATCTAAATTGATGGTAAACAAAATTACTGTTAGATACTTACAACGTTATGAACCATCCATCTATCTATCCAACTATCTTCTCCCTGCTTTTATCAAATTAAAATAGAATTTTGTCTACACATGGTTTACATACAGGCTTTTATGTAAAATATAAAATGTTTCTTTTTTTTTCAGTGGCCGTCTACTTCCTTGGACTTGACCTGTTCGGAACCTCTGCTACTGGAGGCGGATCCGGCTATGGAGCTCCCGCTGTAGGCTATGGCGCCCCCGAGGCTACATATGGAGCACCTGCTGCCTCCTACTCTGCCCCCGCTGCTGGTTATGATGCTCCTTCCTCCAGCTACTCCGCCGCCGGCAGATATTATGACACCTATGCCAATGGAGCTGCTGATGCCAGTCTCTCCTACGATGATTCTAGAAAGAAGAGAAGCGCTTTCTAAATAAATTAATTATCCTATTATATAATTAATTTATTTTAGCTGATTTATTTAAATTGATAATCTCACAAAGAATGTTTTGATATATATATTTCACCACTGTAATCTGCCCACCCCTTTAGGGGGGGAGGTGAGGTTAGGGGGGTGAAAGCAAAATGCCATGAAAAATTGTTTTTATTTTTGTTAACTGTTATAATTGTTATAGATTGGTTTTGTTTTTATTTATTTATATTTTAACATACATCAACTACTTGTAAAGGACAAACAAACAACAAATTAAGACATTTAACAACAGAAATCAAATTGAACTTTTGTTGACCTTAGAATCAAAACACTGTGTTAACTGAATTACAAACTAAATACTTGATACTTTATAACATGACTTAAAAATCGCATTATTCTAGTCAAATTTAAACTTACAAAGAGACTGCTCAAATTATTTTTTTTGTTTAAACATTTTGACTTAAATCGAAGCCAAAATTAGTAATTTTTAAATTTTGACACGAAAAGATAAAAAAAAATTGTAAAATAAAAAAAAATACTGAAAACTCTACTACAGATCACAACGCATATTCCTACTGTATTACTACTGTCAGACTATGTTTTAAATTAATGTTACTCCCCTTTAAAGATTTTACCCCTCTGGGGAAAATTTTGTTGAGGGGGTAATTACTGAAATACAAATGACATTATATATATATATACAGCTCTCTGTGTTTCTTCCCCCCAACCACATGCTTAATTTGACTTTGGTACAGGGACCTAAAATATTTCCTTGCAATGCTTGCGGGGGATATGCAAATATGCACATGGTTTTCATACAGGCTTTTTACTTCTGTACTAAACCTATGATCATTCCCTGGCAAACATTAAAAAAGTTGTCCCTTGATTTATCACTCTTAAATTGGCAGAGTGTTGAGGAGATGATGCATCAAAGCTGCTGCTGAGATTTATTTCTTACAGACTTAGCTCCTAACCTAACGTCTTGATGATGATAAATCTTACTTCACCTCATAGCGCATTAGAGCATTTACTTACTTTATGTTACAGTTATGTATAATTATTATTATTATTATTATTATTACTTGTGTGTGTGTTTGTGTATTCATACATATGATATGTAACATGATGACCTGATTAGTACATCTTGACCAAGACTTGCTGATATTGTGACAAACAAACGTGAAAGAAAAAATCTACTATGACTCAAAACTCACTTTTTTGCCATTTTTTTGGTTACTTTTTTTTGAAACAAAAACTTAGATTTTAAGGGACTAAAACAACGTTTTTTTTGTATGTCTTTAGCCTTTTTTTTGGCTGGGAATTATATAAAAGCAAAGTTGTTTAATTTTTAGTTTAAGGGAATTGGGTTTACTTTGCTGATTAGTTGGCAGGGTTTGCTCAACGCTTTATTATAGTTATTGTGGAAAAAGTTAGAATTGTCCTATCATTTCAAAACTTTTTTCCTGTTTTTATTGAATTTTTTTTGTTATAATTTTGTATTAAACTTGATATCACATCAGTCTTGGATTTAAAAATAAATGATATAAAAAAAAAATATTTTTTGTGTTTTTATGTTTTTTTGTAAAAGAAATGGCATTAATATGTACACTTAATAACCAATAATATAGCCGGAATGTTCTTCCCTACTTTAAGGATTTAAGTAAATCAACTCCAAAAATTACTTGTTTAAGTAAAGATTTTAAAGCAAAAATTGAAGATATAAGTAGGATAAGACAATGGCCAATAAATTGATGTACATCCCCAATGATGATACACCAAATTTCCCCTTCTATTGATTAAAATAGTGGTTGAAATGTTTGAAAACTCAACTTAATGAATCAACCATTCAAAATTCACTAAAGTCCCCAAAGTTGTTATGTCAACGAATAAGAAAACGTTAATGTAAAACTTTGGAGACTAGAGTAATAAACAGCCCAAATGTCCCCTCTCTCTCTTGCATTTAGATATTATTATAATGTTAAAACTACATAATATTAAATTATTAAATAGTAGCGGCTACGCCCCTAGAGGCCTCTAGGGACTCTTTAGGTGGGAAAGGGTGAGGGGGGGGGGGAGAGAAAGTAGGCCCCTCTATCTAAAAAAAGTAAAAAAATATGGAGTAATTTTTCTAGGGGCGATTTCAAATAGATTATAAACCTTCCCAGGACCTACATGAGAAGCTACATTGTAAAGGAGAACCATATTGGTTCAGCAGTTAGCAAGATCCTTTGATACACAGAGACAGACATCCTGTTACTTTTATATAAAGATTAGACTAATGAAAATATTTTTTTCCAGTTTGGCTTCGAAACCGATTAATATCAGCTGGATTAGAACCGGTTCTGTCAGCCATACTGAAAAATCATGTATAGCATCGTATTACAGACAATTTTCCACAAACAATAAACATAATATTAATTCTCATTAGGCGGGGCCTTTGGACCCTCAAAACTGGCTTACAAAACTGGATTTAATCCAATACTTTTTATTCAACTTTTATTACCCGCGGAAAGCTGTCTATAATACGATGATTTTAACAATTATTCTTTTTTATTGGTTGATCATTTCGTTTCTTTTATACAGTAATACCAAATCTGAAAAAAAAGATAATATGATATTTATTTATCAGGGATCTAAAGGGATAAGACAATGGATGATAAACTTATGTAATCCCCAATGATGATACACAAAATTACCTCTTCTTTAGATTATAATTAGTGGCTAAAACGTTTGAACACTCAACTTAATAAATCAACCAATCAAAATTCACTAAAGCCAACGAATAGGAAATGTTAGTGTATTAGGATAGTGTATTTTCTTGGGGAACTATGATGTGCGTCTATACTGGAAAGTCTACATAGATCCTATATGGACTTGGTAGAGGTTTTAGGGTTATTTGACAACACAAAAGTGTCTACTAAGGCACTCTATGATGTAATTCTTCCCTTTTAGCGTAGTATAGAGTGCTTCTAAGTAGTCTTTGGTTAGTTATATCTTAGTTACAGTTAAAGATCTTTGATTCTAGCATACAGAGGGCTACTTTAGGGTTACCCTGGTATAGCTGGGTACTAGTTTGGCTGGGTATAACATATTACCCGGGTAAACAGGTACTGTACCCAGGTAAACAAAATACAAGACCCAGGTAAAGTTATATCTTGGTTATGGTTAAAGATCTTTGGTTCTAGCTTACAGAGGGCTACTTTAGGGTTACCCTGGTATGGCTGGGTACTAATTTGGCTGGGTATTACATATTACCCAGGTAAACAAAATACAAAACCCAGGTAAACAAAATTGTAGGTTTACATAATACCCAGGTAAACAGGAATTGTACCCAGGTAAACAAAATTAAAGCTTTACATAATACCCAGGTAAACAGGAATTGAACAGAATTGAAAAGAACAACCAATTGGGATCACCAATGTCCGAGAATTTTAACTTTATACTTTATATTATTGAATATATCTTAACTGTAAAAAAAATAAAAAACTTCATTTTATCATAAAACAAAATATAATCGAGCTATCTGGCTAATTTTTTAATATGTTAGAGATTTCTTAATGCTTGACAATTTTACTTTTATGTTTTGTTTTGAAAAAATCACGATAAAACCTGTTTAATTGGGATTGAAAAATTGGGTACCTAAAAAAGCATATTTTTTTATCCAAAATTTGAAATCTAGCCTAAAACCTGCCCAAATTGATTTCCTCTGAGGCTATATGATAACCAAACATAAAAATATAGTTTTTAAAACAATCGGAGGCAATGAAAATTTTAAGTGAAAAAAAGTCATAGTGAGGTGCCTTCAAAATTTACAAATGCTATTTTTGACCAACTTACGTAAAAGATAAAACAATAGCCAATGATCCTAGAAGGCTAATTTTTTTATATGTTGTACTCAAAGCAATTCCTAACAACTTTGCTTTTATGAAAAAGTTGAAAAAAATCACTCTAAACACCTTTTTTTTTAGTCGTAAGCAGGTATAGTTTCTATATTTCTTCGGAAAATCCGTTTTTGGCGGCAAATCTGTTTTTGGCGGCAAAAGTTAGGTTAGGTTATGTTGGCTTGGCTTAATTAAGCTAATTAAAGTCAAACTATTTCTATAGCCTAATCCTTAAATTGGCATAGAGTTCAATCTTTAAAATTAATTGATTGATTGATTTTTCTTCTTGTAATAGTAATTTTATAGTCCAACCCTTAAATTGGCATAGAGTCCAATCCTTTAAAATTGATTGATTGATTTTTTCTTGTTATTTTTACAGCTCATCCTTAAAAGTTAACTTATTTTTTAAATGTAATTTCTACAGCCCAATCCTTAAATTGACATAGAGTCTGATCCTTAAATATTGATTGATTTTTAAGCCCAATCCTTAAAAATTTTTAATTAAGCTAATATAACCTGGGTTATGTAAGCCCAATCCTTAAAAAATTTGATTTAAGGTAAGATAACCTGGGTTTTGTTAAAGCCCAATCCTTAAAAATCTTTATTTAAGTTAATATAACCTGGGTTATGTAAGCCCAATCCTTAAAAAATTTTATTTAGGTTAAGATAACCTGGGTTATGTTTAAGCCCAATCCTTAAAAAGTTAAGTTAAGATATGGGTCAGTATACATTTAATTAGTCCAATGGTATACATTTATTTGGTCAATGGCAGGCCAGTATACATTTCATTTGACCAATGGCAGGCCAGTATACATTTAATTTGATGGATATACCCAGGTAACAACTATAGTATTGATGGATATACCCAGGTAAAAACTAGAGTATTGGTGAATATACCCAGGTAACAACTAGAGTATTGGTGAATATACCAAAGCTACCAGAAGGGAAGATAGGAAGGTAGAGGGGCCTGTACATCAGCCATAACGTGCCATAGTAGATAGATAGATAGTGTCTATTGTCTTGAAACCCGAGCGAAGCGAGGCGTGATACATACCAAAGCTAACACAAGGGGAGATAGAGAGGTAGAAGGGCCATCAGCCATAACGGATAGATAGATAGATAGATAGAAAAATAGATAAATAGATAGATAGATAGATAGATAGATAGATTTTTTAATTGGAGCGAAGCAACCTGATACATAGATAGATAGATAGATAGATAGATAGATAGATAGATAGATAGATAGATAGATAGAAAGAAAGAAAGATAGATAGATAGATAGAAAGAAAGATAGATAGATAGATAGATTCTTTAACTGAAGCGAAGCAACCTGATATATAGATAGATATATAAATAGATTGATAGATAGATAGATAGATAGATAGATTCTTTAACTGGAGCGAAGCAACCTGATATATAGATAGATATATAAATAGATAGATAGATAGATAGATAGATAGATAGATAGATAAATAGATAGATAGATAGATAGATAGATAGATTCTTTAACTAAAGCGAAGCAACCTGATACATAGATAGATAGATAGATAGAAAGAAAGAAAGATAGATAGATAGATAGAAAGAAAGATAGATAGATAGATAGATTCTTTAACTGGAGCGAAGCAACCTGATATATAGATAGATATATAAATAGATTGATAGATAGATAGATAGATAGATAGATAGATTCTTTAACTGAAGCGAAGCAACCTGATATATAGATAGATATATAAATAGATTGATAGATAGATAGATAGATTCTTTAACTGGAGCGAAGCAACCTGATATATAGATAGATATATAAATAGATAGATAGATAGATAGATAGATAGATAGATAGATAGATAGATAGATAGATTCTTTAATTGGAGCGAAGCAACCTGATACATAGATAGATAGATAGATAGTTAGATAGATAGAAAGAAAGAAAGATAGATAGATAGATAGATAAAAATATAGATAGATAGATAGATAGATTCTTTAATTGGAGCGAAGCAACCTGATACATAGATAGATAGATAGATAGATAGATAGATAGATAGAAAGAAAGAAAGATAGATAGATAGATAGATAGAAAGAAAGATAGATATATAGATAGATTCTTTAACTGGAGCGAAGCAACCTGATATATAGATAGATATATAAATGGATAGATAGATAGATAGATAGATAGATAGATAGATAGATTCTTTAACTAAAGCGAAGCAACCTGAGAGAGAGAGAGAGAGAGATAATAAAGAGGTGTCAGGTTTTTTTCCATGGGTGTAGTTCAAGTGCCTTTAACCGGAGCGAAGCGACGTGTAATATAAGGAATGAGAGAGAGAGATAAATAAAAATATTTAAAAAAAATTAATATATATTTTTTTATAACATCTTTCAATTAGTATTAACTTTCTAACCAATAAAAAAAATGCCTAAATAAATGTGATCCATTTTTTGTAGCAGTCTATTACTCTCATACTTCTATTGAGGATTTAACCCCAGCCAGACAAGACCAAATTTGACGGCTCTATATATTAGTATTAAAATCTGCCGCTAGGATTCGCAATTTTTAAACAAAACAAGACACATACCTACAAACTTCCATCAATGTTAGGTAAAAAAAATGACATATTCTACACCACACACATATTAGGAAACAGTTTTATGTAACAAAATAGTCAGTTTAATACAAAACAACATATGGTTGACGGCAGTTTGCTACCTATACTTCCTTGTCAATAGAATATCACCTTATATATACTAAGTCCATCTAATGCACACGTCCTGCACAACATTGAAATCCATTAGACCAAGACTATGATAGACTGGTCTACTTTTGGTTCCATGCCAAATTTTTTATCTTTTTTCACTTTAAACGTCCGTATGGCCGTTTCTGTTACACCTAGACGGCTGAAAAATTTTGTGTGAAATCTGTAGGCAAATTAGAAGCTTCGTTATTTTATGTTTTGTCTTCGATTTTTACACCTAAACCCCTTTAATAGTGCATTTTTTGTCCCTAAGTACTTTTTTACTAAAATCACGTTATAATCAATCAAAACATACCCAAAACTCGTCATACACATGTGGATATAAACTTAACCCTGTACCCAAGATAACCTAACCTGAAAACAGCTTTTTTAAATCCTTTTCTTAAGACAATGGCTGTTAAATTGACTGTGGCACGTTATAATCAAGTTAAAAATGGATTTTAACACAGCATAAATTTTATAAAGTACACATAGTATCATTAAGGATCTCCAAGCCTGTTTTAGCCTGATATCTTGTCACAGTTTAATTTCAAACACACAAAGGCAATCCTGAACTTAATTTGTGTTAGTTTGACTTTAGCAAAGGGTTTAGGATACCTTGTACATTCACACAGTAGTAACACAGTTTAATTTTAATCCAAGGATCTAAATTGATGTAAATTCCCAATGATGGTAAACAAAATTACTGTTAGATACTCACAACGTTATGAACCATCTATGAAAGCAAAATGCCATGAAAAATTGGACTGTAAATTACACTGGTCCCCAAAATATTCTAACCAAATTATCTTTTTGAAACTGGGGGAGAATCCATCCTTTACATATTTATATTTCTATAAAAAAATTTTTATATTCACAGGGAGGGAGGGGACATTGGGCTGCTTATTACACTGGTTCCCAAAGTTTTATAATAACGTTTTCTTATTCGTTGGCTTAACAACTATGGGAACTTTTATTGAATTTTGATTGGCTGGTTCAAACGTTTCAATATCTTATTGTAATCTATAGAAGGGGTAATTTTGTGCATCAACAATTATTGGCAATTGTCTTATCCGTTGAAAAAAAAGAAAAAACATCACAAAAAAAAACTCTCCTTTAAAGAAGTTAAAAAAGCACATTTTTTTTACACAGACAAAAGATAAACTGACAATTAAAGAGTAGATTTTCTATTAGAAGAAAGTTGGGAGAAAAATGCAATTGAAACCACATTTGAAAGTGATCATTTGAAAAAAAATTATTATTATTTGTAAAATTTCATAACAGAGGGGAAAGTTTTTTTAAAAACCACAACAGTTTTAGTATTTTTCCTCCAGGGATTAATAAACCAATCAATATCCACTGGATTAGAACCGCTTCTCAGCCATACTATCCGCATAATATCCGCGGAAAGCTGTCTATAATACGATGCAATAAATAACTATAAAACAACAGGGATCTAAAGGGATAAGACAATGGCCGTTGAATTTTGTACATCCCCAGTGATGATACACATAATTAACCCTTTAAATAAATTACAATTATTAGTTTTGACAAGTTTATCTTAATGAACCAACCCATTAAAATTTTTCTACTAATTCTACGCCTCTAGGGGAACTGTATTCGAAATGGTAAAAAATGTCTTTTCAAATAGCCTAAAACCGTCACAGGACTTATGTGAAGCTTAAGCAAACTAGAGAACCGAATCGGTTCAGTAGTTGTTGAGATTTCTGAGTGGGAGGGTAACTTTGTTTATTATCATAAAGAGTATGTACATCAATTTATTAGCCATTGTCTTATCCCCTAAGATCCCTAAATTTTGTAGTTATTTTTATTAACTCCGTATTATAGACAGCTTTCCGCGGATATTGTGCGGATAGTATGGCTGACAACCGGTTCTAATCCAGTGGATATTAATCGGTTTCATATAAAAATTGCTGACCATGGCAAACTTCCTGCTGTTGGAACTTCCTTAAACAACCTGCCAAGACCTTCATATGTGTGTGTGTTTGTGTGTGTGTGTGTTTGTGTGTGTGTGTGTTTGTTTGTGTGTGTGTTTGTGTGTGTGTGTGTGAAGATATTAAAAGATCTTAATAACTACTGAACTGCTATGAGTTCTTCTTTAAAAGGGAAGCTTGCTATAGGTTCTAGGAAGGTTTTAGGCTATTTTCTGTCTCTTCTATATCCCTTTCAATACATGCCACTTTTTTTGCTGAATGCAAAGAAGTCAAGAATTTTATCTAAAAACATGGAGGAAGTCTCCAAACTTTTTAACAATGTTTTCATATTTGTTGACCCTCACAGATTTCATCATTTTGTGTATCATCATTGGGGGATGTACATCAATTTATCGGCCATTGTCTTATCTCTCTAATCTTTAAACCAGGATGTACAGTCAACTGCCCCCCCACTTCCTTTTCTACAGCCAATGCCATCTTGTGGTCATATTAAGAACTAAAATGCATGGCCAAACAAATGCAAATAAAGTACCACGGCCATTTTGTTTTGCAAAACAGGGGTCTAAAGGGATCAGGCAATGGCTGATTAATTGATGTCAATAACATTTTACATTTACACTATTTAATTCCTTGGCTTAACAACTTTGGGGACTTTAATTGAATTTCAATATGTTGGTACATTTAGTTGAGTGTCCAAACGTTTCCACCACTAATTGTAATCTACAGAAGGGGTAAAATTTTGTGTATTATCATTGGGGACAAACATCAATTTATCAACCATTGTCTTATCCCTTTAGATCCTTGAATAATCAAGTGTCCATATCCTGGTTCTCCCCACCCCCACCCAGCCCCTCCTTAACCTCAAATTGGCCAACATCTTAAGATTTCATAAAAAAAACATTTTCCTCTTTTTTTTCAATGGTCAGAGTAATTGTTCCCTGGAAACCTTGATTCATTAACCCCCCCCCCAACCCACCCACCCACACCCCAACCCCCCTAGCAAGAAAAATGCCTCTACTACCGGAAATCCTAGTAGTAGGCCTGGTTTTTTATGTCATCATTTTTATTGCCAACACAAATGCCCCACCCCCCACCACCCTCTTCACCACTTCTTTTTTTATTGCATTTACCAAGTTCAGGTATTTGGGGGGGGGGGGGGGGGTGAGAGTTTGAGGAAGGTCATTATATTTCTTCTTGTCCCTACCTTAAGACATTCTAAAATATTTCTTAACCTTAAAAATATTACACAGCTAATCCAACCCCCCCCCCCCCACCGCCCTCCCCCTCTACTGTGCACAAGTATTGATATCCTGTTCCAACCCCCCCCCCCCCTCTCTCTACATCCTTCATGGCTAAGGGCATGATGACTAGGCATATTTTACAGCATAAGGTTGTTTAAGGATGTTAGGTAGTGTGTGTGTGTGTGTGTGTGTGTGTGTGTGGTAACCTACTTCTCTACACACATGTCACCTTCTTCTCCCCCTTTTGGGGGGGTTGAGGGGGGTTAGGGGCAGGTCATGTGGTTGCTGTTCAGGATGTTGATGTTGTAGCAGGAGGTCAGCCAGATTTACATTGAAAATATGACTGTGTGTGTGTGTGTGTGTGAAGGTTGTTAGACCATATGGTCCATTTGGACTTTATAACAATATTATCATTATTAATAAATGATGTATCATTAAGGATCTCAAAGGGTTTAGGATACCTTGTACATTGACACAGTAGTAACACAGTTTAATTTTAATCCAAGGATCTAAATTGATGTACATTCCCAATGATGGTAAACAAAATTACTTTTAGATACTTACAACGTTATGAACCATCCATCTATCTATCCAACTATCTTCTCCCTGCTTTTATCAAATTAAAATAGAATTTTGTCTACACATGGTTTACATACAGGCTTTTATGTAAAATATAAAATGTTTCTTTTTTTTTCAGTGGCCGTCTACTTCCTTGGACTTGACCTGTTCGGAACCTCTGCTACTGGAGGCGGATCCGGCTATGGAGCTCCCGCTGTAGGCTATGGTGCCCCCGAGGCTACATATGGAGCACCCGCTGCCTCCTACTCTGCCCCCGCTGCTGGTTATGATGCTCCTTCCTCCAGCTACTCTGCCGCCGGCAGATATTATGACACCTATGCCAATGGAGCTGCCGATGCCAGTCTCTCCTACGATGATTCTAGAAAGAAGAGAAGCGCTTTCTAAACAAATTAATTATCCTATTATATAATTAATTTATTTTAGCTGATTTAAATTGATAATCTCACAAAGAATGTTTTGATAAATATTTCACCACTGTAATCTGCCCTGCACCCCTTTAGGGGGGGAGGTGAGGTTAGGGGGGTGAAAGCAAAATGCCATGAAAAATTGTTTTTATTTTTGTTAACTGTTATAATTGTTATAGATTGGTTTTGTTTTTATTTATTTATATTTTAACATACATCAACTACTTGTAAAGGACAAACAAACAAACAACAAATTAAGACATTTAACAACAGCAGAGAAAAAGAAAACAAATCAAATTAAACCTTTGTTGACCTTAAAATCAAAACACTGTGTTAACTGAATTACAAACTAAATACTTGATACTTTATAACTTGACTTAAAAATCGCATTATTCTAGTCAAATTTAAACTTACAAAGAGACTGCTCAAATTATTTTTTTTGTTTAAACATTTTGACTTAAATCGAAGCCAAAATTATTAATTTTTAAATTTTGACATGAAAAGATAAAAAAAAATTGTAAAATAAAAAAAAATACTGAAAACTCTACTACAGATCACAACGCATATTCCTACTGTATTACTACTGTCAGACTATGTTTTAAATTAATGTTACTCCCCTTTAAAGATTTTACCCCTCTGGGGAAAATTTTTTTGAGGGGGTAATTACTGAAATACAAATGACATTATATATATATATACAGCTCTCTGTGTTTCACCCCCCCCAACCACATGCTTAATTTGACTTTGGTACGGGGACCTAAAATATTTCCTTGCAATGCTTGCGGGGGATATGCAAATATGCACATGGTTTTCATACAGGCTTTTTACTTCTGTACTAAACCCATGATCATCCCCTGGCAAACATTTAAAAAGTTGTCCCTTGATTTATCACTCTTAAATTGGCTGTGTTGAGAAGATGATGCATCAAAGCTGCTGCTGAGATTTATTTCTTACAGACTTAGCTCCTAACCTAACGTCTTGATGATGATGAATCTCAATTCACCTCATAGCGCATTAGAGCATTTACTTTATGTTACAGTTATTTATAATTATTATTATTATTATTACTTGTGTGTGTGTTTGTGTATTCATACATATGATATGTAACATGATGACCTGATTAGTACATCTTGACCAAGACTTGCTGATATTGTGACAAACAAACGTGAAAGAAAAAAATCTACTACGACTCAAAACTCACTTTTTTGCCATTTTTTTGGTTAATTTTTTTTTAAAACAAAAACTTAGATTTTAAGGGACTAAAACAACGTTTTTATTGTATGTCTTTAGCCTTTTTTTTGGCTGGGAATTATATAAAAGCAAAGTTGTTTAATTTTTAGTTTAAGGGAATTGGGTTTACTTTGCTGATTAGTTGGCAGGGTTTGCTCAACGCTTTATTATAGTTATTGTGGAAAAAGTTAGAATTGTCCTATCGATTTGAAACTTTTTTCCTGTTTTTATTGAATTTTTTTTGTTATAATTTTGTATTAAACTTGATATCACATCAGTCTTGGATTTAAAAATAAATGATATAAAAAAAAAAAATTTTTTGTGTGTTTTTATGTCTTTTTGTAAAAGAAATGGCATTAATATGTACACTTAATAACCAATAATATAGCCGGAATATTCTTCCTTACTGTTTTCTAAATATATATTTTGATTGATATTAGGTAAGGATTTTATAGCAAAAATGGGAGATATAAAAATTGCTTGTTTAATTAAGGATTTTATAGCAAAAATGGAAGATATTAATAGAAAATTGATCACAAAAATAGCTTATTTTTGAGTTTTTAAGGGTTTATAGGGTAATAATAGTTCTTCAAGTAAGCAATTAACCTATGAAAATGGCTCGTTAGTCCGACATTTCTGATTTAAGTAAGCCATTTTGTTGTAAAGTGCGGACTTTTCCGATGTGAGCATGTCCTACTCAAATGGGACAAAAAGGCTTTTATAAGCACAAAAAAAGGTAAACTGCTGATACAGAGATTACTAGGGTAATTTCTGTGTGTATGTTTGTACCGAAGGATCTCGCTAACCGCTGAACCGATCGTGTTCTCCTTAACAGGGTAGTTTCTCATAGGTCCCTGGAAGGTTTATGACTATTTTGGGGGAGGGTACCACCCCCCTCCTAAGAGAAATCGTCCCTAGAAAAATCCCCCCCCCTCAATTTAAAAAAAATCTAAATTTTAAATAATGGGTTTTGGGATTCAACTCCCCCCTCCTCAAATGCCCCTAGATGCCTCTAGGGGCGAATACGCTAGTCTATAATACAAAGTAAAACGATGTCTGTCTGTTTGTTTGTTTGTACCGAAGGATCTCGCTAACCGCTGAACCCATCGGATTCTTATTAACAGGGTAGCTTCTCATAGGTCCTGGGAAGGTTTGTAACTATTTTGGGGGGGGGGGGGGGGGGTACCATCTTGCAAATCGATAGGACAACTCTAACATGCCTAAATTATCTATAAGAGCTATTTATTAACGGAAAGGCCGACTCTTCGCCTTTAAAAAACTATTTAAAAAACGATTAATATTCCATGGATTAGAACTGGCCATATTGAAAAATCATGTTTAACATTGTGCTTTAGACAATTTGCCACGAATATCAACACAAAAATCATAAAAATTAATACCAGTTAAGTTAGATAAATAAATAATAATAAGTCACAAATAATAATTTTCATCTACTTCAAAATTAATTTTGTCTATAACATGGCTGCTATTAGTAGCGAAGCTACTCTATTATTCACTTTGTCTGTCCGTCAGTCATGCTATGGGGAAAAAGGGGAATTTTCTTGGCTGCTATTGAAGATAGACGGCTGAAATTTTTGAAATAGATTCCCTGTATCAATGAGCCTTGAGTGAATAATTTGCTTTGTCCGTCAGACTGTCGGTCATGCATAAAAAGACATTGAAAATATTATTTCAGAAAGGCTTCTTTTGTCATTCTTATATTTTATTTTAATCACTGATAAACTCCCCCTCCCCAAATCCTTATTTTAAAATATTTCTATATATATAGGGAGGTAGGGGATATTGGGCCGTTTATTACACTAGTCCCCAAAGTTTTATAATAACGTTTTTGTATTTGTTGGCTTAACAACTTTGGGGACTTTTGATTCGGTTGGATCATTAAGTTGAGGGTTCAACTTTGAGGACATTTATTTAATTTTCATTTGTTGGTTTATTAAGTTGAGTGTTCAGACGTTTCAACCACTAATGTTAATCTACCGAAGCAGTAATTTTGTGTATCAATATTGAGAGATGTACATCAATATATCAGCCATTATCTTATCCCTTTAGATCCTTTACTGTTTCTTTAATATCAAGGAGGGGGGGGGGGGGGGTGCATTGAACACCCCCCCTAGACCCCCAGCTTTTAATAAAGCTAAAGAGCTAGACAATTCTGAAGTCCTCTAAGTTTTATATGATAGGTTTTGTGATTTTTATAATACAAAGGTTCCGTGATTTTTATTTGAATGAAAAAATAGGATAGAAGGATGGATAGATAGATTGTTGGATAGATTGAAAATCACACCGGTACTCAAAGTTTAATAAATAATCTCTTATTTGCTGGTTTAAGAGCTAATTAGGTAATTGATTAAATCTAGATTGGTTGGACTAATAACTAGCACCAAATAATATTAATCTTGCAAAAAGGGTAAATTTGATTATAATCATTGGGGCTATTGTCATCTTTTTATCTTGTTCATCTATTTATTGTCTAATGTATATTCCTTTAAGATCTCATAAAGAGAAAAGGAGAAAGGGGGGGGGGAAGCATCACCACCCTCCCTAAAGTAAGTCCCTAAAAACAGAGATCTAAAGGGATAAGACAATTGATGCACATCCCCAATGTTGATCCACAAAACTACCCTTATCTTAAGAAAACAGTTATTGGTTGTAATGTTTGGACAATCAACTAAATTAACTATCAAATAAAATTTAGTAAAAGTCCCCAAAGTTGATAAGACAACGAATAAGAAAAATTTGGAGACTAGTATAATAAACAGCCCAATGTCCCCTCCCTAACTGCCTATAGATATTTCTTTTAAAAAATCACGCAACCTTTATAATACTAAAATCATAATACAAAAGTAATAGTAAGTTTGTTTGTCTGTCTATCTATCTATCTATCTGTTATGGTTCTCCTTTACAGGGTAGCTTCTCATAGGTCATGGAAAGGTTTAAAAAAAGAACCTAAAAACGAAATTAAATACCTATGCTATAATTCCTAATAAAAGAATCACGCAACTTTTATAAAACTAAATTCTTAATACAAGAGAAATCATGGATCTAAAGGGATAAGACAATGGCCGATAAATTAATATACATACCCAATGATGATACACAAAATACCCCTTCTACAGATTGAAATTAGTGGTTGAAATGCTTGAATACCAACCAATCAAACGTTGGCCTGTTATTACACTAGTCCCCAATGTTTTATAATAATGTTTTCTTATTTTTTGACTCATCAACTAAGGGGACTTTTACTAAATCTTGATTGGTTGGCTCATTAAGTTGAGTATCCAAACGTTTCAATCACTGATTATTACACTAGTCCCCAAAGTTCTATAATAATGTTTTCTTATCATTGAGAATGTACATCAATTTAACGGCAATTGTCTTATCTCTTTAAATCTATGATTTTTCCATCCTTATACTAAAGTAACAGGATGTTTGTCTGTTTGTTTGTCTGTGTGTCTGCACTGAAGGATCTCGCTAACCGCTGAACCGATCGGGTTCTCATTAACAGGGTAGATTCTCATAGGTCCCAGGAAGGTTTTTAACTATTTTGGGGGAGTGTGCCACCACCCTCTCAAGAGAATTTTTTTACGTTTCTTGATTTTAAACAACGCAAACATAAACGTCAAATGCAAATATATCTTAAATAAAAAAACATTTAAAGTGCCACTAGAGGCCTCTAGGGGCGTAGCCGATAGTATTAAATTAAATTACCTCAACAATGAATAGATAGAATGCATAAATAGTACCCAAGATATAGTATCCAAGGTCCCCAAAGCCAAACATTTTATAGTAGAAAGAAACCAAAATCATTTCGTAGATTTTTCACAAAATTATTGGAAGATTTTCTTTTTGAAAAATATTTAATTAAATTTAATATTAATTTATTTTAATTAAAAATCAATATTTTTAAAAAGGACGTACGGACATTCTGAAAACGATTATAGAGTTGCTCCGCTTTCTTTATCGTACCTAACAACTACAGGAATCACCATGCAAAGTTTGATATCAATAGGACAATTAACGAAAAGAGCTAACCATTACAGACAGACTGACGGACCAACCCAAATTATAGAAAAGCTTGCTTTTAAAAATAAAAAAACTATTTCATTTTAATGTATTTAAAATTTTACAAATATACATACATTAATAAATATCATATATACAATTATTTACAAAAAGTTTAAATTTGAATTTTAAGTTTATTACACTAGTCCCCAAAGTTTTATAATAATGTTTTATTATTTGTTGGCTTAAGTGCATTAGGGACTTTTATTGAGATGAGTGTACAAACGTTTCAACCATAAAGTGTAATCTTCATAAGGAGTAATTTTGTGTAACATCATTTATCGGCCATTGTCTTGTCCCTTTAGATCCCTGAAATCTATTAACCAAACTATGCATTTAAAGCTTCCCTCCAAAGAAGATTTTAGAAGATTTGGTTGAATATTTTTTTTGGCTGCTCTATAATTAGAATTATCCGTTAGATTGCAAGGATCTAAAGGGATGAGACAATGGCCGATAAATTGAAGCCACCAATGATGATTCACAAAATTACATTTTTGTAAATTACAATTAGATGTTGAAACGTTTGTTCACTTGACTTAACTTCAATGGAAGTTGGTAATCCAACGAATAAGATAACGTCATTATAAAACTTTTTGGGACTAGTGAAATAAACAGCCCATTCCCCATCTCTCTCTTTGTTTAGTCTGTCAGTTAGCAAAGTATCCAATTTGTTGGAAGATTTTTTAATAATTTTTGTAGATTTTTACATAATCAAATAAAATTTTTTAAATGTAAATGGCAGGGAGAGAGGGGACATTGGATTGTTTTTTTAAACTAGTCCCCAAAGTTTTATGATAACGTTTATAACGTTTTTGGATGAATGTAACCACCACCCTCTAAGGATAAATATACCCTGAAGGCTGAACATAACAAGAAAATATTTGAAAGTGCCACTAGAGACCACCACTTAAAATTACAATGCTTAATGTTGACTATTAACTAAAAGTGCTCATGACTGAAATGGTATTTTAATAAAATTAAAACTATATAATATCAAATTATTAAAAACTAGCTGCTACGCCCCTAGAGGCCTCTAGGGACTCTTTAAGAGGGGAAGGGGGGGGGGGAGAAAGTAAAAAAATGAGGAGTCATAAAAAACATGTATAGCATCGTATTACAGACAATTTTCTACAAGCAATAAAAATAATATTTATTCTCATTAGGCGTAGCCTTCAGCCTTTTACAGCTTATCTTATCCGCGGAAAGCTGTCTATAATACGATGTGTTAAATAATTATTCTTTTTTCATTGGTTGATTCGTTTTGACACACAGTAATACCAAATCTGAAAAAAATATAATATAATTTTTATTTATCAAGGATCTAAAGTGATAAGACAATGGCCGATTAAAATGATGTACATCCCCAATGATGATTCACAAAATTACCTCTTCTTTAGTTTATTAGTGGTTGAAACGTTTGAACACTCAACTTAATGAATCAACCAATCAAAATTAAATAATAGTCCCCAAAGTTAACTAATAAATTTGAAAACGTTAACATATTATTAACGTTATTATAAAACTTTGGGGACTAGTGAAATAAGCAGTCCAATGTCCCCTCTCTCTCTCTTTTTAAAAAAACTGGTATTAATATTATGATTTTCGGTTTAACATTTTTCATAGAAAATGTCTATAATACGATGTTAGACATGATTTGTCAGTATGGCTGAGAATATGTTCTAATCCAGCGGATATTAATCAGTTTCGAAGCCATACTGGAAAATATATATGGAAATAAATCTTTATAATAAAGTATTAGGATGTTTGTCTGTTTGTTTGTCTTTTTGTACCAAAGGATCTCGCTAACCGCTGAACTGTATGCTCATTTACAGTGTAGCTTCTAATAGGTCCTGGGAAGGTTTACAGCTATTTTGGAGGAGGGAACCACAGACAATCGCCCCTAGGATAAATTAAAACCCACCCCTCATTCCCCTTAGTGCCCCTAGAGGCCTTTAGGGGGGGGGGGGGCGTAACCGCTAGTCCTATAATATAAAGTAGTTGATTTTTTGTCTAACCTTAAAATCTCAATAACTACCGAACTGATTTATTTTATTTCTATTAGGTTAATTTTGAGCTTAATCTTTGAAATGGTTTTAGGCTATTTTCTAACTCATATCTTTGATGCTTTTGGCACAACCGCTAATTTTATTACATATATAAGGTAGTAAGGTTTTTTTTGTCTGTCTATCAGAAGGGGGAAGGTGGATATCATCCCCCCCTCCCTCATTCAAAAGAAGCCTATAAAAACCAGAGATCTAAAGGGATAAGACAATGGACGATAAACTTATGTAATACCCAATGATGATACACAAAATTACCTCTTCTTTAGATTATAATTAGTGGCTAAAACGTTTGAACACTCAACTTAATAAATCAACCAATCAAAATTCACTAAAGTCTCCAAAGTTGTAAGCCAACGAATAGGAAATGTTATTAGTGTATTTTCTTGGGGAACTATGATGTGCGTCTATACTGGAAAGTCTACATAGATCCTATATGGACTTGGTAGAGGTTTTAGGGTTATTTGACAACACAAAAGTGTCTACTAAGGCACTCTACGATGTAATTCTGCCCATTTAGCGTAGTATAGAGTGCTTATAAGTAGTCTTTGGTTAGTTATATCTTGGTTACAGTTAAAGATCTTTGGCTCTAGCATACAGAGGGCTGCTTTAGGGTTACCTGGGTATAACATATTACCCGGGTAAACAGGTATTGTACCCAGGTAAACAAGATACAAGACCCAGGTAAAGTTATATCTTGGTTATGGTTAAAGATCTTTGGTTCTAGCTTACAGAGGGCTACTTTAAGGTTACCCTGGAATGGCTGGGTACTAGTTTGGCTGGGTATTACATAATACCCAGGTAAACAGGTATTGTACCCAGGTAAACAAAATACAAAACCCAGGTAAAGTTATATCTTGGTTACAGGTAAAGATCTTTGGTTCTAGCTTACAGAGGGCTACTTTAGGGTTACCCTGGTATAGCTGGGTACTAGTTTGGCTAGGTATTACATTATACCCAGGTAAACAGGTATTGTATCCAGGTAAACAAAATACAAAACCCAGGTAAAGTTATATCTTGGTTACAGGTAAAGATCTTTGGTTCTAGCTTACAGAGGGCTACTTTAGGGTTACCCTGGTATAGCTGGGTACTAGTTTGGCTAGGTATTACATTATACCCAGGTAAACAGGTATTGTATCCAGGTAAACAAAATACAAAACCCAGGTAAAGTTATATCTTGGTTACAGGTAAAGATCTTTGGTTCTAGCTTACAGAGGGCTACTTTAGGGTTACCCTGGTATAGCTGGGTACTAGTTTGGCTAGGTATTACATTATACCCAGGTAAACAGGTATTGTATCCAGGTAAACAAAATACAAAACCCAGGTAAAGTTATATCTTGGTTACAGGTAAAGATCTTTGGTTCTAGCTTACAGAGGGCTACTTTAGGGTTACCCTGGTATAGCTGGGTACTAGTTTGGCTGGGTATTACATTATACCCAGGTAAACAGGTATTGTACCCAGGTAAACAAAATACAAGACCCAGGTAAAGTTATATCTTGGTTACAGGTAAAGATCTTTGGTTCTAGCTTACAGAGGGCTACTTTAAGGTTACCCTGGTATAGCTGGGTACTAGTTTGGCTAGGTATTACATTATACCCAGGTAAACAGGTATTGTATCCAGGTAAACAAAATAAAAAACCCAGGTAAAGTTATATCTTGGTTACAGGTAAAGATCTTTGGTTCTAGCTTACAGAGGGCTACTTTAGGGTTACCCTGGTATAGCTGGGTACTAGTTTGGCTGGGTATTACATAATACCCAGGTAAACAGGTATTGTACCCAGGTAAACAAAATACAAAACCCAGGTAAAGTTATATCTTGGTTATGGTTAAAGATCTTTGGTTCTAGCTTACAGAGGGCTACTTTAGGGTTACCCTGGTATAGCTGGGTACTAGTTTGGCTGGGTATTACATTATACCCAGGTAAACAGGTATTGTACCCAGGTAAACAAAATACAAGACCCAGGTAAAGTTATATCTTGGTTACAGGTAAAGATCTTTGGTTCTAGCTTACAGAGGGCTACTTTAAGGTTACCCTGGTATAGCTGGGTACTAGTTTGGCTAGGTATTACATTATACCCAGGTAAACAGGTATTGTATCCAGGTAAACAAAATAAAAAACCCAGGTAAAGTTATATCTTGGTTACAGGTAAAGATCTTTGGTTCTAGCTTACAGAGGGCTACTTTAGGGTTACCCTGGTATAGCTGGGTACTAGTTTGGCTGGGTATTACATTATACCCAGGTAAACAGGTATTGTACCCAGGTAAACAAAATACAAAACCCAGGTAAAGTTATATCTTGGTTATGGTTAAAGATCTTTGGTTCTAGCTTACAGAGGGCTACTTTAGGGTTACCCTGGTATAGCTGGGTACTAGTTTGGCTGGGTATTACATAATACCCAGGTAAACAGGTATTGTACCCAGGTAAACAAAATACAAAACCCAGGTAAAGTTATATCTTGGTTATGGTTAAAGATCTTTGGTTCTAGCTTACAGAGGGCTACTTTAGGGTTACCCTGGTATAGCTGGGTACTAGTTTGGCTGGGTATTACATTATACCCAGGTAAACAGGTATTGTACCCAGGTAAACAAAATACAAGACCCAGGTAAAGTTATATCTTGGTTACAGGTAAAGATCTTTGGTTCTAGCTTACAGAGGGCTACTTTAAGGTTACCCTGGTATAGCTGGGTACTAGTTTGGCTAGGTATTACATTATACCCAGGTAAACAGGTATTGTATCCAGGTAAACAAAATAAAAAACCCAGGTAAAGTTATATCTTGGTTACAGGTAAAGATCTTTGGTTCTAGCTTACAGAGGGCTACTTTAGGGTTACCCTGGTATAGCTGGGTACTAGTTTGGCTGGGTATTACATTATACCCAGGTAAACAGGTATTGTACCCAGGTAAACAAAATACAAGACCCAGGTAAAGTTATATCTTGGTTATGGTTAAAGATCTTTGGTTCTAGCTTACAGAGGGCTACTTTAGGGTTACCCTGGTATAGCTGGGTACTAATTTGGCTGGGTATTACATATTACCCAGGTAAACAAAATACAAAACCCAGGTAAACAAAATTGTAGGTTTACATAATACCCAGGTAAACAGGAATTGTACCCAGGTAAACAAAATACAAGACCCAGGTAAACAAAATTAAAGCTTTACATAATACCCAGGTAAACAGGAATTGAACAGAATTGAAAAGAACAACCAATTGGGATCACCAATGTCCGAGAATTTTAACTTTATACTTTATATTATTGAATATATCTTAACTGTAAAAAAAATAAAAAACTTCATTTTATCATAAAACAAAATATAATCGAGCTATCTGGCTAATTTTTTAATATGTTAGAGATTTCTTAATGCTTGACAATTTTACTTTTATGTTTTGTTTTGAAAAAATCACGTTAAAACCTGTTTAATTGGGATTGAAAAATTGGGTACCTAAAAAAGCATATTTTTTTATCCAAAATTTGAAATCTAGCCTAAAACCTGCCCAAATTGATTTCCTCTGAGGCTATATGATAACCAAACATAAAAATATAGTTTTTAAAACAATCGGAGGCAATGAAAATTTTAAGTGAAAAAAAGTCATAGTGAGGTGCCTTCAAAATTTACAAATGCTATTTTTGACCAACTTACGTAAAAGATAAAACAATAGCCAATGATCCTAGAAGGCTAATTTTTTAATATGTTGTACTCAAAGCAATTCCTAACAACTTTGCTTTTATGAAAAAGTTGAAAAAAATCACTCTAAACACCATTTTTTTTAGTCGTAAGCAGGTATAGTTTCTATATTTCTTCGGAAAGTCCGGTTTTGGCGGCAAATCTGTTTTTGGCGGCAAAGGTTAGGTTAGGTTAGGCTAGGCTTGGCTTAATTAAGCTAATTTAAGTCAAACTATTTCTATAGCCTAATCCTTAAATTGGCATAGAGTCCAATCCTTTAAAATTGATTGATTGATTGATTGATTATTTCTTGTTATTTTTACAGCCCAATTCTTAAAAGTTAACTTATTTTTCAAATGTAATTTCTACAGCCCAATCCTTAAATTGACATAGAGTCCAATCCTTAAATGCTGATTGATTTTTGTTCTTGTAATTTCAATAGGCCAATCCTTTAATTGATATTTTATTTAAGTTAATATAACCTGAATTATGTTTAAGCCCAATCCTTAAAATTTTTTAATTAAGCTAATATAACCTGGGTTATGTAAGCCCAATCCTTAAAAAAATTTGATTTAAGGTAAGATAACCTGGGTTATGTTAAAGCCCAATCCTTAAAAATCTTTATTTAAGTTAATATAACCTGGGTTATGTAAGCCCAATACTTAAAAAATTTTATTTAGGTTAAGATAACCTGGGTTAGTTTAAAGCCCAATCCTTAAAATTTTATTTAAGTTAAGATAACCTGGGCTTTGTTTGCGCCCAATCCTTAAAATTTTTTATTTAAGTTAAGATAACCTGGGTTATGTTTAAGCCCAATCCTTAAAAAGTTAAGTTAAGATATGGGCCAGTATACATTTAATTAGTCCAATGGTATACATTTATTTGATCAATGGCAGGCCAGTATACATTTCATTTGACCAATGGCAGGCCAGTATACATTTAATTTGATGGATATACCCAGGTAACAACTATAGTATTGATGGATATACCCAGGTAAAAACTAGAGTATTGGTGAATATACCCAGGTAACAACTAGAGTATTGGTGAATATACCAAAGCTACCAGAAGGGAAGATAGGAAGGTAGAGGGGCCTGTACATCAGCCATAACGTGCCATAGTAGATAGATAGATAGATAGATAGTGTCTATTGTCTTGAAACCCGAGCGAAGCGAGGCGTGATACATACCAAAGCTAACACAAGGGGAGATAGAGAGGTAGAAGGGCCATCAGCCATAACGGATAGATAGATAGATAGATAGATAGAAAAATAGATAGATAGATAGATAGATTCTTTTATTGGAGCAAAGCAACCTGATACATAGATAGATAGATAGATAGATAGATAGATAGATAGATAGAAAGAAAGAAAGATAGATAGATAGATAGAAAGAAAGAAAGATAGATAGATAGATAGAAAGAAAGATAGATATATAGATAGATTCTTTAACTGGAGCGAAGCAACCTGATATATAAATAGATATATAAATAGATTGATAGATATATAGATAGATATATAAATAGATTGATAGATAGATAGATAGATAGATAGATTCTTTAACTGAAGCGAAGCAACCTGATATATAGATAGATATATAAATAGATTGATAAATATATAGATAGATATATAAATAGATTGATAGATAGATAGATAGATTCTTTAACTGAAGCGAAGCAACCTGATATATAGATAGATATATAAATAGATAGATAGATAGATAGATAGATAGATAGATAGATAGATTCTTTAAGGCGAGCGAAGCAACCTGATACATAGATAGATAGAAAGAAAGATAGATATATAGATAGATATGTAAATAGATTGATAGATAGATAGATAGATAGATAGATTCTTTAACTGAAGCGAAGCAACCTGATATATAGATAGATATATAAATAGATTGATAGATAGATAGATAGATAGATTCTTTAACTGAAGCGAAGCAACCTGATATATAGATAGATATATAAATAGATTGATAGATATATAAATAGATTGATAGATAGATAGATAGATAGATTCTTTAACTGAAGCGAAGCAACCTGATATATAGATAGATATATAAATAGATTGATAGATAGATAGATTCTTTAACTGGAGCGAAGCAACCTGATATATAGATAGATATATAAATAGATAGATAGATAGATAGATAGATAGATAGATAGATAGATAGATAGATTCTTTAACTAAAGCGAAGCAACCTGAGAGAGAGAGAGAGATAATAAAGAGGTGTCAGGTTTTTTTCCATGGGTGTAGTTCAAGTGCCTTTAACCGGAGCGAAGCGATGTGTAATATAAGGAATGAGAGAGAGAGATAAATAAAAATATTTTTAAAAAATTAATATATATTTTTTTATAACATCTTTCAATTAGTATTAACTTTCTAACCAATAAAAAAAAATGCCTAAATAAATGTGATCCATTTTTTGTAGCAGTCTATTACTCTCATACTTCTATTGAGGATTTAACCCCAGCCAGACAAGACCAAATTTGACGGCTCTATATATTAGTATTAAAATCTGCCGCTAGGATTCGCAATTTTTAAACAAAACAAGACACATACCTACAAACTTCCATCAATGTTAGGTAAAAAAAATGACATATTCTACACCACACACATATTAGGAAACAGTTTTATGTAACAAAAAAGTCAGTTTTATACAGAACAACATATGGTTGATGGCAGTTTGCTACCCATACTTCCTTGTCAATACAATATCAGCTTATATATACTAAGTGCATCTAATGTAAAGCTCCTGCACAACATTGAAATCCATTAGACCAAGACTATGATAGACTGGTCTACTTTTGGTTCCATGCCAAATTTTTTATCTTTTTTCACTTTAAACGTCCGTATGGCCGTTTCTATTACACCTAGACGGCTGAAAAATTTTGTGTGAAATCTGTAGGCAAATTAGAAGCTCTGTTATTTTATGTTTTGTCTTCGATTTTTACACCTAGACCCCTTTAATAGTGCATTTTTTGTCCCTAAGTACTTTTTTACTAAAATCACGTTATAATCAATCAAAACATGCCCAAAACTTGTCATACACATGTGGATATAAACTTAACCCTGTACCCAAGATAACCTAACCTGAAAACAGCTTTTTTTAAATTTTTTTCTTAAGACAATGGCTGTTAAATTGACTGTGGCACGTTATAATCAAGTTAAAAATGGATTTTAACACAGCATAAATTTTATAAAGTACACATAGTATCATTAAGGATCTCCCAGCCTGTTTTAGCTTGATATCTTGTCACAGTTTAATTTCAAACACACTAAGGCAATCCTAAACTTAATTTGTGTTAGTTTGACTTTAGCAAAGAGTTCAAGTTGCCAAATCCTCTTTCTCCAATACAATGATAAACAATATTACCCCCTTTCTTTAGATTACAGATTTCATCATTTTGTGTATCATCATTGGGGACAAACATCAATTTATTGACCATTGTCTTATCTCTCTAATCTTTAAACCAGGATGTACAGCTAACTGCCCCCCCACTTCCTTTTCTACAGCCAATGCCATCTTGTGGCCATATTAAGAACTAAAATGCATGGCCAAACAAATGCAAATAAAGTACCACGGCCATTTTGTTTTGCAAAACAGGGGTCTAAAGGGATCAGGCAATGGCTGATTAATTGATGTCAATAACATTTTACATTTACATTTTTTAATTCCTTGGCTTAACAACTTTGGGGACATTTAGTTGAGTGTCCAAACGTTTCCACCACTAATTGTAATCTACAGAAGGGGTTAGAATTTTGTGTATTATCATTGGGGACAAACCATCAATTTATCAACCATTGTCTTATCCCTTTAGATCCTTGAATAATTAAGTGTCTATATCCTGGTCCCCCCCCACCTTCTACTTAACCTCAAATTGGCCAACATCTTAAGATTTCATAAGAAAACATTTTCCTCTTTTTTTTCAATGGTCAGAGTAATTGTTCCCTGGAAGCCTTGATTCATTAACCCCCCCCCCCCCCCCACCCACACCCCAACCCCCCTAGCAAGAAAAATGCCTCTACTACCGGAAATCCTAGTAGGCCTGTTTTTTTATGTCATCATTTTTATTGCCAACACAAATGCCCACCCCCCACCCACCTCTTCACCACTTCTTTTTTTATTGCATTTACCAAGTTCAGGTATTTGGGGGGGGGGGGGGGGGGGCCCGGGGGGGGGGGGGGTGAGAGTTTGAGGAAGGTCATTATATTTCTTCTTGTCCCAACCTTAAGACATTCTAAAATATTTCTTAACCTTAAAAATATTACACAGCCAATCCCCCCCCCCCGCCCTCCCACTCTACTGTGCACAAGTATTGATATCCTGTTCCACCTCTCCCCCCCCCCCCAGGATATTTTTTTATTCCTCCCCCCCCCCCTCTCTCTACATCCTTCATGGCTAAGGGCATGATGACTAGGCATATTTTACAGCATAAGGTTGTTTAAGGATGTTAGGTGGTGTGTGTGTGTGTGTGTGGTAACCTACTTCTCTACACACATGTCACCTTCTTCTTCCCCTTTTGGGGGGGTTGAGGGGGGTTAGGGGCAGGTCATGTGGTTGCTGTTCAGGATGTTGATGTTGTAGCAGGAGGTCAGCCAGATTTACATTGAAAATATGACTGTGTGTGTGTGTGTGTGTGAAGGTTGTTAGACCATATGGTCCATTTGGACTTTATAACAATATTATCATTATTAATAAATGATGTATCATTAAGGATCTCAAAGGGTTTAGGATACCTTGTACATTGACACAGTAGTAACACAGTTTAATTTTAATCCAAGGATCTAAATTGATGGTAAACAAAATTACTGTTAGATACTCACAACGTTATGAACCATCTATCTATCTATCCAACTATCTTCTCCCTGCTTTTATCAAATTAAAATAGAATTTTGTCTACACATGGTTTACATACAGGCTTTTATGTAAAATATAAAATGTTCCTTTTTTTTTCAGTGGCCGTCTACTTCCTTGGACTTGACCTGTTCGGAACCTCTGCTACTGGAGGCGGATCCGGCTATGGAGCTCCCGCTGTAGGCTATGGTGCCCCCGAGGCTACATATGGAGCACCCGCTGCCTCCTACTCTGCCCCCGCTGCTGGTTATGATGCTCCTTCCTCCAGCTACTCCGCCGCCGGCAGATATTATGACACCTATGCCAATGGAGCTGCCGATGCCAGTCTGTCCTACGATGATTCTAGAAAGAAGAGAAGCGCTTTCTAAATAAATTAATTATCCTATTATATAATTAATTTATTTTAGCTGATTTATTTAAATTGATAATCTCACAAAGAATGTTTTGATATATATTTCACCACTGTAATCTGCCCTGCACCCCTTTAGGGGGGGAGGTGAGGTTAGGGGGGGTGAAAGCAAAATGCCATGAAAAATTGTTTTTATTTTTGTTAACTGTTATAACTGTTATAGATTGGTTTTGTTTTTATTTATTTATATTTTAACATACATCAACTACTTGTAAAGGACAAACAAACAACAAATTAAGACATTTAACAACAGAGAAAAGAAAAAAAAATCAAATTGAACTTTTGTTGACCTTAGAATCAAAACACTGTGTTAACTGAATTACAAACTAAATACTTGATACTTTATAACTTGACTTAAAAATCGCATTATTCTAGTCAAATTTAAACTTACAAAGAGACTGCTCAAATTATTTTTTTTGTTTAAACATTTTGACTTAAATCGAAGCCAAAATTAGTAATTTTTAAATTTTGACACGAAAAGATAAAAAAAAATTGTAAAATAAAAAAAAATACTGAAAACTCTACTACAGATCACAACGCATATTCCTACTGTATTACTACTGTCAGACTATGTTTTAAATTAATGTTACTCCCCTTTAAAGATTTTACCCCTCTGGGGAAAATTTTTTTGAGGGGGTAATTACTGAAATACAAATGACATTATATAAATATATATACAGCTCTCTGTGTTTCACCCCCCCCAACCACATGCTTAATTTGACTTTGGTACGGGGACCTAAAATATTTCCTTGCAATGCTTGCGGGGGATATGCAAATATGCACATGGTTTTCATACAGGCTTTTTACTTCTGTACTAAACCCATGATCATCCCCTGGCAAACATTAAAAAAGTTGTCCCTTGAATTATCACTCTTAAATTGGCGGAGTGTTGAGGAGATGATGCATCAAAGCTGCTGCTGAGATTTATTTCTTACAGACTTAGCTCCTAACCTAACGTCTTGATGATGATAAATCTCAATTCACCTCATAGCGCATTAGAGCATTTACTTTATGTTACAGTTATTTATAATTATTATTATTATTATTACTTGTGTGTGTGTTTGTGTATTCATACATATGATATGTAACATGATGACCTGATTAGTACATCTTGACCAAGACTTGCTGATATTGTGACAACAAACTGAAAGAAAAAAATCTACTACGACTCAAAACTTACTTTTTTGCCATTTTTTTGGTTACTTTTTTTTTAAAACAAAAACTTAGATTTTAAGGGACTAAAACAACGTTTTTTTTGTATGTCTTTAGCCTTTTTTTTTGGCTGGGAATTATATAAAAGCAAAGTTGTTTAATTTTTAGTTTAAGGGAATTGGGTTTACTTTGCTGATTAGTTGGCAGGGTTTGCTCAATGCTTTATTATAGTTATTGTGGAAAAAGTTAGAATTGTCCTAGCGATTTGAAACTTTTTTCCTGTTTTTATTGAATTTTTTGTTATAATTTTGTATTAAACTTGATATCACATCAGTCTTGGATTTAAAAATAAATGATATAAAAAAAACTTATTTTTGTGTTTTATTTATGTCTTTTTGAAAAGAAATGCTATTAATATGTATACTTAATAACCAATAATATAGCCTACTTTAAGTAAATAACTCCCAAAAATGGCTTGTTTAAGTTTTTTATAGCAAAATTGGAAGATATAAGTAGGAAATTAATAAAAAAATAGCTTTTTAAAGTAAGGATTTTATAGCAAAAATGGAAGATATAAGTAGGAAATTAATCACTAAAATTGCTTGTATAAGAAAAGATTTTAAAGCAAAAATGGAAGATATAAGTAGGAAATTAATCATAAAAATTGCTTGTTTAAGTAAGAATTTGCAACCAAAAGAGAAGATTTAAGTAAGCAATCAAACATAAAAATTGCTTGTTTAAGTAAGGATTTTATAGCAAAAATGGAAGATATTAATAGAAAATTGATCACAAAAATAGCTTGTCTAAGTAAGGATTTTTAAGCCAAAAAGGAGGATTTAAGTAAGCAATCAAACCCAAAAACTGCTTGTTTAAGTAAAGATTAAAGTAAAAATGGGAGATATAAGTAGGAAATTAATCACAAAAATTACTTTTTTTAAGTATGGATTTATAGCAAAACTTAATCCTTCAGACAATTATATAAAAAGTGTCCGATTTTGCTGATTCTTATCAGCCACCCTTACTTTTGAGTTTTTAAGGGTTTACAGGGTAATAATAGTTCTTCAAGTAAGCAATTAACCTACGAAAATGGCTCGTTAGTCCGACATTTCCGATTTAAGTAAGCCATTTTGTTGTAAAGTGCGGACTTTTCCGATGTGAGCAGGTCCTACTCAAATGGGACAAAAAGGCTTTTATAAGCACAAAAAAAGGTAAACTGCTGATACAGAGATTACTAGGGTAATTTCTGTGTGTATGTTTGTACCGAAGGATCTCGCTAACCGCTGAACCGATCGTGTTCTCCTTAACAGGGTAGTTTCTCATAGGTCCCTGGAAGGTTTATGACTATTTTTGGGGAGGGTACCACCCCCCTCCTAAGAGAAATCGTCCCTAGAAAAATCCCCCCATTAAGTTAGATAAATAAATAATAATAAGTCACAAATAATAATTTTCATCTACTTCAAAATTAATTTTGTCTATAACATGGCTGCTATTAGTAGCGAAGCTACTCTATTATTCACTTTGTCTGTCCGTCAGTCATGCTATGGGGAAAAAGGGGAATTTTCTTGGCTGCTATTGAAGATAGACGGCTGAAATTTTTGATATAGATTCCCTGTATCAATGAGCCTTGAGTGAATAATTTGCTTTGTCAGTCAGACTGTCGGTCATGCATAAAAAGACATTGAAAATATTATTTCAGAAAGGCTTCTTTTGTCATTCTTATATTTTATTTTAATCACTGATAAACTCCCCCTCCCCAAATCCTTATTTTAAAATATTTCTATATATATAGGGAGGTAGGGGATATTGGGCCGTTTATTACACTAGTCCCCAAAGTTTTATAATAACGTTTTTGTATTTGTTGGCTTAACAACTTATTTAATTTTCATTTGATGGTTTATTAAGTTGAGTGTTCAAACGTTTCAACCACTAATAGAAATCTACAGAAAAGTAATTTTGTGTATCAATATTGAGAGATGTACATCAATATATCAGCCATAATCTTATCCCTTTAGATCCATTACTGTTTCTTTAATATCAAGGAGGGGGGAGGGGGGTGCATTGAACACCCACCCTAGACCCCCAGCTTTTAATAAAGCTAAAGAGCTAGACAATTCTGAATTCCTCTAAGTTTTATATGATAGGTTTTGTGACTTTTATAATACAAAGGTTCCGTGATTTTTATTTGAATGAAAAAATAGGATAGAAGGATAGATAGATAGATTGTTGGATAGATTGAAAATCACACCGGTACTCAAAGTTTAATAAATAATCTCTTATTTGCTGGTTTAAGAGCTAATTAGGTAATTGATTAAATCTAGATTGGTTGTACTATTAACTAGCATCAAATAATATAAATATACAAGAGCATCACCACCCTCCCTGCTTTAATGTAAGTCCCTAAAAACAGAGATCTAAAGGGATAAGACAATTGATGCACATCCCCAATGTTGATCCACAAAACTACCCTTATCTTAAGGAAACAGTTATTGGTTGTAATGTGCGGACAATCAACAAAATTAACTATTCAATAAAAGTTTAGTAAAAGTCCCCAAAGTTGATAAGACAAAGAATAAGAAAAATAAACATAACAATGTCCCTTCCCTCCCTGCCTATAAATATTTCTTCAAAAAAAATCACGCAACCTTTATAAAACTAAAATCATAATACAAAAGTAATAGTAAGTTTGTTTGTCTGTCTATCTATCTATATATCTGTTATGGTTCTCCTTTACAGGGTAGCTTCTAATAGGTCATGGAAAGGTTTAAAAAAAGAACCTAAAAACGAAATTAGATACCTATGCTATAATTCCTAATATAAGAATCACGCTACCTATATAAAACTAAAATCTTAATACAAGAATAACCAGGGATCTAAAGGGATAAGACAATGACTGATAAATTAATGTACATACCAAATGATGATACACAAAATTACCCCTTCTTCAGATTGAAATTAGTGGTTGAAACGCTTGAATACCAACCAATCAAACGTTGGCCTGTTATTACATTAGTCCCCAATGTTTTATAATAATGTTTTCTTATTTTTTGACTCATCAACTAAGGGGACTTTTACTAAATTTTGATAGGTTGGCTCATTAAGTTGAGTATCCAAACGTTTCAATCACTGATTATTACACTAGTCCCCAAAGTTCTATAATAATGTTTTCTTATCATTGGGGATGTAAATCAATTTATCGGCAATTGTCTTATCCCTTTAAATGCATGATTTTTTCCATTAAATTACCTGAATGAATAGATAGAATGTATAAAAAGTACCCAAGATATAGTATCCAAGGTGCCCAAAGTATTCTCTAAAGCCAAACATTTTATAGTAGAAGTAAATTCTATTTTCAATCTATTTATTTAGAAAAGTTACCAAAATTATTTCGTAGATTTTTCACAAAATTTTTGGAAGATTTTCTTTCTGAAAAATATTTAATTTAATCTTTTCTTTAGTTACGTTATAGGTCCGTCTTCAACGAATATCTATTAAAATATCTAATATAGGCATGTTAAAGTTGTCCTATTGATGGGAAAATTCTAACATGTCAAATAACGAAAAGAGCTAACCGATACACACAGACGGACGGACTGACTGACTCTAATTATAGAAAAGCTTTGCTTTTAAAAATAAAATAAAAAATATCATTTTAGTTTATTTAAAATTTTACAAATATACATACATTAATAAATATTATATATACAATTATTTACAAAAAGTTTAAATTTATTCAGGGGGAGGGAGGGGACATTGGGCTGTTTATTACACTAGTCCCCAAAGTTTTATGATAATGTTTTCTTATTCGTTGGCTTAACAACCTTTGGGACTTTTAATGAATTTGATTGGATGGTTTATTTAGATTAGAGTCCAAAAATAATTGTGATATACAGAAAGGATATACAGAATATATCGGCCATTGTCTTATCCCTTTAGATTTTTTGAAATATTTTTAAAAATAATGTTCATAGATTTTTTACATTATTATAATAACATTAAAACTCAGAGATCTAAAGGGATAAGACAATGGCCAATAAATTGATGTACATCCCCAATGATGATACACCAAATTTCCCCTTCTATTGATTAAAATAGTGGTTGAAATGTTTGAAAACTCAACTTAATGAATCAACCATTCAAAATTCACTAAAGTCCCCAAAGTTGTTATGTCAACGAATAAGAAAACGTTAATGTAAAACTTTGGAGACTAGAGTAATAAACAGCCCAAATGTCCCCTCTCTCTCTTGCATTTAGATATTATTATAATGTTAAAACTACATAATATTAAATTATTAAATAGTAGCGGCTACGCCCCTAGAGGCCTCTAGGGACTCTTTAGGTGGGAAAGAATGGGGGGGGGGGGGGGGGGAGAAAGTAGGCCCCTCTATCTAAAAAAAGTAAAAAAATATGGAGTAATTTTTTCTAGGAGCGATTTCAAATAGATTATAAACCTTCCCAGGACCTACATGAGAAGCTACATTGTAAAGGAGAACCATATCGGTTCAGCAGTTAGCAAGATCCTTTGATACACACAGACAGACATCCTGTTACTTTTATATAAAGATTAGACTAATGAAAATATTTTTTTCCAGTTTGGCTTCGAAACCGATTAATATCAGCTGGATTAGAACCGGTTCTGTCAGCCATACTGAAAAATCATGTATAGCATCGTATTACAGACAATTTTCCACAAACAATAAACATAATATTAATTCTCATTAGGCGGGGCCTTTGGACCCTCAAAACTGGCTTACAAAACTGGATTTAATCCAATACTTTTTATTCAACTTTTATTACCCGCGGAAAGCTGTCTATAATACGATGCATTTAATAATTATTCTTTTTTATTGGTTGATCATTTCGTTTCTTTTATACAGTAATACCAAATCTGAAAAAAAAGATAATATGATATTTATTTATGAGGGATCTAAAGGGATAAGACAATGGACGATAAACTTATGTAATCCCCAATGATGATACACAAAATTAACTCTTCTTTAGATTATAATTAGTGGCTAAAACGTTTGAACACTCAACTTAATAAATCAACCAATCAAAATTCACTAAAGCCAACGAATAGGAAATGTTAGTGTATTAGGATAGTGTATTTTCTTGGGGAACTATGATGTGCGTCTATACTGGAAAGTCTACATAGATCCTATATGAACTTGGTAGAGGTTTTAGGGTTATTTGACAACACAAAAGTGTCTACTAAGGTACTCTACAATGTAATTCTGCCCTTTAGCGTAGTATAGAGTGCTTATAAGTAGTCTTGGGTTAGTTATATCTTGGTTACAGTTAAAGATGTTTGGTTCTAGCTTACAGAGGGCTACTTTGGAGTTACTCTGGTATAGCTGGGTATTACATATTACCCAGATGAACAAAATACAAGACCCAGGTAAAGTTATATCTTGGTTATGGTTAAAGATCTTTGGTTCTAGCTAACAGAGGGCTACTTTAGGGTTACCCTGGTATAGCTGGGTACTAGTTTGGCTGGGTATTACATAATACCCAGGTAAACAGGTATTGTACCCAGGTAAACAAAATACAAGACCCAGGTAAAGTTATATCTTGGTTACAGGTAAAGATCTTTGGTTCTAGCTTACAGAGGGCTCCTTTAGGGTTACCCTGGTATAGCTGGGTACTAGTTTGGCTGGGTATTACATAATACCCAGGTAAACAGGTATTGTACCCAGGTAAACAAAATACAAGACCCAGGTAAAGTTATATCTTGGTTATGGTTAAAGATCTTTGGTTCTAGCTTAAAGAGGGCTACTTTAGGGTTACCCTGGTATAGCTGGGTACTAGTTTGGCTGGGTATTACATATTACCCAGGCAAACAGGTATTGTACCCAGGTAAACAAAATACAAAACCCAGGTAAACAAAATCATAGGTTTACATAATACCCAGGTAAGCAGGAATTGTACCCAGGTAAACAAAATACAAGACCCAGGTAAACAAAATTAAAGCTTTACATAATACCCAGGTAAACAGGAATTGAACAGAATTGAAAAGAACAACCAATTGGGATCACCAATGTCCGAGAATTTTAACTTTATACTTTATATTATTGAATATATCTTAACTGTAAAAAAAATAAAAAACTTCATTTTATCATAAAACAAAATATAATCGAGCTATCTGGCTAATTTTTTAATATGTTAGAGATTTCTTAATGCTTGACAATTTTACTTTTATGTTTTGTTTTGAAAAATCACGTTAAAACCTGTTTAATTGGGATTGAAAAATTGGGTACCTAAAAAAGCATATTTTTTTATCCAAAATTTGAAATCTAGCCTAAAACCTGCCCAAATTGATTTCCTCTGAGGCTATATGATAACCAAACATAAAAATATAGTTTTTAAAACAATCGGAGGCAATGAAAATCTTAAGTGAAAAAAAGTCATAGTGAGGTGCCTTCAAAATTTACAAATGCTATTTTTGACCAACTTACGTAAAAGATAAAACAATAGCCAATGATCCTAGAAGGCTAATTTTTTTATATGTTGTACTCAAAGCAATTCCTAACAACTTTGCTTTTATGAAAAAGTTGAAAAAAATCACTCTAAACACCTTTTTTTTAGTCGTAAGCAGGTATAGTTTCTATATTTCTTCGGAAAATCCGTTTTTGGCGGCAAATCTGTTTTTGGCGGCAAAAGTTAGGTTAGGTTATGTTGGCTTGGCTTAATTAAGCTAATTAAAGTCAAACTATTTCTATAGCCTAATCCTTAAATTGGCATAGAGTTCAATCTTTAAAATTAATTGATTGATTGATTTTTCTTCTTGTAATAGTAATTTTATAGTCGAACCCTTAAATTGGCATAGAGTCCAATCCTTTAAAATTGATTGATTGATTTTTTCTTGTTATTTTTACAGCTCATCCTTAAAAGTTAACTTATTTTTTAAATGTAATTTCTACAGCCCAATCCTTAAATTGACATAGAGTCTGATCCTTAAATATTGATTGATTTTTCTTCTTGTTATTTCAATAGGCTAATCCTTAAATTGAAAATTAATTTAAGATAATATAACCTGAATAAGCCCAATCCTTAAAAATTTTTAATTAAGCTAATATAACCTGGGTTATGTAAGCCCAATCCTTAAAAAAATTTTATTTAAGGTAAGATAACCTGGGTTTTGTTAAAGCCCAATCCTTAAAAATCTTTATTTAAGTTAATATAACCTGGGTTATGTAAGCCCAATCCTTAAAAAATTTTATTTAGGTTAAGATAACCTGGGTTAGTTTAAAGCCCAATCCTTAAAAATTTTATTTAAGTTAAGATAACCTGGGTTATGTTTAAGCCCAATCCTTAAAAAGTTACGTTAAGATATAGGCCAGTATACATTTAATTAGTCCAATGGTATACATTTATTTGGTCAATGGCAGGCCAGTATACATTTCATTTGACCAATGGCAGGCCAGTATACATTTCATTTGATGGATATACCCAGGTAACAACTATAGTATTGATGGATATACCCAGGTAAAAACTAAAGTATTGATGGATATACCCAGGTAACAACTAGAGTATTGGTGAATATACCAAAGCTACCAGAAGGGAAGATAGGTAGGTAGATCAGCCATAACGTGCCATAGTAGATAGATAGATAGATAGATAGTGTCTATTGTCTTGAAACCCGAGCGAAGCGAGGCGTGATACATACCAAAGCTAACACAAGGGGAGATAGAGAGGTAGAAGGGCCATCAGCCATAACGGATAGATAGATAGATAGATAGATAGATAGATAGATAGATAGATAGATAGATAGATAGATAGATAGATAGATAGATAAATAGATAAATAGATAGATAGATAGATAGATAGATAGATAGATAGATTCTTTAATTGGAGCGAAGCAACCTGATACATAGATAGATAGATAGATAGTTAGATAGATAGAAAGAAAGAAAGATAGATAGATAGATAGATAAAAAGATAGATAGATAGATTCTTTAATTGGAGCGAAGCAACCTGATACATAGATAGATAGATAGATAGATAGAAAGAAAGAAAGATAGATAGATAGATAGATAGAAAGAAAGATAGATATATAGATAGATTCTTTAACTGGAGCGAAGCAACCTGATATATAGATAGATATATAAATAGATTGATAGATAGATAGATAGATAGATAGATAGATAGATAGATTCTTTAACTGGAGCGAAGCAACCTGATATATAGATAGATATATAAATGGATAGATAGATAGATAGATAGATAGATAGATAGATAGATAGATAGATAGAAAGAAAGAAAGATAGATATATAGATAGAAAGAAAGAAAGATAGATAGATAGATAGATAGATAGATAGATATATAGATAGATTCTTTAACTGGAGCGAAGCAACCTGATATATAGATAGATATATAAATAGATTGATAGATAGATAGATAGATAGATAGATAGATAGATAGATTCTTTAACTGGAGCGAAGCAACCTGATATATAGATAGATATATAAATGGATAGATAGATAGATAGATAGATAGATAGATAGATAGATAGATAGAAAGAAAGAAAGATAGATATATAGATAGAAAGAAAGAAAGATAGATAGATAGATAGATAGATAGATAGATATATAGATAGATTCTTTAACTGGAGCGAAGCAACCTGATATATAGATAGATATATAAATAGATTGATAGATAGATAGATAGATAGATAGATAGATAGATAGATAGATAGATAGATTCTTTAACTAAAGCGAAGCAACCTGATACATAGATAGATAGATAGATAGAAAGAAAGAAAGATAGATAGATAGATAGAAAGAAAGATAGATATATAGATAGATTCTTTAACTGGAGCGAAGCAACCTGATATATAGATAGATATATAAATAGATTGATAGATAGATAGATAGATAGATAGATAGATAGATAGATAGATAGATAGATTCTTTAACTGAAGCGAAGCAACCTGATATATAGATAGATATATAAATAGATTGATAGATAGATAGATAGATTCTTTAACTGGAGCGAAGCAACCTGATATATAGATAGATATATAAATGGATAGATAGATAGATAGATAGATAGATAGATAGATAGATAGATAGATTCTTTAACTAAAGCGAAGCAACCTGAGAGAGAGAGAGAGAGAGAGAGAGAGAGAGAGAGAGAGAGAGATAATAAAGAGGTGTCAGGTTTTTTTCCATGGGTGTAGTTCAAGTGTCTTTAACCGGAGCGAAGCGACGTGTAATATAAGGAATGAGAGAGAGAGATAAATAAAACTATTTTAAAAAAATTAATATATATTTTTTTATAACATCTTTCAATTAGTATTAACTTTCTAACCAATAAAAAAATGCCTAAATAAATGTGATCCATTTTTTGTAGCAGTCTATTACTCTCATACTTCTATTGAGGATTTAACCCCAGCCAGACAAGACCAAATTTGACGGCTCTATATATTAGTATTAAAATCTGCCGCTAGGATTCGCAATTTTTAAACAAAACAAGACACATACCTACAAACTTCCATCAATGTTAGGTAAAAAAAATGACATATTCTACACCACACACATATTAGGAAACAGTTTTATGTAACAAAAAAGTCAGTTTTATACAGAACAACATATGGTTGATGGCAGTTTGCTACCCATACTTCCTTGTCAATAGAATATCACCTTATATATACTAAGTACATCTAATGTAAAGCTCCTGCACAACATTGAAATCCATTAGACCAAGACTATGATAGACTGGTCTACTTTTGGTTCCATGCCAAATTTTTTATCTTTTTTTCACTTTAAACGTCCGTATGGCCGTTTCTATTACACCTAGACGGCTGAAAAATTTTGTGTGAAATCTGTAGGCAAATTGGAAGCTCCGTCATTTTATGTTTTGTCTTCGATTTTTACACCTAGACCCCTTTAATAGTGCATTTTTTGTCCCTAAGTACTTTTTTACTAAAATCACGTTATGATCAATCAAAACATGCCCAAAACTCGTCATACACATGTGGATATAAACTTAACCCTGTACCCAAGATAACCTAACCATGTAGTTTTTTCTTAAGACAATGGCTGTTAAATTGACTGTGGCACGTTATAATCAAGTTAAAAATGGATTTTAACACAGCATAAATTTTATAAAGTACACATAGTATCATTAAGGATCTCCAAGCCTGTTTTAGGATATCTTGTCACAGTTTAATTTCAAACACACAAAGGCAATCCTGAACTTAATTTGTGTTAGTTTGACTTTAGCAAAGAGTTCAAGTTGCCAAATCCTCTTTCTCCAATACAATGATAAACAATATTACCCCCTTTCTTTAGATTACAGATTTCATCATTTTGTGTATCATCATTGGGGACAAACATCAATTTATTGACCATTGTCTTATCTCTCTAATCTTTAAACCAGGATGTACAGTCAACTGCCCCCCCACTTCCTTTTCTACAGCCAATGCCATCTTGTGGTCATATTAAGAACTAAAATGCATGGCCAAACCAATGCAAATAAAGTACCACGGTCACAGGGGTCTAAAGGGATCAGGCAATGGCTGATTAATTGATGTCAATAACATTTTACATTTACATTTTTTAATTCCTTGGCTTAACAACTTTGGGGACTTTAATTGAATTTCAATTTGTTGGTACATTTAGTTGAGTGTCAAAACGTTTCTTCCATCACTAATTGTAATCTACAGAAGGGGTAAAATTTTGTGTATTATTATTGGGGACAAACCATCAATTTATCAACCATTATCTTATCCCTTTAGATCCTTGAATAATCAAGTGTCCATATCCTGGTCCATACCCCCCCCCCCCCCTCAACCTCCTCCTTAACCTCAAATTGGCCAACATCTTAAGATTCCATAAGTAATTGTTCCCTGGAAGCCTTGATTCATTAACCCCCCACACCCCAACCCCCCTAGCAAGAAAAATGCCTCTACTACCGGAAATCCTAGTAGGCCTGTTTTTTTTTATTTCATCATTTTTATTGCCAACACAAATGCCCACCCCCCACCCACCTCTTCACCACTTCTTTTTTAATATTGCATTTACCAAGTTCAGGTATTTGGGGGGTGAGAGTTTGAGGAAGGTCATTATATTTCTTCTTGTCCCAACCTTAAGACATTCTAAAATATTTCTTAACCTTAAAAATATTACACAGCTAATCCCCCCCCCCCCCCCGCCCTCCCCCTCTACTGTGCACAAGAATTGATATCCTGTTCCACCCCCCTCCCAGGATATTTTTTTATTCCTCCCCCCCCCCTCTCTCTACATCCTTCATGGCTAAGGGCATGATGACTAGGCATATTTTACAGCATAAGGTTGTTTAAGGATGTTAGGTAGTGTGTGTGTGTGTGTGTGTGTGTGTGTGTGGTAACCTACTTCTCTACACACATGTCACCTTCTTCTCCCCCTTTTGGGGGGGTTGAGGGGGGTTAGGGGCAGGTCATGTGGTTTCTGTTCAGGATGTTGATGTTGTAGCAGGAGGTCAGCCAGATTTACATTGAAAATATGACTGTGTGTGTGTGTGTGTGTGTGAAGGTTGTTAGACCATATGGTCCATTTGGACTTTATAACAATATTATCATTATTAATAAATGATGTATCATTAAGGATCTCAAAGGGTTTAGGATACCTTGTACATTGACACAGTAGTAACACAGTTTAATTTTAATCCAAGGATCTAAATTGATGTACATTCCCAATGATGGTAAACAAAATTACTGTTAGATACTCACAACGTTATGAACCATCTATCTATCTATCCAACTATCTTCTCCCTGTTTTTATCAAATTAAAATAGAATTTTGTCTACACATGGTTTACATACAGGCTTTTATGTAAAATATAAAATGTTTCCTTTTTTTTCAGTGGCCGTCTACTTCCTTGGACTGGACCTGTTCGGAACCTCTGCTACTGGAGGCGGATCCGGCTATGGAGCTCCCGCTGTAGGCTATGGTGCCCCCGAGGCTACATATGGAGCACCCGCTGCCTCCTACTCTGCCCCCGCTGCTGGTTATGATGCTCCTTCCTCCAGCTACTCCGCCGCCGGCAGATATTATGACACCTATGCCAATGGAGCTGCCGATGCCAGTCTCTCCTACGATGATTCTAGAAAGAAGAGAAGCGCTTTCTAAATAAATTAATTATCCTATTATATAATTAATTTATTTTAGCTGATTTATTTAAATTGATAATCTCACAAAAAATGTTTTGATATATATATTTCACCACTGTAATCTGCCCTGCAACCCTTTAGGTGGGGAGGTGAGGTTAGGGGGGTGAAAGCAAAATGCCATGAAAAATTGTTTTTATTTTTGTTAACTGTTATAATTGTTATAGATTGCAGGGGCGTCCAAGCTTTTTATTTTGGGGGGGGTAAAATTTTTTTAAGGGGGGGGTAATTTGGTTTTGGGGGGGGTAAAATGGCGCGCGAAGCGCGCCGCAAATTTTTTTTACCCCCCCCAAAATTTTTACCCCGGGGGTAAAATTTGCTTGGGGGGGGTAATTACCCCCCCTGAAATCTGTTGGCAGGGGTAAAATTTGTTTACCCCCCCCAAAATTTACCCCCGGGGTAAAATTTTTGGGGGGGGTAATTTAAATTTTATAAAAAATTTAGTATTAAAAATGCGCGCGAAGCGCGCAAAAATTTTTTTTGTTAAAGATTTTCTATTTTGGGGGGAGTATTTACCCCCCCAAAATGGTTTGGGGGGGGTAAATACCCCCCCCAAAATCGTTGGGGGTGCCTACGGCACCCCCAAGGTAGGGGTAATTTTTTTTTGGGGGGGGTATTGTTCACAAAATTTTGGGGGTGCCTACGGCACCCCCAAAATCGTTTGGGGGTGCCAAATGGCCCATTACCCCCCCCCTTGGACGCCTATGATAGATTGGTTTTGTTTTTTTATTTATTTATATTTTAACATACATCAACTACTTGTAAAGGACAAACAAACAACAAATTAAGACATTTAACAACAGAGAAAAGAAAAAAAAATCAAATTGAACTTTTGTTGACCTTAGAATCAAAACACTGTGTTAACTGAATTACAAACTAAATACTTGATACTTTATAACATGACTTAAAAATCGCATTATTCTAGTCAAATTTAAACTTACAAAGAGACTGCTCAAATTATTTTTTTTGTTTAAACATTTTGACTTAAATCGAAGCCAAAATTAGTAATTTTTAAATTTTGACACGAAAAGATAAAAAAAAATTGTAAAATAAAAAAAAATACTGAAAACTCTACTACAGATCACAACGCATATTCCTACTGTATTACTACTGTCAGACTATGTTTTAAATTAATGTTACTCCCCTTTAAAGATTTTACCCCTCTGGGGAAAATTTTTTTGAGGGGGTAATTACTGAAATACAAATGACATTATATATATATATACAGCTCTCTGTGTTTCACCCCCCCCCCCCCCAACCACATGCTTAATTTGACTTTGGTACGGGGACCTAAAATATTTCCTTGCAATGCTTGCGAGGGATATGCAAATATGCACATGGTTTTCATACAGGCTTTTTACTTCTGTACTAAACCCATGATCATCCCCTGGCAAACATTAAAAAAGTTGTCCCTTGATTTATCACTCTTAAATTGGCTGTGTTGAGAAGATGATGCATCAAAGCTGCTGCTGAGATTTATTTCTTACAGACTTAGCTCCTAACCTAACGTCTTGATGATGATAAATCTCAATTCACCTCATAGCGCATTAGAGCATTTACTTTATGTTACAGTTATTTATAATTATTATTATTATTATTACTTGTGTGTGTGTTTGTGTATTCATACATATGATATGTAACATGATGACCTGATTAGTACATCTTGACCAAGACTTGCTGATATTGTGACAAACAAACGTGAAAGAAAAAATCTACTACGACTCAAAACTTACTTTTTTGCCATTTTTTTGGTTACTTTTTTTTTGAAAATAAAAACTTAGATTTTAAGGGACTAAAACAACGTTTTTTTTTGTATGTCTTTAGCCTTTTTTTTGGCTGGGAATTATATAAAAGCAAAGTTGTTTAATTTTTAGTTTAAGGGAATTGGGTTTACTTTGCTGATTAGTTGGCAGGGTTTGCTCAACGCTTTATTATAGTTATTGTGGAAAAAGTTAGAATTGTCCTAATGATTCAAAACTTTTTTTCCTGTTTTTATTGAATTTTTTTTGTTATAATTTTGTATTAAACTTGATATCACATCAGTCTTGGATTTGAAAATAAATGATATAAAAAAATATTTTTTTGTGTTTTTATGTCTTTTTGTAAAAGAAATGGCATTAATATGTACACTTAATAACCAATAATATAGCCGGAATGTTCTTCCCTACTTTAAGGATTTAAGTAAATTAACTCCAAAAATTACTTGTTTAAGTAAAGGTTTTAAAGCAAAAATTGAAGATATAAGTAGGAAATTAATCATAAAAATGCTTGTTTAAGTAAAGATTTTAAAGCAAAAATGGAAGATATAAGTAGGAAATTAATCATAAAAATGCTTGTTTAAGTAAAGATTTTAAAGCAAAAATTGAAGATATAAGTAGGAAATTAATCATAAAAATGCTTGTTTAAGTAAAGATTTTAAAGCAAAAATGGAAGATATAAGAAGGAAATCAACCACAAATATGAATGGCTGAGAAGGGATTAAATTTTTAGGAAAAATAATCCGGATTTTTTATCTGGTTCTCAGCCGTACTGAAAAATCATGTATAACATTGTGCATTAGACAATTTTCCACGAATATCAAGACAACAATCATAAAAATCAATACCAGTTAAGTTAGCTAGGGTTTTCGCCCCTCTTGGGTGTAACAAAACTGGCTTTAATATTATAATTTTTCATTCTAATATTATTAATGAACATTGATTGTATTATAACTTTTCTTATTCGTTGGCTTGCCAACTTTGGGGACTTTTATCAAATTTTAATTGGTTTGTTTTGTGTCTAAATGTTTCAACCTCTAATTGTAATAAACCGAAGCAGCAATTTTGTGTAGCATCATTGGAGAATGAGATGTACATCAATATATAAGCCATTGTCTTATCCTTTTAGATCCATTACTTTTTCTTCAATATCAAGGGGGGGGGGGGGTTAATCATTAAATGCTACCCCCCTTCCCTTTTGATACTAAACTCTTTTTTTTTGTATATGATATGTTTTGTGATTTTTTATTTATGAAGGTTTTGTGATTTACTGTACCCAGGTAAACAAAATACAAGACCCAGGTAAAGTTATATCTTGGTTATGGTTAAAGATCTTTGGTTCTAGCTTACAGAGGGCTACTTTAGGGTTACCCTGGTATAGCTGGGTACTAATTTGGCTGGGTATTACATATTACCCAGGTAAACAAAATACAAAACCCAGGTAAACAAAATTGTAGGTTTACATAATACCCAGGTAAACAGGAATTGTACCCAGGTAAACAAAATACAAGACCCAGGTAAACAAAATTAAAGCTTTACATAATACCCAGGTAAACAGAATTGAAAAGAACAACCAATTGGGATCACCAATGTCCGAGAATTTTAACTTTATACTTTATATTATTGAATATATCTTAACTGTAAAAAAAAAATAAAAAACTTCATTTTATCATAAAACAAAATATAATCGAGCTATCTGGCTAATTTTTTAATATGGTAGAGATTTCTTAATGCTTGACAATTTTACTTTTATGTTTTGTTTTGAAAAAATCACGTTAAAACCTGTTTAATTGGGATTGAAAAATTGGGTACCTAAAAAAGCATATTTTTTTATCCAAAATTTGAAATCTAGCCTAAAACCTGCCCAAATTGATTTCCTCTGAGGCTATATGATAACCAAACATAAAAATATAGTTTTTAAAACAATCGGAGGCAATGAAAATTTTAAGTGAAAAAAAGTCACAGTGAGGTCCCTTCAAAATTTAAAAATGCTATTTTTGACCAACTTACGTAAAAGATAAAACAATAGCCAATGGTCCTAGAGGGCTAATTTTTTTATATGTTGTACTCAAAGCAATTCCTAACAACTTTGCTTTTATGAAAAAGTTGAAAAAAATCACTCTAAACACCTTTTTTTTTAGTCGTAAGCAGGTATAGTTTCTATATTTCTTCGGAAAATCCGTTTTTGGCGGCAAATCTGTTTTTGGCGGCAAAAGTTAGGTTAGGTTATGTTGGCTTGGCTTAATTAAGCTAATTAAAGTCAAACTATTTCTATAGCCTAATCCTTAAATTGGCATAGAGTTCAATCTTTAAAATTAATTGATTGATTGATTTTTCTTCTTGTAATAGTAATTTTATAGTCCAACCCTTAAATTGGCATAGAGTCCAATCCTTTAAAATTGATTGATTGATTTTTTCTTGTTATTTTTACAGCTCATCCTTAAAAGTTAACTTATTTTTTAAATGTAATTTCTACAGCCCAATCCTTAAATTGACATAGAGTCTGATCCTTAAATATTGATTGATTTTTCTTCTTGTTATTTCAATAGGCTAATCCTTAAATTGAAAATTAATTTAAGATAATATAACCTGAATTATGTTTAAGCCCAATCCTTAAAAATTTTTAATTAAGCTAATATAACCTGGGTTATGTAAGCCCAATCCTTAAAAAAATTTGATTTAAGGTAAGATAACCTGGGTTTTGTTAAAGCCCAATCCTTAAAAATCTTTATTTAAGTTAATATAACCTGGGTTATGTAAGCCCAATCCTTAAAAAATTTTATTTAGGTTAAGATAACCTGGGTTAGTTTAAAGCCCAATCCTTAAAATCTTTATTTAAGTTAAGATAACCTGGGCTTTGTTTGCGCCCAATCCTTAAAATTTTTTATTTAAGTTAAGATAACCTGGGTTATGTTTAAGCCCAATCCTTAAAAAGTTAAGTTAAGATATAGGCCAGTATACATTTAATTAGTCCAATGGTATACATTTATTTGGTCAATGGCAGGCCAGTATACATTTCATTTGACCAATGGCAGGCCAGTATACATTTCATTTGATGGATATACCCAGGTAACAACTATAGTATTGATGGATATACCCAGGTAAAAACTAAAGTATTGATGGATATACCCAGGTAACAACTAGAGTATTGGTGAATATACCAAAGCTACCAGAAGGGAAGATAGGTAGGTAGAGGGGCCTGTACATCAGCCATAACGTGCCATAGTAGATAGATAGATAGTGTCTATTGTCTTGAAACCCGAGCGAAGCGAGGCGTGATACATACCAAAGCTAACACAAGGGGAGATAGAGAGGTAGAAGGGCCATCAGCCATAACGGATAGATAGATAGATAGATAGATAGATAGATAGATAGATAGATAGATAGATAGATAGATAGATAGATAGATAGATAGATAAATAGATAAATAGATAGATAGATAGATAGATAGATAGATAGATAGATTCTTTAATTGGAGCGAAGCAACCTGATACATAGATAGATAGATAGATAGTTAGATAGATAGAAAGAAAGAAAGATAGATAGATAAAAAGATAGATAGATAGATAGATAGATTCTTTAATTGGAGCGAAGCAACCTGATACATAGATAGATAGATAGATAGATAGATAGATAGAAAGAAAGAAAGATAGATAGATAGATAGAAAGAAAGATAGATATATAGATAGATTCTTTAACTGGAGCGAAGCAACCTGATATATAGATAGATATATAAATAGATTGATAGATAGATTGATAGATAGATATATAGATAGATTCTTTAACTGAAGCGAAGCAACCTGATATATAGATAGATATATAAATAGATTGATAGATAGATATATAGATAGATTCTTTAACTGAAGCGAAGCAACCTGATATATAGATAGATATATAAATAGATTGATAGATAGATAGATAGATTCTTTAACTGGAGCGAAGCAACCTGATATATAGATAGATATATAAATGGATAGATAGATAGATAGATAGATAGATAGATAGATAGATAGATAGATAGATAGATTCTTTAACTAAAGCGAAGCAACCTGAGAGAGAGAGAGAGAGAGAGAGATAATAAAGAGGTGTCAGGTTTTTTTCCATGGGTGTAGTTCAAGTGCTTTTAACCGGAGCGAAGCGACGTGTAATATAAGGAATGAGAGAGAGAGATAAATAAAAATATTTTAAAAAAATTAATATATATTTTTTTATAACATCTTTCAATTAGTATTAACTTTCTAACCAATAAAAAAATGCCTAAATAAATGTGATCCATTTTTTGTAGCAGTCTATTACTCTCATACTTCTATTGAGGATTTAACCCCAGCCAGACAAGACCAAATTTTCCGGCTCTATATATTAGTATTAAAATCTGCCGCTAGGATTCGCAATTTTTAAACAAAACAAGACACATACCTACAAACTTCCATCAATGTTAGGTAAAGAAAATGACATATTCTACACCACACACATATTAGGAAACAGTTTTATGTAACAAAAAAGTCAGTTTTATACAGAACAACATATGGTTGATGGCAGTTTGCTACCCATACTTCCTTGTCAATACAATATCAGCTTATATATACTAAGTACATCTAATGCATACCTCCTGCACAACATTGAAATCCATTAGACCAAGACTATCATAGACTGGTCTACTTTTGGTTCCATGCCAAATTTCTAATCTTTTTTCACTTTAAACGTCCGTAGGGCCGTTTCTATTACACCTAGACGGCTGAAAAATTTTGTGTGAAATCTGTAGGCAAATTGGAAGCTCTGTTATTTTATGTTTTGTCTTCGATTTTTACACCTAGATCCCTTCAATAGTGCATTTTTTGTCCCTAAGTACTTTTTTTACTAAAATCACGTTATAATTGATACATACCAAAGCTAACACAAGGGGAGATAGAGAGGTAGAAGGGCCATCAGCCATAACGGATAGATAGATAGATAGATAGATAGATAGATAGATAGATAGATAGATAGATAGATAGATAGATAGATAGATAGATAGATAGATAGATAGATAGATAAATAGATAAATAGATAGATAGATAGATAGATAGATAGATAGATAGATAGATTCTTTAATTGGAGCGAAGCAACCTGATACATAGATAGATAGATAGATAGTTAGATAGATAGAAAGAAAGAAAGATAGATAGATAGATAGATAAAAAGATAGATAGATAGATAGATAGATTCTTTAATTGGAGCGAAGCAACCTGATACATAGATAGATAGATAGATAGATAGATAGATAGATAGATAGAAAAATAGATAAATAGATAGATAGATAGATAGATAGATAGATAGATAGATTCTTTAATTGGAGCGAAGCAACCTGATACATAGATAGATAGATAGATAGATAGATAGATAGATAGATAGATAGAAAGAAAGAAAGATAGATAGATAAATAGAAAGAAAGATAGATATATAGATAGATTCTTTAACTGGAGCGAAGCAACCTGATATATAGATAGATATATAAATAGATTGATAGATAGATAGATAGATAGATTCTTTAACTGAAGCGAAGCAACCTGATATATAGATAGATATATAAATAGATTGATAGATAGATAGATAGATTCTTTAACTGGAGCGAAGCAACCTGATATATAGATAGATATATAGATAGATAGATAGATAGATAGATAGATTCTTTAACTAAAGCGAAGCAACCTGAGAGAGAGAGAGAGATAATAAAGAGGTGTCAGGTTTTTTTCCATGGGTGTAGTTCAAGTGCCTTTAACCGGAGCGAAGCGACGTGTAATATAAGGAATGAGAGAGAGAGATAAATAAAAATATTTAAAAAAAAAATAATATATATTTTTTTATAACATCTTTCAATTAGTATTAACTTTCTAACCAATAAAAAAAAATGCCTAAATAAATGTGATCCATTTTTTGTAGCAGTCTATTACTCTCATACTTCTATTGAGGATTTAACCCCAGCCAGACAAGACCAAATTTGACGGCTCTATATATTAGTATTAAAATCTGCCGCTAGGATTCGCAATTTTTAAACAAAACAAGACACATACCTACAAACTTCCATCAATGTTAGGTAAAAAAAATGACATATTCTACACCACACACATATTAGGAAACAGTTTTATGTAACAAAAAAGTCAGTTTTATACAGAACAACATATGGTTGATGGCAGTTTGCTACCCATACTTCCTTGTCAATAGAATATCAGCTTATATATACTAAGTGCATCTAATGTAAAGCTCCTGCACAACATTGAAATCCATTAGACCAAGACTATCATAGACTGGTCTACTTTTGGTTCCATGCCAAATTTTTTATCTTTTTCACTTTAAACGTCCGTATGGCCGTTTCTGTTACACCTAGACGGCTGAAAAATTTTGTGTGAAATCTGTAGGCAAATTAGAAGCTCCGTTATTTTATGTTTTGTCTTCGATTTTTACACCTAGACCCCTTTAATAGTGCATTTTTTGTCCCTAAGTACTTTTTTACTAAAATCACGTTATAATCAATCAAAACATGCCCAAAACTTGTCATACACATGTGGATATAAACTTAACCCTGTACCCAAGATAACCTAACCTGTATTTTTTTTTCTTAAGACAATGGCTGTTAAATTGACTGTGGCACGTTATAATCAAGTTAAAAATGGATTTTAACACAGCATAAATTTTATAAAGTACACATAGTATCATTAAGGATCTCCCAGCCTGTTTTAGCTTGATATCTTGTCACAGTTTAATTTCAAACACACTAAGGCAATCCTAAACTTAATTTGTGTTAGTTTGACTTTAGCAAAGAGTTCAAGTTGCCAAATCCTCTTTCTCCAATACAATGATAAACAATATTACCCCCTTTCTTTAGATTACAGATTTCATCATTTTGTGTATCATCATTGGGGACAAACATCAATTTATTGACCATTGTCTTATCTCTCTAATCTTTAAACCAGGATGTACAGCTAACTGCCCCCCCACTTCCTTTTCTACAGCCAATGCCATCTTGTGGCCATATTAAGAACTAAAATGCATGGCCAAACAAATGCAAATAAAGTACCACGGCCATTTTGTTTTGCAAAACAGGGGTCTAAAGGGATCAGGCAATGGCTGATTAATTGATGTCAATAACATTTTACATTTACATTTTTTAATTCCTTGGCTTAACAACTTTGGGGACATTTAGTTGAGTGTCCAAACGTTTCCACCACTAATTGTAATCTACAGAAGGGGTTAGAATTTTGTGTATTATCATTGGGGACAAACCATCAATTTATCAACCATTGTCTTATCCCTTTAGATCCTTGAATAATTAAGTGTCTATATCCTGGTCCCCCCCCACCTTCTACTTAACCTCAAATTGGCCAACATCTTAAGATTTCATAAGAAAACATTTTCCTCTTTTTTTTCAATGGTCAGAGTAATTGTTCCCTGGAAGCCTTGATTCATTAACCCCCCCCCCCCCCCCACCCACACCCCAACCCCCCTAGCAAGAAAAATGCCTCTACTACCGGAAATCCTAGTAGGCCTGTTTTTTTATGTCATCATTTTTATTGCCAACACAAATGCCCACCCCCCACCCACCTCTTCACCACTTCTTTTTTTATTGCATTTACCAAGTTCAGGTATTTGGGGGGGGGGGGGGGGGGCCCGGGGGGGGGGGGGGTGAGAGTTTGAGGAAGGTCATTATATTTCTTCTTGTCCCAACCTTAAGACATTCTAAAATATTTCTTAACCTTAAAAATATTACACAGCCAATCCCCCCCCCCCGCCCTCCCACTCTACTGTGCACAAGTATTGATATCCTGTTCCACCTCTCCCCCCCCCCCCAGGATATTTTTTTATTCCTCCCCCCCCCCCTCTCTCTACATCCTTCATGGCTAAGGGCATGATGACTAGGCATATTTTACAGCATAAGGTTGTTTAAGGATGTTAGGTGGTGTGTGTGTGTGTGTGTGGTAACCTACTTCTCTACACACATGTCACCTTCTTCTTCCCCTTTTGGGGGGGTTGAGGGGGGTTAGGGGCAGGTCATGTGGTTGCTGTTCAGGATGTTGATGTTGTAGCAGGAGGTCAGCCAGATTTACATTGAAAATATGACTGTGTGTGTGTGTGTGTGTGAAGGTTGTTAGACCATATGGTCCATTTGGACTTTATAACAATATTATCATTATTAATAAATGATGTATCATTAAGGATCTCAAAGGGTTTAGGATACCTTGTACATTGACACAGTAGTAACACAGTTTAATTTTAATCCAAGGATCTAAATTGATGGTAAACAAAATTACTGTTAGATACTCACAACGTTATGAACCATCTATCTATCTATCCAACTATCTTCTCCCTGCTTTTATCAAATTAAAATAGAATTTTGTCTACACATGGTTTACATACAGGCTTTTATGTAAAATATAAAATGTTCCTTTTTTTTTCAGTGGCCGTCTACTTCCTTGGACTTGACCTGTTCGGAACCTCTGCTACTGGAGGCGGATCCGGCTATGGAGCTCCCGCTGTAGGCTATGGTGCCCCCGAGGCTACATATGGAGCACCCGCTGCCTCCTACTCTGCCCCCGCTGCTGGTTATGATGCTCCTTCCTCCAGCTACTCCGCCGCCGGCAGATATTATGACACCTATGCCAATGGAGCTGCCGATGCCAGTCTGTCCTACGATGATTCTAGAAAGAAGAGAAGCGCTTTCTAAATAAATTAATTATCCTATTATATAATTAATTTATTTTAGCTGATTTATTTAAATTGATAATCTCACAAAGAATGTTTTGATATATATTTCACCACTGTAATCTGCCCTGCACCCCTTTAGGGGGGGAGGTGAGGTTAGGGGGGGTGAAAGCAAAATGCCATGAAAAATTGTTTTTATTTTTGTTAACTGTTATAACTGTTATAGATTGGTTTTGTTTTTATTTATTTATATTTTAACATACATCAACTACTTGTAAAGGACAAACAAACAACAAATTAAGACATTTAACAACAGAGAAAAGAAAAAAAAATCAAATTGAACTTTTGTTGACCTTAGAATCAAAACACTGTGTTAACTGAATTACAAACTAAATACTTGATACTTTATAACTTGACTTAAAAATCGCATTATTCTAGTCAAATTTAAACTTACAAAGAGACTGCTCAAATTATTTTTTTTGTTTAAACATTTTGACTTAAATCGAAGCCAAAATTAGTAATTTTTAAATTTTGACACGAAAAGATAAAAAAAAATTGTAAAATAAAAAAAAATACTGAAAACTCTACTACAGATCACAACGCATATTCCTACTGTATTACTACTGTCAGACTATGTTTTAAATTAATGTTACTCCCCTTTAAAGATTTTACCCCTCTGGGGAAAATTTTTTTGAGGGGGTAATTACTGAAATACAAATGACATTATATAAATATATATACAGCTCTCTGTGTTTCACCCCCCCCAACCACATGCTTAATTTGACTTTGGTACGGGGACCTAAAATATTTCCTTGCAATGCTTGCGGGGGATATGCAAATATGCACATGGTTTTCATACAGGCTTTTTACTTCTGTACTAAACCCATGATCATCCCCTGGCAAACATTAAAAAAGTTGTCCCTTGAATTATCACTCTTAAATTGGCGGAGTGTTGAGGAGATGATGCATCAAAGCTGCTGCTGAGATTTATTTCTTACAGACTTAGCTCCTAACCTAACGTCTTGATGATGATAAATCTCAATTCACCTCATAGCGCATTAGAGCATTTACTTTATGTTACAGTTATTTATAATTATTATTATTATTATTACTTGTGTGTGTGTTTGTGTATTCATACATATGATATGTAACATGATGACCTGATTAGTACATCTTGACCAAGACTTGCTGATATTGTGACAACAAACTGAAAGAAAAAAATCTACTACGACTCAAAACTTACTTTTTTGCCATTTTTTTGGTTACTTTTTTTTTAAAACAAAAACTTAGATTTTAAGGGACTAAAACAACGTTTTTTTTGTATGTCTTTAGCCTTTTTTTTTGGCTGGGAATTATATAAAAGCAAAGTTGTTTAATTTTTAGTTTAAGGGAATTGGGTTTACTTTGCTGATTAGTTGGCAGGGTTTGCTCAATGCTTTATTATAGTTATTGTGGAAAAAGTTAGAATTGTCCTAGCGATTTGAAACTTTTTTCCTGTTTTTATTGAATTTTTTGTTATAATTTTGTATTAAACTTGATATCACATCAGTCTTGGATTTAAAAATAAATGATATAAAAAAAACTTATTTTTGTGTTTTATTTATGTCTTTTTGAAAAGAAATGCTATTAATATGTATACTTAATAACCAATAATATAGCCTACTTTAAGTAAATAACTCCCAAAAATGGCTTGTTTAAGTTTTTTATAGCAAAATTGGAAGATATAAGTAGGAAATTAATAAAAAAATAGCTTTTTAAAGTAAGGATTTTATAGCAAAAATGGAAGATATAAGTAGGAAATTAATCACTAAAATTGCTTGTATAAGAAAAGATTTTAAAGCAAAAATGGAAGATATAAGTAGGAAATTAATCATAAAAATTGCTTGTTTAAGTAAGAATTTGCAACCAAAAGAGAAGATTTAAGTAAGCAATCAAACATAAAAATTGCTTGTTTAAGTAAGGATTTTATAGCAAAAATGGAAGATATTAATAGAAAATTGATCACAAAAATAGCTTGTCTAAGTAAGGATTTTTAAGCCAAAAAGGAGGATTTAAGTAAGCAATCAAACCCAAAAACTGCTTGTTTAAGTAAAGATTAAAGTAAAAATGGGAGATATAAGTAGGAAATTAATCACAAAAATTACTTTTTTTAAGTATGGATTTATAGCAAAACTTAATCCTTCAGACAATTATATAAAAAGTGTCCGATTTTGCTGATTCTTATCAGCCACCCTTACTTTTGAGTTTTTAAGGGTTTACAGGGTAATAATAGTTCTTCAAGTAAGCAATTAACCTACGAAAATGGCTCGTTAGTCCGACATTTCCGATTTAAGTAAGCCATTTTGTTGTAAAGTGCGGACTTTTCCGATGTGAGCAGGTCCTACTCAAATGGGACAAAAAGGCTTTTATAAGCACAAAAAAAGGTAAACTGCTGATACAGAGATTACTAGGGTAATTTCTGTGTGTATGTTTGTACCGAAGGATCTCGCTAACCGCTGAACCGATCGTGTTCTCCTTAACAGGGTAGTTTCTCATAGGTCCCTGGAAGGTTTATGACTATTTTTGGGGAGGGTACCACCCCCCTCCTAAGAGAAATCGTCCCTAGAAAAATCCCCCCATTAAGTTAGATAAATAAATAATAATAAGTCACAAATAATAATTTTCATCTACTTCAAAATTAATTTTGTCTATAACATGGCTGCTATTAGTAGCGAAGCTACTCTATTATTCACTTTGTCTGTCCGTCAGTCATGCTATGGGGAAAAAGGGGAATTTTCTTGGCTGCTATTGAAGATAGACGGCTGAAATTTTTGATATAGATTCCCTGTATCAATGAGCCTTGAGTGAATAATTTGCTTTGTCAGTCAGACTGTCGGTCATGCATAAAAAGACATTGAAAATATTATTTCAGAAAGGCTTCTTTTGTCATTCTTATATTTTATTTTAATCACTGATAAACTCCCCCTCCCCAAATCCTTATTTTAAAATATTTCTATATATATAGGGAGGTAGGGGATATTGGGCCGTTTATTACACTAGTCCCCAAAGTTTTATAATAACGTTTTTGTATTTGTTGGCTTAACAACTTATTTAATTTTCATTTGATGGTTTATTAAGTTGAGTGTTCAAACGTTTCAACCACTAATAGAAATCTACAGAAAAGTAATTTTGTGTATCAATATTGAGAGATGTACATCAATATATCAGCCATAATCTTATCCCTTTAGATCCATTACTGTTTCTTTAATATCAAGGAGGGGGGAGGGGGGTGCATTGAACACCCACCCTAGACCCCCAGCTTTTAATAAAGCTAAAGAGCTAGACAATTCTGAATTCCTCTAAGTTTTATATGATAGGTTTTGTGACTTTTATAATACAAAGGTTCCGTGATTTTTATTTGAATGAAAAAATAGGATAGAAGGATAGATAGATAGATTGTTGGATAGATTGAAAATCACACCGGTACTCAAAGTTTAATAAATAATCTCTTATTTGCTGGTTTAAGAGCTAATTAGGTAATTGATTAAATCTAGATTGGTTGTACTATTAACTAGCATCAAATAATATAAATATACAAGAGCATCACCACCCTCCCTGCTTTAATGTAAGTCCCTAAAAACAGAGATCTAAAGGGATAAGACAATTGATGCACATCCCCAATGTTGATCCACAAAACTACCCTTATCTTAAGGAAACAGTTATTGGTTGTAATGTGCGGACAATCAACAAAATTAACTATTCAATAAAAGTTTAGTAAAAGTCCCCAAAGTTGATAAGACAAAGAATAAGAAAAATAAACATAACAATGTCCCTTCCCTCCCTGCCTATAAATATTTCTTCAAAAAAAATCACGCAACCTTTATAAAACTAAAATCATAATACAAAAGTAATAGTAAGTTTGTTTGTCTGTCTATCTATCTATATATCTGTTATGGTTCTCCTTTACAGGGTAGCTTCTAATAGGTCATGGAAAGGTTTAAAAAAAGAACCTAAAAACGAAATTAGATACCTATGCTATAATTCCTAATATAAGAATCACGCTACCTATATAAAACTAAAATCTTAATACAAGAATAACCAGGGATCTAAAGGGATAAGACAATGACTGATAAATTAATGTACATACCAAATGATGATACACAAAATTACCCCTTCTTCAGATTGAAATTAGTGGTTGAAACGCTTGAATACCAACCAATCAAACGTTGGCCTGTTATTACATTAGTCCCCAATGTTTTATAATAATGTTTTCTTATTTTTTGACTCATCAACTAAGGGGACTTTTACTAAATTTTGATAGGTTGGCTCATTAAGTTGAGTATCCAAACGTTTCAATCACTGATTATTACACTAGTCCCCAAAGTTCTATAATAATGTTTTCTTATCATTGGGGATGTAAATCAATTTATCGGCAATTGTCTTATCCCTTTAAATGCATGATTTTTTCCATTAAATTACCTGAATGAATAGATAGAATGTATAAAAAGTACCCAAGATATAGTATCCAAGGTGCCCAAAGTATTCTCTAAAGCCAAACATTTTATAGTAGAAGTAAATTCTATTTTCAATCTATTTATTTAGAAAAGTTACCAAAATTATTTCGTAGATTTTTCACAAAATTTTTGGAAGATTTTCTTTCTGAAAAATATTTAATTTAATCTTTTCTTTAGTTACGTTATAGGTCCGTCTTCAACGAATATCTATTAAAATATCTAATATAGGCATGTTAAAGTTGTCCTATTGATGGGAAAATTCTAACATGTCAAATAACGAAAAGAGCTAACCGATACACACAGACGGACGGACTGACTGACTCTAATTATAGAAAAGCTTTGCTTTTAAAAATAAAATAAAAAATATCATTTTAGTTTATTTAAAATTTTACAAATATACATACATTAATAAATATTATATATACAATTATTTACAAAAAGTTTAAATTTATTCAGGGGGAGGGAGGGGACATTGGGCTGTTTATTACACTAGTCCCCAAAGTTTTATGATAATGTTTTCTTATTCGTTGGCTTAACAACCTTTGGGACTTTTAATGAATTTGATTGGATGGTTTATTTAGATTAGAGTCCAAAAATAATTGTGATATACAGAAAGGATATACAGAATATATCGGCCATTGTCTTATCCCTTTAGATTTTTTGAAATATTTTTAAAAATAATGTTCATAGATTTTTTACATTATTATAATAACATTAAAACTCAGAGATCTAAAGGGATAAGACAATGGCCAATAAATTGATGTACATCCCCAATGATGATACACCAAATTTCCCCTTCTATTGATTAAAATAGTGGTTGAAATGTTTGAAAACTCAACTTAATGAATCAACCATTCAAAATTCACTAAAGTCCCCAAAGTTGTTATGTCAACGAATAAGAAAACGTTAATGTAAAACTTTGGAGACTAGAGTAATAAACAGCCCAAATGTCCCCTCTCTCTCTTGCATTTAGATATTATTATAATGTTAAAACTACATAATATTAAATTATTAAATAGTAGCGGCTACGCCCCTAGAGGCCTCTAGGGACTCTTTAGGTGGGAAAGAATGGGGGGGGGGGGGGGGGGAGAAAGTAGGCCCCTCTATCTAAAAAAAGTAAAAAAATATGGAGTAATTTTTTCTAGGAGCGATTTCAAATAGATTATAAACCTTCCCAGGACCTACATGAGAAGCTACATTGTAAAGGAGAACCATATCGGTTCAGCAGTTAGCAAGATCCTTTGATACACACAGACAGACATCCTGTTACTTTTATATAAAGATTAGACTAATGAAAATATTTTTTTCCAGTTTGGCTTCGAAACCGATTAATATCAGCTGGATTAGAACCGGTTCTGTCAGCCATACTGAAAAATCATGTATAGCATCGTATTACAGACAATTTTCCACAAACAATAAACATAATATTAATTCTCATTAGGCGGGGCCTTTGGACCCTCAAAACTGGCTTACAAAACTGGATTTAATCCAATACTTTTTATTCAACTTTTATTACCCGCGGAAAGCTGTCTATAATACGATGCATTTAATAATTATTCTTTTTTATTGGTTGATCATTTCGTTTCTTTTATACAGTAATACCAAATCTGAAAAAAAAGATAATATGATATTTATTTATGAGGGATCTAAAGGGATAAGACAATGGACGATAAACTTATGTAATCCCCAATGATGATACACAAAATTAACTCTTCTTTAGATTATAATTAGTGGCTAAAACGTTTGAACACTCAACTTAATAAATCAACCAATCAAAATTCACTAAAGCCAACGAATAGGAAATGTTAGTGTATTAGGATAGTGTATTTTCTTGGGGAACTATGATGTGCGTCTATACTGGAAAGTCTACATAGATCCTATATGAACTTGGTAGAGGTTTTAGGGTTATTTGACAACACAAAAGTGTCTACTAAGGTACTCTACAATGTAATTCTGCCCTTTAGCGTAGTATAGAGTGCTTATAAGTAGTCTTGGGTTAGTTATATCTTGGTTACAGTTAAAGATGTTTGGTTCTAGCTTACAGAGGGCTACTTTGGAGTTACTCTGGTATAGCTGGGTATTACATATTACCCAGATGAACAAAATACAAGACCCAGGTAAAGTTATATCTTGGTTATGGTTAAAGATCTTTGGTTCTAGCTAACAGAGGGCTACTTTAGGGTTACCCTGGTATAGCTGGGTACTAGTTTGGCTGGGTATTACATAATACCCAGGTAAACAGGTATTGTACCCAGGTAAACAAAATACAAGACCCAGGTAAAGTTATATCTTGGTTACAGGTAAAGATCTTTGGTTCTAGCTTACAGAGGGCTCCTTTAGGGTTACCCTGGTATAGCTGGGTACTAGTTTGGCTGGGTATTACATAATACCCAGGTAAACAGGTATTGTACCCAGGTAAACAAAATACAAGACCCAGGTAAAGTTATATCTTGGTTATGGTTAAAGATCTTTGGTTCTAGCTTAAAGAGGGCTACTTTAGGGTTACCCTGGTATAGCTGGGTACTAGTTTGGCTGGGTATTACATATTACCCAGGCAAACAGGTATTGTACCCAGGTAAACAAAATACAAAACCCAGGTAAACAAAATCATAGGTTTACATAATACCCAGGTAAGCAGGAATTGTACCCAGGTAAACAAAATACAAGACCCAGGTAAACAAAATTAAAGCTTTACATAATACCCAGGTAAACAGGAATTGAACAGAATTGAAAAGAACAACCAATTGGGATCACCAATGTCCGAGAATTTTAACTTTATACTTTATATTATTGAATATATCTTAACTGTAAAAAAAATAAAAAACTTCATTTTATCATAAAACAAAATATAATCGAGCTATCTGGCTAATTTTTTAATATGTTAGAGATTTCTTAATGCTTGACAATTTTACTTTTATGTTTTGTTTTGAAAAATCACGTTAAAACCTGTTTAATTGGGATTGAAAAATTGGGTACCTAAAAAAGCATATTTTTTTATCCAAAATTTGAAATCTAGCCTAAAACCTGCCCAAATTGATTTCCTCTGAGGCTATATGATAACCAAACATAAAAATATAGTTTTTAAAACAATCGGAGGCAATGAAAATCTTAAGTGAAAAAAAGTCATAGTGAGGTGCCTTCAAAATTTACAAATGCTATTTTTGACCAACTTACGTAAAAGATAAAACAATAGCCAATGATCCTAGAAGGCTAATTTTTTTATATGTTGTACTCAAAGCAATTCCTAACAACTTTGCTTTTATGAAAAAGTTGAAAAAAATCACTCTAAACACCTTTTTTTTAGTCGTAAGCAGGTATAGTTTCTATATTTCTTCGGAAAATCCGTTTTTGGCGGCAAATCTGTTTTTGGCGGCAAAAGTTAGGTTAGGTTATGTTGGCTTGGCTTAATTAAGCTAATTAAAGTCAAACTATTTCTATAGCCTAATCCTTAAATTGGCATAGAGTTCAATCTTTAAAATTAATTGATTGATTGATTTTTCTTCTTGTAATAGTAATTTTATAGTCGAACCCTTAAATTGGCATAGAGTCCAATCCTTTAAAATTGATTGATTGATTTTTTCTTGTTATTTTTACAGCTCATCCTTAAAAGTTAACTTATTTTTTAAATGTAATTTCTACAGCCCAATCCTTAAATTGACATAGAGTCTGATCCTTAAATATTGATTGATTTTTCTTCTTGTTATTTCAATAGGCTAATCCTTAAATTGAAAATTAATTTAAGATAATATAACCTGAATAAGCCCAATCCTTAAAAATTTTTAATTAAGCTAATATAACCTGGGTTATGTAAGCCCAATCCTTAAAAAAATTTTATTTAAGGTAAGATAACCTGGGTTTTGTTAAAGCCCAATCCTTAAAAATCTTTATTTAAGTTAATATAACCTGGGTTATGTAAGCCCAATCCTTAAAAAATTTTATTTAGGTTAAGATAACCTGGGTTAGTTTAAAGCCCAATCCTTAAAAATTTTATTTAAGTTAAGATAACCTGGGTTATGTTTAAGCCCAATCCTTAAAAAGTTACGTTAAGATATAGGCCAGTATACATTTAATTAGTCCAATGGTATACATTTATTTGGTCAATGGCAGGCCAGTATACATTTCATTTGACCAATGGCAGGCCAGTATACATTTCATTTGATGGATATACCCAGGTAACAACTATAGTATTGATGGATATACCCAGGTAAAAACTAAAGTATTGATGGATATACCCAGGTAACAACTAGAGTATTGGTGAATATACCAAAGCTACCAGAAGGGAAGATAGGTAGGTAGATCAGCCATAACGTGCCATAGTAGATAGATAGATAGATAGATAGTGTCTATTGTCTTGAAACCCGAGCGAAGCGAGGCGTGATACATACCAAAGCTAACACAAGGGGAGATAGAGAGGTAGAAGGGCCATCAGCCATAACGGATAGATAGATAGATAGATAGATAGATAGATAGATAGATAGATAGATAGATAGATAGATAGATAGATAGATAGATAAATAGATAAATAGATAGATAGATAGATAGATAGATAGATAGATAGATTCTTTAATTGGAGCGAAGCAACCTGATACATAGATAGATAGATAGATAGTTAGATAGATAGAAAGAAAGAAAGATAGATAGATAGATAGATAAAAAGATAGATAGATAGATTCTTTAATTGGAGCGAAGCAACCTGATACATAGATAGATAGATAGATAGATAGAAAGAAAGAAAGATAGATAGATAGATAGATAGAAAGAAAGATAGATATATAGATAGATTCTTTAACTGGAGCGAAGCAACCTGATATATAGATAGATATATAAATAGATTGATAGATAGATAGATAGATAGATAGATAGATAGATAGATTCTTTAACTGGAGCGAAGCAACCTGATATATAGATAGATATATAAATGGATAGATAGATAGATAGATAGATAGATAGATAGATAGATAGATAGATAGAAAGAAAGAAAGATAGATATATAGATAGAAAGAAAGAAAGATAGATAGATAGATAGATAGATAGATAGATATATAGATAGATTCTTTAACTGGAGCGAAGCAACCTGATATATAGATAGATATATAAATAGATTGATAGATAGATAGATAGATAGATAGATAGATAGATAGATTCTTTAACTGGAGCGAAGCAACCTGATATATAGATAGATATATAAATGGATAGATAGATAGATAGATAGATAGATAGATAGATAGATAGATAGAAAGAAAGAAAGATAGATATATAGATAGAAAGAAAGAAAGATAGATAGATAGATAGATAGATAGATAGATATATAGATAGATTCTTTAACTGGAGCGAAGCAACCTGATATATAGATAGATATATAAATAGATTGATAGATAGATAGATAGATAGATAGATAGATAGATAGATAGATAGATAGATTCTTTAACTAAAGCGAAGCAACCTGATACATAGATAGATAGATAGATAGAAAGAAAGAAAGATAGATAGATAGATAGAAAGAAAGATAGATATATAGATAGATTCTTTAACTGGAGCGAAGCAACCTGATATATAGATAGATATATAAATAGATTGATAGATAGATAGATAGATAGATAGATAGATAGATAGATAGATAGATAGATTCTTTAACTGAAGCGAAGCAACCTGATATATAGATAGATATATAAATAGATTGATAGATAGATAGATAGATTCTTTAACTGGAGCGAAGCAACCTGATATATAGATAGATATATAAATGGATAGATAGATAGATAGATAGATAGATAGATAGATAGATAGATAGATTCTTTAACTAAAGCGAAGCAACCTGAGAGAGAGAGAGAGAGAGAGAGAGAGAGAGAGAGAGAGAGAGATAATAAAGAGGTGTCAGGTTTTTTTCCATGGGTGTAGTTCAAGTGTCTTTAACCGGAGCGAAGCGACGTGTAATATAAGGAATGAGAGAGAGAGATAAATAAAACTATTTTAAAAAAATTAATATATATTTTTTTATAACATCTTTCAATTAGTATTAACTTTCTAACCAATAAAAAAATGCCTAAATAAATGTGATCCATTTTTTGTAGCAGTCTATTACTCTCATACTTCTATTGAGGATTTAACCCCAGCCAGACAAGACCAAATTTGACGGCTCTATATATTAGTATTAAAATCTGCCGCTAGGATTCGCAATTTTTAAACAAAACAAGACACATACCTACAAACTTCCATCAATGTTAGGTAAAAAAAATGACATATTCTACACCACACACATATTAGGAAACAGTTTTATGTAACAAAAAAGTCAGTTTTATACAGAACAACATATGGTTGATGGCAGTTTGCTACCCATACTTCCTTGTCAATAGAATATCACCTTATATATACTAAGTACATCTAATGTAAAGCTCCTGCACAACATTGAAATCCATTAGACCAAGACTATGATAGACTGGTCTACTTTTGGTTCCATGCCAAATTTTTTATCTTTTTTTCACTTTAAACGTCCGTATGGCCGTTTCTATTACACCTAGACGGCTGAAAAATTTTGTGTGAAATCTGTAGGCAAATTGGAAGCTCCGTCATTTTATGTTTTGTCTTCGATTTTTACACCTAGACCCCTTTAATAGTGCATTTTTTGTCCCTAAGTACTTTTTTACTAAAATCACGTTATGATCAATCAAAACATGCCCAAAACTCGTCATACACATGTGGATATAAACTTAACCCTGTACCCAAGATAACCTAACCATGTAGTTTTTTCTTAAGACAATGGCTGTTAAATTGACTGTGGCACGTTATAATCAAGTTAAAAATGGATTTTAACACAGCATAAATTTTATAAAGTACACATAGTATCATTAAGGATCTCCAAGCCTGTTTTAGGATATCTTGTCACAGTTTAATTTCAAACACACAAAGGCAATCCTGAACTTAATTTGTGTTAGTTTGACTTTAGCAAAGAGTTCAAGTTGCCAAATCCTCTTTCTCCAATACAATGATAAACAATATTACCCCCTTTCTTTAGATTACAGATTTCATCATTTTGTGTATCATCATTGGGGACAAACATCAATTTATTGACCATTGTCTTATCTCTCTAATCTTTAAACCAGGATGTACAGTCAACTGCCCCCCCACTTCCTTTTCTACAGCCAATGCCATCTTGTGGTCATATTAAGAACTAAAATGCATGGCCAAACCAATGCAAATAAAGTACCACGGTCACAGGGGTCTAAAGGGATCAGGCAATGGCTGATTAATTGATGTCAATAACATTTTACATTTACATTTTTTAATTCCTTGGCTTAACAACTTTGGGGACTTTAATTGAATTTCAATTTGTTGGTACATTTAGTTGAGTGTCAAAACGTTTCTTCCATCACTAATTGTAATCTACAGAAGGGGTAAAATTTTGTGTATTATTATTGGGGACAAACCATCAATTTATCAACCATTATCTTATCCCTTTAGATCCTTGAATAATCAAGTGTCCATATCCTGGTCCATACCCCCCCCCCCCCCTCAACCTCCTCCTTAACCTCAAATTGGCCAACATCTTAAGATTCCATAAGTAATTGTTCCCTGGAAGCCTTGATTCATTAACCCCCCACACCCCAACCCCCCTAGCAAGAAAAATGCCTCTACTACCGGAAATCCTAGTAGGCCTGTTTTTTTTTATTTCATCATTTTTATTGCCAACACAAATGCCCACCCCCCACCCACCTCTTCACCACTTCTTTTTTAATATTGCATTTACCAAGTTCAGGTATTTGGGGGGTGAGAGTTTGAGGAAGGTCATTATATTTCTTCTTGTCCCAACCTTAAGACATTCTAAAATATTTCTTAACCTTAAAAATATTACACAGCTAATCCCCCCCCCCCCCCCGCCCTCCCCCTCTACTGTGCACAAGAATTGATATCCTGTTCCACCCCCCTCCCAGGATATTTTTTTATTCCTCCCCCCCCCCTCTCTCTACATCCTTCATGGCTAAGGGCATGATGACTAGGCATATTTTACAGCATAAGGTTGTTTAAGGATGTTAGGTAGTGTGTGTGTGTGTGTGTGTGTGTGTGTGTGGTAACCTACTTCTCTACACACATGTCACCTTCTTCTCCCCCTTTTGGGGGGGTTGAGGGGGGTTAGGGGCAGGTCATGTGGTTTCTGTTCAGGATGTTGATGTTGTAGCAGGAGGTCAGCCAGATTTACATTGAAAATATGACTGTGTGTGTGTGTGTGTGTGTGAAGGTTGTTAGACCATATGGTCCATTTGGACTTTATAACAATATTATCATTATTAATAAATGATGTATCATTAAGGATCTCAAAGGGTTTAGGATACCTTGTACATTGACACAGTAGTAACACAGTTTAATTTTAATCCAAGGATCTAAATTGATGTACATTCCCAATGATGGTAAACAAAATTACTGTTAGATACTCACAACGTTATGAACCATCTATCTATCTATCCAACTATCTTCTCCCTGTTTTTATCAAATTAAAATAGAATTTTGTCTACACATGGTTTACATACAGGCTTTTATGTAAAATATAAAATGTTTCCTTTTTTTTCAGTGGCCGTCTACTTCCTTGGACTGGACCTGTTCGGAACCTCTGCTACTGGAGGCGGATCCGGCTATGGAGCTCCCGCTGTAGGCTATGGTGCCCCCGAGGCTACATATGGAGCACCCGCTGCCTCCTACTCTGCCCCCGCTGCTGGTTATGATGCTCCTTCCTCCAGCTACTCCGCCGCCGGCAGATATTATGACACCTATGCCAATGGAGCTGCCGATGCCAGTCTCTCCTACGATGATTCTAGAAAGAAGAGAAGCGCTTTCTAAATAAATTAATTATCCTATTATATAATTAATTTATTTTAGCTGATTTATTTAAATTGATAATCTCACAAAAAATGTTTTGATATATATATTTCACCACTGTAATCTGCCCTGCAACCCTTTAGGTGGGGAGGTGAGGTTAGGGGGGTGAAAGCAAAATGCCATGAAAAATTGTTTTTATTTTTGTTAACTGTTATAATTGTTATAGATTGGTTTTGTTTTTTTATTTATTTATATTTTAACATACATCAACTACTTGTAAAGGACAAACAAACAACAAATTAAGACATTTAACAACAGAGAAAAGAAAAAAAAATCAAATTGAACTTTTGTTGACCTTAGAATCAAAACACTGTGTTAACTGAATTACAAACTAAATACTTGATACTTTATAACATGACTTAAAAATCGCATTATTCTAGTCAAATTTAAACTTACAAAGAGACTGCTCAAATTATTTTTTTTGTTTAAACATTTTGACTTAAATCGAAGCCAAAATTAGTAATTTTTAAATTTTGACACGAAAAGATAAAAAAAAATTGTAAAATAAAAAAAAATACTGAAAACTCTACTACAGATCACAACGCATATTCCTACTGTATTACTACTGTCAGACTATGTTTTAAATTAATGTTACTCCCCTTTAAAGATTTTACCCCTCTGGGGAAAATTTTTTTGAGGGGGTAATTACTGAAATACAAATGACATTATATATATATATACAGCTCTCTGTGTTTCACCCCCCCCCCCCCCAACCACATGCTTAATTTGACTTTGGTACGGGGACCTAAAATATTTCCTTGCAATGCTTGCGAGGGATATGCAAATATGCACATGGTTTTCATACAGGCTTTTTACTTCTGTACTAAACCCATGATCATCCCCTGGCAAACATTAAAAAAGTTGTCCCTTGATTTATCACTCTTAAATTGGCTGTGTTGAGAAGATGATGCATCAAAGCTGCTGCTGAGATTTATTTCTTACAGACTTAGCTCCTAACCTAACGTCTTGATGATGATAAATCTCAATTCACCTCATAGCGCATTAGAGCATTTACTTTATGTTACAGTTATTTATAATTATTATTATTATTATTACTTGTGTGTGTGTTTGTGTATTCATACATATGATATGTAACATGATGACCTGATTAGTACATCTTGACCAAGACTTGCTGATATTGTGACAAACAAACGTGAAAGAAAAAATCTACTACGACTCAAAACTTACTTTTTTGCCATTTTTTTGGTTACTTTTTTTTTGAAAATAAAAACTTAGATTTTAAGGGACTAAAACAACGTTTTTTTTTGTATGTCTTTAGCCTTTTTTTTGGCTGGGAATTATATAAAAGCAAAGTTGTTTAATTTTTAGTTTAAGGGAATTGGGTTTACTTTGCTGATTAGTTGGCAGGGTTTGCTCAACGCTTTATTATAGTTATTGTGGAAAAAGTTAGAATTGTCCTAATGATTCAAAACTTTTTTTCCTGTTTTTATTGAATTTTTTTTGTTATAATTTTGTATTAAACTTGATATCACATCAGTCTTGGATTTGAAAATAAATGATATAAAAAAATATTTTTTTGTGTTTTTATGTCTTTTTGTAAAAGAAATGGCATTAATATGTACACTTAATAACCAATAATATAGCCGGAATGTTCTTCCCTACTTTAAGGATTTAAGTAAATTAACTCCAAAAATTACTTGTTTAAGTAAAGGTTTTAAAGCAAAAATTGAAGATATAAGTAGGAAATTAATCATAAAAATGCTTGTTTAAGTAAAGATTTTAAAGCAAAAATGGAAGATATAAGTAGGAAATTAATCATAAAAATGCTTGTTTAAGTAAAGATTTTAAAGCAAAAATTGAAGATATAAGTAGGAAATTAATCATAAAAATGCTTGTTTAAGTAAAGATTTTAAAGCAAAAATGGAAGATATAAGAAGGAAATCAACCACAAATATGAATGGCTGAGAAGGGATTAAATTTTTAGGAAAAATAATCCGGATTTTTTATCTGGTTCTCAGCCGTACTGAAAAATCATGTATAACATTGTGCATTAGACAATTTTCCACGAATATCAAGACAACAATCATAAAAATCAATACCAGTTAAGTTAGCTAGGGTTTTCGCCCCTCTTGGGTGTAACAAAACTGGCTTTAATATTATAATTTTTCATTCTAATATTATTAATGAACATTGATTGTATTATAACTTTTCTTATTCGTTGGCTTGCCAACTTTGGGGACTTTTATCAAATTTTAATTGGTTTGTTTTGTGTCTAAATGTTTCAACCTCTAATTGTAATAAACCGAAGCAGCAATTTTGTGTAGCATCATTGGAGAATGAGATGTACATCAATATATAAGCCATTGTCTTATCCTTTTAGATCCATTACTTTTTCTTCAATATCAAGGGGGGGGGGGGGTTAATCATTAAATGCTACCCCCCTTCCCTTTTGATACTAAACTCTTTTTTTTTGTATATGATATGTTTTGTGATTTTTTATTTATGAAGGTTTTGTGATTTACTGTACCCAGGTAAACAAAATACAAGACCCAGGTAAAGTTATATCTTGGTTATGGTTAAAGATCTTTGGTTCTAGCTTACAGAGGGCTACTTTAGGGTTACCCTGGTATAGCTGGGTACTAATTTGGCTGGGTATTACATATTACCCAGGTAAACAAAATACAAAACCCAGGTAAACAAAATTGTAGGTTTACATAATACCCAGGTAAACAGGAATTGTACCCAGGTAAACAAAATACAAGACCCAGGTAAACAAAATTAAAGCTTTACATAATACCCAGGTAAACAGAATTGAAAAGAACAACCAATTGGGATCACCAATGTCCGAGAATTTTAACTTTATACTTTATATTATTGAATATATCTTAACTGTAAAAAAAAAATAAAAAACTTCATTTTATCATAAAACAAAATATAATCGAGCTATCTGGCTAATTTTTTAATATGGTAGAGATTTCTTAATGCTTGACAATTTTACTTTTATGTTTTGTTTTGAAAAAATCACGTTAAAACCTGTTTAATTGGGATTGAAAAATTGGGTACCTAAAAAAGCATATTTTTTTATCCAAAATTTGAAATCTAGCCTAAAACCTGCCCAAATTGATTTCCTCTGAGGCTATATGATAACCAAACATAAAAATATAGTTTTTAAAACAATCGGAGGCAATGAAAATTTTAAGTGAAAAAAAGTCACAGTGAGGTCCCTTCAAAATTTAAAAATGCTATTTTTGACCAACTTACGTAAAAGATAAAACAATAGCCAATGGTCCTAGAGGGCTAATTTTTTTATATGTTGTACTCAAAGCAATTCCTAACAACTTTGCTTTTATGAAAAAGTTGAAAAAAATCACTCTAAACACCTTTTTTTTTAGTCGTAAGCAGGTATAGTTTCTATATTTCTTCGGAAAATCCGTTTTTGGCGGCAAATCTGTTTTTGGCGGCAAAAGTTAGGTTAGGTTATGTTGGCTTGGCTTAATTAAGCTAATTAAAGTCAAACTATTTCTATAGCCTAATCCTTAAATTGGCATAGAGTTCAATCTTTAAAATTAATTGATTGATTGATTTTTCTTCTTGTAATAGTAATTTTATAGTCCAACCCTTAAATTGGCATAGAGTCCAATCCTTTAAAATTGATTGATTGATTTTTTCTTGTTATTTTTACAGCTCATCCTTAAAAGTTAACTTATTTTTTAAATGTAATTTCTACAGCCCAATCCTTAAATTGACATAGAGTCTGATCCTTAAATATTGATTGATTTTTCTTCTTGTTATTTCAATAGGCTAATCCTTAAATTGAAAATTAATTTAAGATAATATAACCTGAATTATGTTTAAGCCCAATCCTTAAAAATTTTTAATTAAGCTAATATAACCTGGGTTATGTAAGCCCAATCCTTAAAAAAATTTGATTTAAGGTAAGATAACCTGGGTTTTGTTAAAGCCCAATCCTTAAAAATCTTTATTTAAGTTAATATAACCTGGGTTATGTAAGCCCAATCCTTAAAAAATTTTATTTAGGTTAAGATAACCTGGGTTAGTTTAAAGCCCAATCCTTAAAATCTTTATTTAAGTTAAGATAACCTGGGCTTTGTTTGCGCCCAATCCTTAAAATTTTTTATTTAAGTTAAGATAACCTGGGTTATGTTTAAGCCCAATCCTTAAAAAGTTAAGTTAAGATATAGGCCAGTATACATTTAATTAGTCCAATGGTATACATTTATTTGGTCAATGGCAGGCCAGTATACATTTCATTTGACCAATGGCAGGCCAGTATACATTTCATTTGATGGATATACCCAGGTAACAACTATAGTATTGATGGATATACCCAGGTAAAAACTAAAGTATTGATGGATATACCCAGGTAACAACTAGAGTATTGGTGAATATACCAAAGCTACCAGAAGGGAAGATAGGTAGGTAGAGGGGCCTGTACATCAGCCATAACGTGCCATAGTAGATAGATAGATAGTGTCTATTGTCTTGAAACCCGAGCGAAGCGAGGCGTGATACATACCAAAGCTAACACAAGGGGAGATAGAGAGGTAGAAGGGCCATCAGCCATAACGGATAGATAGATAGATAGATAGATAGATAGATAGATAGATAGATAGATAGATAGATAGATAGATAGATAGATAGATAGATAAATAGATAAATAGATAGATAGATAGATAGATAGATAGATAGATAGATTCTTTAATTGGAGCGAAGCAACCTGATACATAGATAGATAGATAGATAGTTAGATAGATAGAAAGAAAGAAAGATAGATAGATAAAAAGATAGATAGATAGATAGATAGATTCTTTAATTGGAGCGAAGCAACCTGATACATAGATAGATAGATAGATAGATAGATAGATAGAAAGAAAGAAAGATAGATAGATAGATAGAAAGAAAGATAGATATATAGATAGATTCTTTAACTGGAGCGAAGCAACCTGATATATAGATAGATATATAAATAGATTGATAGATAGATTGATAGATAGATATATAGATAGATTCTTTAACTGAAGCGAAGCAACCTGATATATAGATAGATATATAAATAGATTGATAGATAGATATATAGATAGATTCTTTAACTGAAGCGAAGCAACCTGATATATAGATAGATATATAAATAGATTGATAGATAGATAGATAGATTCTTTAACTGGAGCGAAGCAACCTGATATATAGATAGATATATAAATGGATAGATAGATAGATAGATAGATAGATAGATAGATAGATAGATAGATAGATAGATTCTTTAACTAAAGCGAAGCAACCTGAGAGAGAGAGAGAGAGAGAGAGATAATAAAGAGGTGTCAGGTTTTTTTCCATGGGTGTAGTTCAAGTGCTTTTAACCGGAGCGAAGCGACGTGTAATATAAGGAATGAGAGAGAGAGATAAATAAAAATATTTTAAAAAAATTAATATATATTTTTTTATAACATCTTTCAATTAGTATTAACTTTCTAACCAATAAAAAAATGCCTAAATAAATGTGATCCATTTTTTGTAGCAGTCTATTACTCTCATACTTCTATTGAGGATTTAACCCCAGCCAGACAAGACCAAATTTTCCGGCTCTATATATTAGTATTAAAATCTGCCGCTAGGATTCGCAATTTTTAAACAAAACAAGACACATACCTACAAACTTCCATCAATGTTAGGTAAAGAAAATGACATATTCTACACCACACACATATTAGGAAACAGTTTTATGTAACAAAAAAGTCAGTTTTATACAGAACAACATATGGTTGATGGCAGTTTGCTACCCATACTTCCTTGTCAATACAATATCAGCTTATATATACTAAGTACATCTAATGCATACCTCCTGCACAACATTGAAATCCATTAGACCAAGACTATCATAGACTGGTCTACTTTTGGTTCCATGCCAAATTTCTAATCTTTTTTCACTTTAAACGTCCGTAGGGCCGTTTCTATTACACCTAGACGGCTGAAAAATTTTGTGTGAAATCTGTAGGCAAATTGGAAGCTCTGTTATTTTATGTTTTGTCTTCGATTTTTACACCTAGATCCCTTCAATAGTGCATTTTTTGTCCCTAAGTACTTTTTTTACTAAAATCACGTTATAATTGATACATACCAAAGCTAACACAAGGGGAGATAGAGAGGTAGAAGGGCCATCAGCCATAACGGATAGATAGATAGATAGATAGATAGATAGATAGATAGATAGATAGATAGATAGATAGATAGATAGATAGATAGATAGATAGATAGATAGATAGATAAATAGATAAATAGATAGATAGATAGATAGATAGATAGATAGATAGATAGATTCTTTAATTGGAGCGAAGCAACCTGATACATAGATAGATAGATAGATAGTTAGATAGATAGAAAGAAAGAAAGATAGATAGATAGATAGATAAAAAGATAGATAGATAGATAGATAGATTCTTTAATTGGAGCGAAGCAACCTGATACATAGATAGATAGATAGATAGATAGATAGATAGATAGATAGAAAAATAGATAAATAGATAGATAGATAGATAGATAGATAGATAGATAGATTCTTTAATTGGAGCGAAGCAACCTGATACATAGATAGATAGATAGATAGATAGATAGATAGATAGATAGATAGAAAGAAAGAAAGATAGATAGATAAATAGAAAGAAAGATAGATATATAGATAGATTCTTTAACTGGAGCGAAGCAACCTGATATATAGATAGATATATAAATAGATTGATAGATAGATAGATAGATAGATTCTTTAACTGAAGCGAAGCAACCTGATATATAGATAGATATATAAATAGATTGATAGATAGATAGATAGATTCTTTAACTGGAGCGAAGCAACCTGATATATAGATAGATATATAGATAGATAGATAGATAGATAGATAGATTCTTTAACTAAAGCGAAGCAACCTGAGAGAGAGAGAGAGATAATAAAGAGGTGTCAGGTTTTTTTCCATGGGTGTAGTTCAAGTGCCTTTAACCGGAGCGAAGCGACGTGTAATATAAGGAATGAGAGAGAGAGATAAATAAAAATATTTAAAAAAAAAATAATATATATTTTTTTATAACATCTTTCAATTAGTATTAACTTTCTAACCAATAAAAAAAAATGCCTAAATAAATGTGATCCATTTTTTGTAGCAGTCTATTACTCTCATACTTCTATTGAGGATTTAACCCCAGCCAGACAAGACCAAATTTGACGGCTCTATATATTAGTATTAAAATCTGCCGCTAGGATTCGCAATTTTTAAACAAAACAAGACACATACCTACAAACTTCCATCAATGTTAGGTAAAAAAAATGACATATTCTACACCACACACATATTAGGAAACAGTTTTATGTAACAAAAAAGTCAGTTTTATACAGAACAACATATGGTTGATGGCAGTTTGCTACCCATACTTCCTTGTCAATAGAATATCAGCTTATATATACTAAGTGCATCTAATGTAAAGCTCCTGCACAACATTGAAATCCATTAGACCAAGACTATCATAGACTGGTCTACTTTTGGTTCCATGCCAAATTTTTTATCTTTTTCACTTTAAACGTCCGTATGGCCGTTTCTGTTACACCTAGACGGCTGAAAAATTTTGTGTGAAATCTGTAGGCAAATTAGAAGCTCCGTTATTTTATGTTTTGTCTTCGATTTTTACACCTAGACCCCTTTAATAGTGCATTTTTTGTCCCTAAGTACTTTTTTACTAAAATCACGTTATAATCAATCAAAACATGCCCAAAACTTGTCATACACATGTGGATATAAACTTAACCCTGTACCCAAGATAACCTAACCTGTATTTTTTTTTCTTAAGACAATGGCTGTTAAATTGACTGTGGCACGTTATAATCAAGTTAAAAATGGATTTTAACACAGCATAAATTTTATAAAGTACACATAGTATCATTAAGGATCTCCCAGCCTGTTTTAGCTTGATATCTTGTCACAGTTTAATTTCAAACACACTAAGGCAATCCTAAACTTAATTTGTGTTAGTTTGACTTTAGCAAAGAGTTCAAGTTGCCAAATCCTCTTTCTCCAATACAATGATAAACAATATTACCCCCTTTCTTTAGATTACAGATTTCATCATTTTGTGTATCATCATTGGGGACAAACATCAATTTATTGACCATTGTCTTATCTCTCTAATCTTTAAACCAGGATGTACAGCTAACTGCCCCCCCACTTCCTTTTCTACAGCCAATGCCATCTTGTGGCCATATTAAGAACTAAAATGCATGGCCAAACAAATGCAAATAAAGTACCACGGCCATTTTGTTTTGCAAAACAGGGGTCTAAAGGGATCAGGCAATGGCTGATTAATTGATGTCAATAACATTTTACATTTACATTTTTTAATTCCTTGGCTTAACAACTTTGGGGACTTTAATTGAATTTCAATTTGTTGGTACATTTAGTTGAGTGTCCAAACGTTTCCACCACAAATTGTAATCTACAGAAGGGGTAAAATTTTGTTTATTATCATTGGGGACAAACATCAATTTATCAACCATTGTCTTATCCCTTTAGATCCTTGAATAATCAAGTGTCCATATCCTGGTTCCACCCCCCCCCCCCCCCCCTCCCACCCCCTCCTTAACCTCAAATTGGCCAACATCTTAAGATTTCATAAGAAAACATTTTCCCCTTTTTTTTTCAATGGTCAGAGTAATTGTTCCCTGGAAACCTTGATTCATTAACCCCACACCCCAACCCCCCTAGCAAGAAAAATGCCTCTTACAGGAAATCCTAGTAGGCCTGTTTTTTTTATGTCATCATTTTTATTGCCAACACAAATGCCCAACCCCCACCACCCCCCTCTTCACCACTTCTTTTTTAATATTGCATTTACCAAGTTCAGGTATTTGGGGGGGGGGGGGGGGGTGAGAGTTTGAGGAAGGTCATTATATTTCTTCTTGTCCCAACCTTAAGACATTCTAAAATATTTCTTAACCTTAAAAATATTACACAGCCAATTTCCCCCCCCCCCCCCGCCCTCTCCCTCTACTGTGCACAAGTATTGATATCCTGTTCCACCCCCCCCCCAGAATATTTTTTATTCCTCCCCCCCCTCTCTCTACATCCTTCATGGCTAAGGGCATGATGACTAGGCATATTTTACAGCATAAGGTTGTTTAAGGATGTTAGGTAGTGTGTGTGTGTGTGTGTGTGTGGTAACCTACTTCTCTACACACATGTCACCTTCTTCTTCCCCTTTTGGGGGGGTTGAGGGGGGTTAGGGGCAGGTCATGTGGTTGCTGTTCAGGATGTTGATGTTGTAGCAGGAGGTCAGCCAGATTTACATTGAAAATATGACTGTGTGTGTGTGTGTGTGTGAAGGTTGTTAGACCATATGGTCCATTTGGACTTTATAACAATATTATCATTATTAATAAATGATGTATCATTAATGATCTCAAAGGGTTTAGGATACCTTGTACATTGACACAGTAGTAACACAGTTTAATTTTAATCCAAGGATCTAAATTGATGTACATTCCCAATGATGGTAAACAAAATTACTGTTAGATACTCACAACGTTATGAACCATCTATCTATCTATCCAACTATCTTCTCCCTGCTTTTATCAAATTAAAATAGAATTTTGTCTACACATGGTTTACATACAGGCTTTTATGTAAAATATAAAATGTTTCTTTTTTTTTCAGTGGCCGTCTACTTCCTTGGACTTGACCTGTTCGGAACCTCTGCTACTGGAGGCGGATCCGGCTATGGAGCTCCCGCTGTAGGCTATGGTGCCCCCGAGGCTACATATGGAGCACCCGCTGCCTCCTACTCTGCCCCCGCTGCTGGTTATGATGCTCCTTCCTCCAGCTACTCCGCCGCCGGCAGATATTATGACACCTATGCCAATGGAGCTGCCGATGCCAGTCTCTCCTACGATGATTCTAGAAAGAAGAGAAGCACTTTCTAAATAAATTAATTATCCTATTATATAATTAATTTATTTTAGCTGACTTATTTAAATTGATAATCTCACAAAGAATGTTTTGATATATATATTTCACCACTGTAATCTGCCCTGCACCCCTTTAGGTGGGGAGGTGAGGTTAGGGGGGTGAAAGCAAAATGCCATGAAAAATTGTTTTTATTTTTGTTAACTGTTATAATTGTTATAGATTGGTTTTGTTTTTATTTATTTATATTTTAACATACATCAACTACTTGTAAAGGACAAACAAACAACAAATTAAGACATTTAACAACAGAGAAAAGAAAAAAAAAATCAAATTGAACTTTTGTTGACCTTAGAATCAAAACACTGTGTTAACTGAATTACAAACTAAATACTTGATACTTTATAACATGACTTAAAAATCGCATTATTCTAGTCAAATTTAAACTTACAAAGAGACTGCTCAAATTATTTTTTTTGTTTAAACATTTTGACTTAAATCGAAGCCAAAATTAGTAATTTTTAAATTTTGACACGAAAAGATAAAAAAAAATTGTAAAATAAAAAAAAATACTGAAAACTCTACTACAGATCACAACGCATATTCCTACTGTATTACTACTGTCAGACTATGTTTTAAATTAATGTTACTCCCCTTTAAAGATTTTACCCCTCTGGGGAAAATTTTTTTGAGGGGGTAATTACTGAAATACAAATGACATTATATATATACAGCTCTCTGTGTTTCACCCCCCCAACCACATGCTTAATTTGACTTTGGTACGGGGACCTAAAATATTTCCTTGCAATGCTTGCGGGGGATATGCAAATATGCACATGGTTTTCATACAGGCTTTTTAACTCTGTACTAAACCCATGATCATCCCCTGGCAAACATTAAAAAAGTTGTCCCTTGATTTATCACTCTTAAATTGGCTGTGTTGAGGAGATGATGCATCAAAGCTGCTGCTGAGATTTATTTCTTACAGACTTAGCTCCTAACCTAACGTCTTGATGATGATAAATCTCAATTCACCTCATAGCGCATTAGAGCATTTACTTTATGTTACAGTTATTTATAATTATTATTATTATTATTACTTGTGTGTGTGTTTGTGTATTCATACATATGATATGTAACATGATGACCTGATTAGTACATCTTGACCAAGACTTGCTGATATTGTGACAACAAACTGAAAGAAAAAATCTACTACGACTCAAAACTTACTTTTTTGCCATTTTTTTTGGTTACTTTTTTTTGAAACAAAAACTTAGATTTTAAGGGACTAAAACAACGTTTTTATTGTATGTCTTTAGCCTTTTTTTTGGCTGGGAATTATATAAAAGCAAGGTTGTTTAATTTTTAGTTTAAGGGAATTGGGTTTACTTTGCTGATTAGTTGGCAGGGTTTGCTCAACGCTTTATTATAGTTATTGTGGAAAAAGTTAGAATTGTCCTATCATTTCAAAACTTTTTTTCCTGTTTTTATTGAATTTTTTTGTTATAATTTTGTATTAAACTTGATATCACATCAGTCTTGGATTTAAAAATAAATGATATAAAAAAAACTTTTTTTGTGTGTTTTTATGTCTTTTTGAAAAAAGAAATGGCATTAATATGTACACTTAATAACCAATAATATGGCCGGAATGTTCTTCCTTACTGTTTTCTAAATATGTATTTTGATTGATATTAGGTAAGGATTTTATAGCAAAAATGGGAGATATAAGTAGGAAATTAATCACAAAAATTGCTTGTTTAAGTAAGGATTTTTGAGCCAAAATGAAGGATTTAAGTAAGCAATCAAACATAAAAATTGCTTGTTTAAGTAAAGATTTTAAAGTAAAAATGGGAGATATAAGTAGGAAATTAATCACAAAAAAAGCTTTTCTAAGTGAGCATTCTTAAGCCAAAAGGGAGGATTTAAGTAAGCAATTAATCCCAAAAATTGCTTGTTTAAGTAAGGATTTTTAAGCCAAAAAGGAGGATTTAAGTAAGCAATCAAACCCAAAAACTGCTTGTTTAAGTAAAGATTTTAAAGTAAAAATGGGAGATATAAGTAGGAAATTAATCACAAAAATTATTTTTTTTAAGTAAGGATTTATAGCAAAACTTAATCCTTCAGACAATTATATAAAAAGTGTCTGATTTTGCTGATTCTTATCAGCCACCCTTACTTTTGAGTTTTTAAGGGCTTATAGGGTAATAATAGTTCTTCAAGTAAGCAATTAACCTACGAAAATGGCTCGTTAGTCCGACATTTCCGATTTAAGTAAGCCATTTTGTTGTAAAGTGCGGACTTTTCCGATGTGAGCATGTCCTACTCAAATGGGACAAAAAGGCTTTTATAAGCACAAAAAAAGGTAAACTGCTGATACAGAGATTACTAGGGTAATTTCTGTGTGTATGTTTGTACCGAAGGATCTCGCTACCCGCTGAACCGATCGTGTTCTCCTTAACAGGGTAGTTTCTCATAGGTCCCTGGAAGGTTTATGACTATTTTGGGGGAGGGTACCACCCCCCTCCTAAGAGAAATCGTCCCTAGAAAAATCCCCCCTCTCAATTTAAAAAAAATCTAAATTTTAAATAATGGGTTTTGGGATTCAACTCCCCCCTCCTCAAATGCCCCTAGATGCCTCTAGGGGCGAATACGCTAGTCTATAATACAAAGTAAAACGATGTCTGTCTGTTTGTTTGTTTGTACCAAAGGATCTCGATAACCGCTGAACCGATCAGGTTCTCCTTTACAGGGTAGCTTCTCATAGGTCCCAGGAAGGTTCATAACTATTTGGGGGAGGGTACCATCTTGCAAATCGATAGGACAACTCTAACATGCCTAAATTATCTATAAGAGCTATTTATTAACGGAAAGGCCGACTCTAATTATAGAAAAGCTTCGCCTTTAAAAAACTATTTAAAACCCGATTAATATTCCATGGATTAGAACTGGTTCTCAGCCATACTGAAAAATCATGTATAACATTGTGTTTTACATGATAGGTTTTGTGATTTTTTTAATATGAAGGTTTTGTGATTTTTGCGGATATAGAATGTACAATTATAAGATTAAAACCAGTTTGTTTAACCCGAGATGCCGAAGGCACGGGCTAAAAAAACTAGTTTTATTCTAATGATTGTACATTTTTATATTTATAGAAAGCTAGATATAATACGATGTTTGACATAGTTTTTTCGTATGGATGAGAACCGGATTCGAATGAATACGAGAAATTAAATTACCTCAATGAATAGATAGAATGGATAAATAGTACCCAAGATATAGGATCCAAGGTCCCCAAAGTATTCTATAAAGCAAAACATTTTATAGTAGAAGTAAATTCTATTTTCAATCTATTTATTTAGAAAAGTTACCAAAATTATTTCGTAGATTTTTCACAAAATTACTGGAAGATTTTTTTTTTTGAAAAATATTAAATTTTTAAAGTGAAGCTTTTCTATAACTAGGTTTAGGTCAGTCTTTAACGGATAGCTATTATTGCTAATTTAGGTATGTTAAAGTTGTCCTATTGATTTTAAACTTAACATGATGATTCCTGAAACAGTTAGGTACAGTTTAGAGAGCGTAGCAACTCTAAAATTAGCAAATCAATAACCTTGAAAGAAAATGAGATATAATTGGGGTTAAAAATCAGTGTGTTTTAAATGGACGTGCAGACTTTCTGGCAGGGATCTAAAGGGATAAGACAATTGCCAATAAATTGATTTACAACATCCCTAATGATACTACCCGAAATTGTAGATTATAATTAGTGGTTTAAGCGTTTAGGCAATCAACTTAATGAACCAACCAATCAAAACTTTATCTAAGATTTTGGGGACTAGTGTAATAAACAGCCCATTGACCCTCTCTCACATATGTTTTTAAATGGACGTACAGACTTTCTGGTATTTTAATTAAATACCTAAAGTATAATTGTCCTGCCGTTTCTATTGTCATCCTTGTTTAATTAAAAATGTTACACAGATGAAATTTAACTTACAGACAACGGACAACCAACCCTTTGATTGCACGACTTTTGTCTAGAAGTCCTAACTGTGCATGATAATAAGTTGCAACTGTTTTTGAGCAAAGGCATTCCTTTTCTTAACGTCTCTTAGTAAAGTAAACCCAACCCTTTGATTGCATGACCCTTGACTAGAAGTCCTAACTGTGCATGGTAATGAGTTGGGTATGTTTTAGACCAATGCATTCCCCCTTTTCAGTTTTTAACGTCTTTAGTTATGACACAGTTATAACTTTGGTTAGTTCAAATCTAGCATGTCCTAACTTCTCAACCAATAAGTTGAATCTTCAGAAGGGATAATTTTGTTTAATATGAGAGTGAAGGGGGGGTTAGTTGGTTCGGTAGGAAAAACGAACATTAACACTTATAGAGTGTCAGAACTGAATAATCAGAATGTAAAATGTATAAAAGTCGAAACAAAAAACTCTAATAAATTTGTTGAAAAATACAGGACAATGTTTAAGGACATACATAATTTGTTGGTTATTATAGAGATGCTTCGCTTATAAAATTGTACTTTGTTGTCCTAGGAATCAGAATTCCAAAAAATCAAATTAATCATATGATTTTGCCACATACAATTATGTCGTTAAAAAAGTTTTTAAAAATCAACATATTTAAAATGGACGTACGGACATTCAGGTAACAATTATAGAGTTGCTCCGCTACTACAGGTATCACCATTCGAAGTTTGAAGTTGATAGGACAATTATAAAATGTCCAAATTAACAAACGGACCGACTTTAATTATAGAAAAGCTTCGCATTTAAAATAAAAAAAATATTTCATTTTAATTTATTTAAAATTTTACAAATATACATACATTATTAAATATTATATATACAATTATTTACAAATCACTGGTGTCCTGGATAGGAAACAGGTTTTTTTGAGTTACGTATGACAAGACCTATATTTCTATGACCGGGAGTGTATGAGAGTTCAGCCCATAACTTTCATTAAATCACAGCTGATCATTTTTGTGGATTTTTACTTTTTTACCCAAATTTTCATAGTTTTTCCCCAAAAAATCGCAATGTTCTCATATTACCAGCTTAGTTAATCTAATTTTTTTCAAAGAAAAGTATAATAATGACAGCTGAACCAAAGATTATGTTATCATCAATAACAAGATCTTACAGAATCAATTGACTAATCTAAGATTTGTAGTCTAGAAGTTTGGTAAGAGTTATTTGAAGTTATTATTTGAAATAATGTCTAAACAGTTAAACAAAACTTAAGTTTGTTTTGGTAGTCAACACAAAAAAATACTCACTTTTTATGTCCCTTGTGCATGCCTCATGAATTGTTATAGCATAGTTCCTTGCTGTAATAAGATGTCCCTCTGAGGTTCCACCAATGAAGTTGAAACTAACATGCCTCAGAATCAGCAATGAGTCTGTATAAAGTTTTCCTTGTAATTTTGAAAAGTTATCATACTCAATATTGATTCCTTGCTGACTTAATGTCAAAAAAGTTCCTCTGTTATTTTTTGTTGCTGCTCATCATCATTGGAAACAGTTAGTTCAGTATTGTTGCTGCTTTCAAAGGTATCTAGGTGTTGATGGGTTGTGGTTGCAGTTGAAATGATGGTGGTTGTGTAAAATTCTTGCCAGTGTCAGACAACAAACTGCACCAGATTCTTGTTTACTCTGGCCTTTAAGATAATCAGGTAAATATTGTAACCTGAAAGTACTGAGCCAGGGTGGTTTTAGCTGTTCTGGGTAATGAGTTTTCATGTTTTCTGATGGATGTGGCTGGTATGTTTAGAACTTTATTGTCATTTTAGTTTCTGTTGTTTTTTCTGACAGATTCTGTGTGTATCTCCTTAAGTCTGGATTTGTAGGTCTTTTCAGACAGATCTAGTTGGGAAATCCTGTTTTTCATTTGGTGTTTAGAGGGTGGTGGGACCAGATTTGTCATGTAGAGGTGATTTTGTGTTTTTGTTGACAGGAGAAACATGCTTGCTTGGCATCTGTTAAAGGTCCATCACTGGCATAATCTTGCTTTTTGCATGCAGTTTTTTAATGGTAGTCATGATGTGACAGTAGATGGCTGTTCTCAGAGCAGCTTTTCCAGCAAACAGAATGCTGTTCCAGCTGGCATCACTAAATATGGGACTGCAGTAGATTATCAGGGACTAGTAAATTGCTTTGTATGTATTTACTATGATTTACTTTTTTTCCCTCTGCTGGAGAGAGCTTCAAGCGTTTTGTTTTTAGAGTTTACTTTAGAGTTTAGATGGTCAATATAGAAAAGATTGTCACATATAACACCTAAGAAATTAGGATGTCTGACTTATGGTACTGTTTCAACATTGACCTTTACAATAACTACAGTGCATGTTTCAGTCGAAAATGTTGTAAAGACTATTGCAGATGATTTTGCTGGAGAAATGAATGGCATTGATGGAATTTACAGATTGAAGAGTACAGGGTATGGGACCCCTTCTTGTAGGACAGCCTGTTTGGCAGATTTGTACGCAGATCTAGATCCTCTGATAACAACAAATTGTTGCCTACCTCTAAGGTATTCACATGAAAACGTTTCATTTACTCATTCAAGTCTAGTGCATTAATATTATACAGTAGAACCTCATTGTTTACAGGGTCCAAAGCCTTTGAAAGATAAACGGCAACTGGCACTGTTCTGAAAAGGGGTTTCTTATTGTTTAGGCTGTTGTTGATTAAGGTTTTAATACTCTGTAAGGCAGTGGTGGTGAACCTGCCTGTGTGAAAGCCATAATGTTGGTCTGCAAGTTTAACAGCATCATTCAGGTAGGGACGAATCATGCAGGCAGGAAAAATAAGCGTGATTGGGCAGTAGCTGAAACCCTGATTGTCTGGTTTCCCTGGTTTCAGTAATGAAATAATTTTACCAGTCCTCCATATGCTTGGTATCTAGAAGTGATTTACTTGTCAATACTACAATGAAAACATTGTACAAAATCATTGCTGATTCTGATTTGTTTAAACTTCTTTGGTGGAACCTCAGAGGAACCTTTTATCACATCCAGGATCTATGTTTTACCTACAAATCTTAGAATAGTCAATTGAGGTTATTGATCTTGTTATAGATGTCATCTATTATACTTTTTTGCATAAATTTAGAATACCTAAGCTGGAAATGTGAGAAAATTGTGATTTTTGGGGGGAAAAACTAGGAAAATTTGGGTAAAAAAGTAATTTTCAAAAAAATCCATAAAAATGATCAGCTGTGATTTAATGAAAGTCATGTGCTGAACTGTCATACACGCCCGGTCATAGAAATATAGGTCTTGTCATACGTAACTCAAAAAAAACCTGTTTCCTATCCAGGACACCGGTGAAATAGTTTAAATTTATTCGGGGGGATGGAGGGGACATTGGACTGGTTTTTACACTAGTCCCCAAAGTTTTAAATTAACGTTTTTTTATTTGATGGCTTAACAACTTTAAGGGGACTTAAGTTCGAGTTATAAAACGTTTCAATCATAAAGTGTAATCTTCAGAAGGAGTACTTTTGTGTAGCATCATTGGGGATATACATCAATTTATCGGACATTGTCTTATCCCTTTAGATCTCTGAAATTTATTAAAGAATTTATGCATTTGAACAAAATTGGTTGATTCTAAATTGTGCATTTAACCTGATATTATCTAATTTTGAAAGATTTTTTAACATAGATTTTTTACATTATTATAATTACATTTAAACTCAGAGATCTAAAGGGATAAGCCAATAAATTGATGTACATCCCCAATGATGATACAACAAATTCCCCCTTCTATCTCCAATTATATAAAAAAAGTAAGCTTTTTTTGTCTGTAGCAAATGATCCCGCTAACCGCTGAACCGATATGGTTCTCCTTTACAGTGAAGCTTCCTATTGGTCTTTAGATAGTTTTAGTCTATTTTTCTACCTTTTCATACCCCTTCGATGGTGCCTCTAGATGCTAGGGGCACAGCCGCTAGTTGATTAAAATAGTGGTTGAAACGTTTGAACACTCAATCTAATAAATTAACTAATCAAAATTAACTAGAGTCCCCGAAGTTGTTAAGTCAACGAATAAGAAAACATTAATATGAAACTTTGGAGACTAGTGAAATAAACAGCCCATTTCCCATCTCTCTCTTTGTTTAGTCTGTCACAGTTAGCAAAGTATCCAATTTGTTGGAAGATTTTTTAATAATTTTTGTAGATTTTTACATAATCAAATATCTCTCAGGGAGAGAGGGAACATTGGATTGTTTTTTTAAACTAGTCCCCAAAGTTTTATGATAACGTTTATAACGTTTTTGGATGAATGTAACCACTACCCTCTAAGGATAAATATACCCTGAACAAAACAAGAAAATAGTTGAAAGTGCCACTAGAGACCACCACTTAAAATTACAATGCTTAATGTTGACTATTAACTAAAAGTGCTCATGACTGAAATGGTATTTTAATAAAATTAAAACTATATAATATTAAATTATCAACTAGTAGCGGCTACGCCCCTAGAGGCCTCTAGGGACTCTTTAGGAGGGGAAGGGGGGGGGGAGAAAGTAAAAAAATGGGGAATAATTTTTTCTAAGGGCGATTTCAAATAGGACCTATGAGAAGCTACACTGTAAAGGAGAACCATATCGGTTCAGCAGTTAGCGAGATCCTTTGATACACACAGACAGACATCCTGTTACTTTTATATAAAGATTAGACTAATGAAAATATTTTTTTCCAGTATGGCTTTGAAACTGATTAATATCCGCTGGATTAGAACCGGTACTGTCGGCCATACTGAAAAAAACATGTATTGCATCGTATTACAGACAATTTTCCACAAACATTAAACTAAATAACATAATATTGAGACTTATTACACAGAGCCTTCGGCACCTGAGGGCTTACAAAACTGGATTTATCAGCTTTTATTATCCGTGAAAAGCTGTCTATAATACGATGTGTTAAATAATTATTCTTTTTTCATTGGTTGATTCGTTTTGACACACAGTAATACCAAATCTGAAAAAAATATAATATAATTTTTATTTATCAAGGATCTAAAGGGATAAGACAATGGCCGATTAAAATGATGTACATCCCCAATGATAAGGCACAAAATTACGTTTATTTTATAATTAGTTGTTGAAACGTTTGGACGTTCGACTTAATGAACAAACTAATCAAAATTCATAAACATTCCCTTTATTGTCCCTAGAGGCCTCTAGGGGCGTAACCACTAGTCCATTACATAAAGTAGTTGATTTTTTTTGTCTAACCTTAAAATCTCAATAACTACAGAACTGATTTATTTCTACTAGGTTAATTTTGAGTTTAATCTTTGAAATGGTTTTAGGCTATTTTCTAACTCATATCTTTGATGCTTTTGGCACAACCGCTAATTTTATTACATATATAAGGTAGTAAGGTTTTTTTGTCTGTCTATCAGAAGGGGGAAGGTGGGTATCAACCCCCCCTCCCTTATTCAAAAGGAGCACATAAAAACCAGGGATCTAAAGGGATAATACAATAGCCGATAAACTTATGTACATCCCCAATGATGATACACAAAATTAGCAGCTGAAACGTTTGAACACTCAACGTAATGAATCAACCAATCAAAATTCACTAAACTCCCCAATGTTGTAAGCCAACGAATAGGAAAACATTATTATAAAACTTTGTGGACATGTGTAGTAAACCGCCCATTGTCTCCTCTCTCTCTCTATGTATAAGAATGAAAATGTACAAAAATTTAATATGATATAATTTTTAATAAAAAATCACGAAACCTTTATCAAACCAAAATGAAACAGTGTACAGTACCTCCAAAAAATGACGTCATACAATTAAATGACCAATGATAGGCCAGTATACATTGTAATTGACCAATGGTACAATTCATACTGGCCTCTCATTGGTCAGTTTATTGAGATTACGCTGTTTTATTTTAGTTTGGTAAAGGTTTCGTGATTTTCTAGCCACACAAAATAACCTTACTACTACATAGGCTTTGCAACTAAAATCTTTATTTGAAATGAAAGTAATAGTCCGTTTGTCTTTCTGTCTGTAACTAAAGATCTTGCTAACCGCTGGACCGATATGGTTCTCATTTGCAGTGAAGCTTTTAATATGTCCAGGAAAGGTTTATAACTATTTTGGGGGAGAAAAAAAACCCTAGAAAAAAAATTATCCCCCCACCCTTCTAGTTTTTTAAAACTTTTTTTTTAAAACTTAAACTTTGAAACATAGGTGGGGTTCTGCTTACCCCCACTTCAAGTGCCCCTAGAGGCCTCTAGGGGGAATAGCCGCTAGAGTAATGTATATTAAACTGTAAAATAAATTGGTACCCAAAGTTTTGCAATTAAAATCTTTAGTGTTTGGCTCAAAACTTTGGGTACTTTTTTGTATTTGTAATGGTTTGTTTCAAAAATCTGTAGTGTATTTTTACAAATAATTATAATCTACATAAGAGGTAATTCAATTTAATTTTAAATGTGGTATATACGCTCCTAGAGGCCTCTAAGGAGGGGGGGGGGGAGTTAAATAATTATTAACCTTCCAAGGACCTATGATAAGATACACTTGTAAAGGGGAATTATATCGGGTCAGAAGTTCCTTTGTAAAACAAACATAAATCCTGTTACTTTTAAAAAGCGAAGCTTTCTATAATTTGGGTCGGTCCGGCTGTCCGTCCGTCCGCTACGGATAGCATTTTACGTTAGTTTAGGCATGTTATAATTATAAAACTTTGTATGGTGATTCCTGTAGTAGTTAGGTACGATTTAGAAAGCGTAGCAACTTTATAATCAGTACCAAAATGTCCGTACGTCCATTTTTAAAAAAGTTTAATTTTTTTATTTTTTTAACAACAAATTTTTATGTGATCTAATAATCCGATTGATCTGATTTTTGGTATACTGATTCCTGGGACAAAAAAGTACAATATTATAAGCAAAGCAACTCTATAATCAAGTCTTAAAAATGTAAGTATGTCCAAAAACATTATCCTGTATCAAGCAGTTTTTCAACAAATTTACTTAAAATTTTGCTTTGATTCCTAAAAATTTATATAATGGTTATTTAGTTCTGACACTATACAAGTGTTAATGTCTGCTTGTCCTACAGTTTCAGAGCTTCGCTTTTATGGATGTTGTCATCCTTGTTTGTTAGTGAATTATAGGGCTTTTTACCTTTATTAATCAGAACAATCTCCGGTTAATACACTGAAAAAAAAAATTATTTTATATCGCATCGTATTATAGACAGTTCTCCCTGTATATTAAAATAAAACTATAATATTAAAACCAATTTTATTAGCCCTGAGGGTCCAAAGTCCCGGGCTAACTAAACTGGTATTAATTCTATGATTTTTAATTTTAATATTCGTGGAAAATTGCCTGTAATACAATACAATATTTTTTAGTATGGCTGAGAACCGGTTCTAATCCTGTGGATATTAATCGGTTTAGAAGCCATACTGGAAATATTATTACACAATTACTACGCAGTTACTCGAATTTCCTCGGCTGCGTGTTGAGATAGATGGTGTATTTTGATTTGGTGTTAATTCCCTGTATCAATTCAGCATTTAATTTATTTTGTTTGTCAGTCTATCAGAAAGGCTCAAATTCATTTTTTCAAATTTGCAATCTATAAACTGATGCCAAAGCCTTCTCAGTATATCCTATTTCAGGACAAATGCAGGAGTGACTAAAATATCAAGCATGGGCCGTTGGCCAAGAAAGGTAGTATTTTTTTTTAATATCCGTGGAAAGCTGTCAATAATACTTTTGTATGTCTGTACCAAAGGATCTCGCTAACCACTGAACCGAATGGGTAGCTTCTCACAGGTCCCTGAAGGTTTATAACTATTTTCGGGGAGGGTACCACCACCTTCACAAGAAAAATAAAAAAAAATAAACTTAAATGCAAATAGACATGAAATAAAAAAAACATTTAAAGTGCCACTAGAGGCCTCTAGAGGTTTATTAATGCATGGGAAATTATTTGAAAGCGTGGGAAAATTGACTAACCTAAACTGTTCTAGTTGGTATTTCTGTATCTGCATGTTCTGTTTGCGCCACTTTATTCTGCGGTTCTGGAACCAAACTTTCACCTAGAATCATTAGTTTTACTTAGGTAGGTATCTATAATACAAAGTAGAACAATGTCTGTCAATGTGTCTGTCTGTATGTCTGTTTGTCTGTATATCTGTCTATCCATGTGTCTATCTATCTATGTATCTATCTATCTATCTATCAATCAATCTTTTAATCAATCAATCTTTTAATCAATCAATCAATATAATACAAAGTAGAATGATGTCTGTCTGTCTGTCTATTGCGCCACTTTGTTCTGCGGTTTTGGAACAACACTTTTACCTTAAAAGAGATCATAAAGCAAAATTATTTTTTTCTTCATTTTCAATAGTTTACACTAGTGAGGAACAACAATAAAAAAAATAGAACAATGTATATTTGTTACTCTGGCCATGTGTCTGTCTCTTGCCCCAATCAATCTATTTATTTGTGTACTTGTGCTTCAGAAAGGTTGAGCCTGGATGCTAGGCATAATCTCTGTATCAAATCATTTATTGATCTATCTATCTATTATTCTATAGATGTATATATTTACTTGTTTACCTGTGCTTCAGAAAGGTTGAGCCTGGATGCCAGGTATAGTCTCTCTGGTCCCACCATGTACTGCTGCCTACAACAGAAAATATTTTAATCCGTTGGAAAATATTTGAAAGCGTGGGAAAATGTAGAAAGCAAGGGATGATTATGCCTAGAAGCCAGGTATAATCTATAATCAGAAAATATTTTAATACGTGGAAAAATATTTGTACATGTGGGAAAATATTTGAAAGTGTGGGAAAATATTTGAAAGTGTGGGAAAATATTTGCATGGGAAAATATTTGAAAGTGTGGGAAAATATTTGAGAGCATGGGAAAATGTAGAAAGCATGTGATGGTCAAGCCTGGAAGACAGGTATAATCTCTCTGGCCCAACCATGTACTGCTGACTGCATAGATAGATGATGGATGGATGGATGGATAGATAGATAGATTAGATAGATAGATAGATAAATGGATAGATAGATAGATAGATATATAGACAGATAGATAGATAGATAGATATATAGACAGATGGATATATAGATAGATTGCATTCATACCTATGAAATTCCTCCTCCATGAGTTCTAACTGTTCTGGCGTGAAAATTAAAACTCTGTGAAAATATTTAAAACCTTGGGTAAATATTTGAAATCGTGGGAACATGTAGATAGAAAGATAAATAGCATACCTATGAAATTCCTCCTCCATGAGTTCTAACTGTTCTGGCGTGAAAATTGAAATTCTGGGAAAATATTTGAAACCTTGGGAAAATATTTGAAATGGTGGGAAAATGTAGATAGATAGATAGATAAATAGCATACCTATGAAACTCTTCCTCCATGAGTTCTAATTGTTCTGGCGTGAAAATTGTCCGAATTCTTTTATTTTTCATCCCCCGACTTGAGCAGGACAGGTTTTCTAATCCATTTGTACTGTAGATGTTACTTTCTAAAATAAAATACAATTTTAGATCTATCTATCTAACAATCTATCTATCTATCTATCTATATTTCTATCTATCTAACAATCTATCTATCTATCTATCTATATTTCTATCTATCTATCTATCTAACTAACTATCTATCTATCTATCTATCTATCTATCTTTCTATCTATCTATCTATCTATCTATCTATCTATCTATCTATCTATCTATCTATCTATCTATCTATCTATCTATCTATCTATCTATCTATCTATCTATCTATCTATCTATCTATCTATCTATCTATCTATCTATCTATCTATCTATCTATCTATCTATCTATCTATCTATCTATCTATCTATCTATCTATCTATCTATCTATCTATCTATCTATCTATCTATCTATCTATCTATCTATCTATCTATCTATCTATCTATCTATCTATCTATCTATCTATCTATCTATCTATCTATCTATCTATCTATCTATCTATCTATCTATCTATCTATCTATCTATCTATCTATCTATCTATCTATCTATCTATCTATCTATCTATCTATCTATCTATCTATCTATCTATCTATCTATCTATCTATCTATCTATCTATCTATCTATCTATCTATCTATCTATCTATCTATCTATCTATCTATCTATCTATCTATCTATCTATCTATCTATCTATCTATCTATCTATCTATCTATCTATCTATCTATCTATCTATCTATCTATCTATCTATCTATCTATCTATCTATCTATCTATCTATCTATCTATCTATCTATCTATCTATCTATCTATCTATCTATCTATCTATCTATCTATCTATCTATCTATCTATCTATCTATCTATCTATCTATCTATCTATCTATCTATCTATCTATCTATCTATCTATCTATCTATCTATCTATCTATCTATCTATCTATCTATCTATCTATCTATCTATCTATCTATCTATCTATCTATCTATCTATCTATCTATCTATCTATCTATCTATCTATCTATCTATCTATCTATCTATCTATCTATCTATCTATCTATCTATCTATCTATCTATCTATCTATCAATCTATCAATCTATCAATCTATCAATCTATCAATCTATCAATCTATCTATCTATCTATCTATCTATCCAACTATCTATCATTCTATCATTCTATCATTTTATCAATCTATCTATCAATCTATCTAATAAATACAATTTTTAGTCCCCAAAGTTTTGTAACAAAGTTTTCTTATTCGCTGGCTTAAAAACTTTGGGGACTGTAATAAATTTTAATTGGTACCTTTCTAAAATAAAATACAATTTTTTATATCTATTTATCTATCTATAAAAGTCTCCAAAGTTCTTCAGTCAACAAATAAGAAAACGATTTCATAAAACTTTGGGTACTAGTGTAATAAACAGCCCTTTGTCCCCTTCCTTAACCAGCTGGTTAACCCTGATTTATTTTCGCCAGGGAGGGAGGGGACATTAGATTGTAAATTATACTGGTACCCAAAGTTTTATAACAATTTCATCTCATTCGTTGATTCGAAATCTTTGGGTACTTTTGTGAATTTTGATTGGTAGGGGACATTGGACTGTAAATTATTCTGGTACCCAAGGTTTTATATCTCATTAGATTGGCTCTAAATCTTTGGGTACTTTCTTTGATTTTTTAATCAAAAGTGTCAAAACTTTTCAACCAATAATCTTAATCTGCAGAAGTTGTGTATCAATTTATCGTCCATTGTCTTATCCCTTTAGATCCCTTGCAAAAAATATACTATTTTTTCAGTAGGGCTTCGCAATCCGATTAATATACGCTGGATTAGAACCGGATTCCCCTTGTACTATCCGCGGAAAGCTGTCTATAATACGATGCGATCTCCATGATCTTATCTTTGCCAGATTATTTGGGGAGTAAAAGGAATGGTAAATTCATAATAGTTATTTATTGCATCGTATTATAAAAAGCTTCCCGCGGGTATAAAAATGTGCAATTTTAAGATTAAACCCGGTTTTGTTATGCCCAAGATGCCGAAGGCACGGGCTCTGAAAACTGGTTTCTATAATTTTTGTGGAAAATTGTCTGTAATACAATGCTATAAATTTTTTTTACAGTATGGCTGAGAACCATTTCTAATCCATTGGATATTAATCGGTTTCGAAGCCATACTGGAAAAAAAAATTTCTTTATTTTTTTACATCTTATACTTACCAGGGTTCTAAAGGGATAAGACAATGGCCAATAAATAAATTTACATCCCAAATTTTAAAACTCAAATTTACCATTTCTACAGATTACAATAGTGGTTGAAATGTTTGGACACTCAATTTAATAAACCTTCTAATAAAAGTTCAATAAAAGTCCCTAAAGTTGTTAACAAATAAGAAAATGCTATTGCAAAACTGGTAGTAAACAGCCTTCCTGGCTACTTATACTAAAGCGGCGTAAAAAATACGGAATGCCTTGGCCAATAAACAGGCGCAACTAATTACCATGCACAGTTAGGTCTTCTCAGACAAAGGTTTTGCAATCAAAAAGCGAATAGACACTTTACACAGCAATTAGTAGTCCTTAGTCCTTGGTTTGTAGCAAAGGATCTTGCTAACTGCTGAACCAATATGGTTCTCCTTTACAGTGAGGCTTCTTATAGGTCCTGAGATGGTTTTAGGCTATTTTATTATTATAAATTAATGTAATGCTGGGGGCTGAAGTTTTATGATGATTCTAGGAATTCTAGGTTTTAAGACCCAATATGATTGTTTTCAAGTATGGATATGAAATTTCTGCTGAATAAGAACCAGTTCTCAGCCATACTGAAAAATCATGTATAGCGTATTGAAGACAATTAAAAAAATAAACATAATTCCAGTTTAGGATTCTTGGGGGATAGCAAAACTGATTTTCATTTTAACATCCGTGGAAAGATGTTTATTTTACGATGCGATAAATATAACTATTCCTTTTCTCCCTGTCCTATCAACCACTAATCTACAGAAAGGATAATATTGTGTATCACCATTGGGGATGTACATCAATTTATCCACCTTTGTCTTATCTCTTTAGATCCACCACTAATCTACAGAAAGGATAATATTGTGTATCACCATTGGGGATGTACATCAATTTATCGGCCATTGTCTTATCCTTTTATATCAACCACTAATCTACAAAAATGATAATATTGTGAATCATTATTGTGGATGTACATCAATTTATCTGCCATTGTCTTAACCCTTTAGATTAACCACTAATCTACAGAAAGGATAATATTGTGTATCATCATTGGGGATGTACAGAAATTTATCCGCCTTTGTCTTATCCCTTTAGATTCCTTTTGGGATTCCGCCTTTTTAAGAATAATTTTACAATAAAGTTTTATTTTAATAATTTCTTACTGGCCTTGGGGGCTTTAGTGATTTTAATTGGTCGGTCCATTAAGCCGGCCAAGTATTCAAACGTTTCAACCACTAAATTTAATCTACAGAAAGGATAATATTTTAAATCAACATTGGGGATGTACATCAATTTATCGGCCATTGTCTTATCCCTTTAGATCAACCAGTAATCTACAGAAGAGATAATTTTGTGAATCATCATTGGGGATGTACATCAATTTATCCGCAATTGTCTTATCCCTTTGGATCAACCACTAATCTACAGAAAGGATAATATTGTGTATCACCATTGGGGATGTACATCAAATCAGCTATTGTCTCATCCCTTTAGATCCACCACTAATCTACAGAAAGGATAATATTGTGTATCATCATTGGGGATGTACATTAAATTATCAGCCATTGTCTTATCCCTTTGGATCTACCACTAATATAAAGAAATGTTAAAATTGTGTATCTTCATTGGGGATGTACATCAATTTTTCGGCCATTGTCTTATCCCTTTAGATCCATGCGGGATTCCGCCAATTATAATTTTTCATTTCTCCATGAAAAATAACATTATCAAATAAATGTTAAAAATAGATATATTATTACTTGGATATTGCTCCAGATTTTCATGTATTCTAATGAAGTAATGCTTGCAGCTGGCTAAAATAAAGATACCCCTCTCCTACTCTTTACAACATCGCCTCCCCTCCTCAAACTGGCCAATAAATAAGGTCATGTGTTAGCAACCTTAATTGACGACTAATATTCCCCTGTCAATATATCCATGTATATTATATATCCTTTATATGTTAAATCAAATTAAATTAAATTAACCCTCTAAGGAAGAATCTAATTCATATATTTTTATTATTTTATTTATCACATCGTATTATAGACAGCTTTCCGCTGTTATATAATTATCAGCTATGCCCCTAGAGGCATCTTCGGGTACTTGAGGAGGGGGAAGTTAAATTTAATAACTATTCTTTTAAATTTAGGAAAAAAATTTTTTTGGAGGGGATTTATTGGAGGGGGTGCTACTCCCCATTTTTATATTTTTAATTATTTTATATTTATACTAGTGGCTTCGCCCCTAGTCTCTAGGGGCTTTGCCCCAAGAGGTATAATTACATCTTCTATTACTTACCCAGCAGAATGGATCACAAATTTTCGCACCTACCCAGTAGGAAAACATTTTGCGATTAAATTCGCAAAATTCGTTAACTTCGTAAATTTTGTAAAATTCGTAAATTTCGTAAAATTCGTAAAATTTATAAAATTCGTAAAATTTGTAAAAAAAAAAAAAAAAAAAAAAAAAAATGGGGGGGGGGGATTTTTTTGTTTTTGGGGGGGTTGGGGGTGTCCCACCCCCCAAGAAAATATCTTAAAACCACCGCAGGACCAATAGATATATACCCTGAAGAGTAGAATCCAATCGGTTCAGTGGTTATCAAGATCTTAAGCTTCAGACGGACAGACGGACAGACAGACAGAGGGACGGACAGACATCAAGCTACTTTGTATTATAGATTTAATTAAAATTTTTTTTCAGGGGAGTATTTTTTTCTAGTAACGATTTATCTTGTTATGGTGGTGGTATCCACCCCAAAAATAGTTATTAACCTTCTTTGGACCTATGAGAAGCTACCCTGTAAAGGAGAACCCGATCGGTTCAGCGGTTAGCGAGATCCTTCGGTACAGACAAACAGACAGACAGACAGACAGACATCCTGTTACTTTATTAAAAGGACTAGCGGCTACGCCCCTACAGGCCTCTAGTGGCACTTTAAATGTTGTTGTTTGTTAAAGTTAATTTTTTATGTACGATACCACCTTATTTGACGTTGAAGTCTCCTCTAAATTTGAAATTTTTTTGATTTTTTAGTCATTTCTCTTGGGAGGGTGGTGGTACCCTCCCCCAAAATAGTTATAAACCTTCCCGGGACTTATGAGAAGCTACCCTGTTAAGGAGAACCCGATCGGTTCAGCGGTTAGCGAGATCCTTCGGTACAGACACACAGACAGACACACAGACATCCTGTTACTTTAGTATAAGGATTTATATTTTCTTTTTTTAAATTTTAGGCTGTAATGGGTTAATTTAGCAAATTTGATTATTGTCGAGATATGTTTTTTTCTTCTCTCTCTCTCTCTTTCTCTCTCTCTCTTTCTCTCTCTCTCACACACTCTCTCTCTCTCTCTCTCATTTCATCTCTCTCTTTCTGTTTCTCTCTCTTTATCTCTCTCCCTTTGTCTGTTTTCTCTTCCACTCTCAATTTTTCTCTCTCTCTCTCTCTCTATCTATCTATCTTTTCTTCTATCTCTATCTCCCTTTGTCAGCAGTTTTTTGAAATCAATCTTAAATCACATTTCTCCTATAGCTGTATGTACTAACGTTATGAGAAGGTGAATTATACAGAACACACCTTCTTTTTTTTCTATTTCTCTCTCTTTTTCTAATACATAACTCCCTCTCTTTCTCTCTCTCTCTCTCTCTCTCTCTGTGTGTCTCCCTTTTACTTTCAATTTCTTTTTTGTTCTATTCTTTTTGTATTTCTCTTTTCTCCTTTTCTTTATTTCTTTCTATCTCTCTCTTGCTCTTTCTGTCCCTCTCTCAGTTTTCGAGATATTTTAATACATACTCTCTCTGTCTCTCTCTATCTCTCTCTGTCTCTCTCTATCTCTCTCTCTCTATCTCTCTCTGTCTCTCTCTGCCTGTCTCTCTCTGTCTGTCTGTCTGTCTGTCTGTCTGTCTCTCTCTATCTCTCTCTGTCTCTCTCTCTATCTCTCTCTATCTCTCTCTGTCTCTCTCTCTGTCTCTCTCTGCCTGTCTCTCTCTGTCTGTCTGTCTGTCTGTCTGTCTGTCTCTCTCTATCTCTCTCTGTCTCTCTCTCTGTCTCTCTCTCTATCTCTCTCTCTATCTCTCTCTGTCTCTCTCTGCCTGTCTCTCTCTGTCTGTCTGTCTGTCTGTCTGTCTGTCTCTCTCTATCTCTCTCTGTCTCTCTCTCTGTCTCTCTCTCTATCTCTCTCTGTCTCTCTCTCTGTCTCTCTCTGTCTCTCTCTGTCTCTCTCTGTCTGTCTGTCTGTCTGTCTGTCTCTCTCTGTCTCTCTCTGTCTCTCTCTCTGTCTCTCTCTGTCTCTCTCTGTCTCTCTCTGTCTGTCTGTCTGTCTGTCTGTCTCTCTCTCTGTCTCTCTCTGTCTCTCTCTGTCTCTCTCTGTCTGTCTGTCTGTCTGTCTGTCTCTCTCTCTCTATCTCTCTCTGTCTCTCTCTGTCTCTCTCTGTCTCTCTCTGTCTGTCTGTCCGTCTCTCTGTCTCTCTCTGTCTCTCTCTGTCTCTCTCTGTCTGTCTGTCTGTCTGTCTGTCTCTCTCTGTCTCTCTCTCTGTCTCTCTCTGTCTCTCTCTGTCTCTCTCTGTCTGTCTGTCTCTCTCTGTCTCTCTGTCTGTCTCTCTCTCTCTCAGTTTTTGAGATCTTTCGGTACACACATCAATATAAAATAACATTTATCCTAAAGCTGTATGTACTAACGTTCTGACAAGGTGAATTATACAGAACACACCTCCTCTCTATTTATTTTTTTTCTATTTCTCTCTCTTTCTCTAATACATAACTCCCTCTCTCTCTCTCTCTCTCTCTCTCTCTCTGTGTGTCTCCCTTTTAATTTCAATTCCTTTTTTGTTCTATTCTTTTTGTATTTCTCTTTTCTCCTTTTCTTTATTTCTTTCTATCTCTCTCTTGCTCTTTCTGTCCCTCTCTCTTTTTCTCTCTTTATTTCTTTCTTTCTTTCTCTCTGTATCTCACTCTCTCTCTCTCTCTCTCAGTTTATTAAATCTTTTAGTACATACTATCTCTCTCTCTCTGTCTCTCTCTCTGTCTCTCTCTCTGTCTCTCTCTCTGTCTCTCTCTCTCTCTCTCTCTCTTCCAGTTATTGAGATCTTTCGGTACACACACACACATACATTTTTAAAATCAATATAAAATAACATTTATCCTATTGCTTTATGGACTGACGTTATGACAAGGTGAATAATACAGAAGCTTCGCTACTGAACATAATTGGTTGATCTATGTGTGAGGGGGTTTTTTATATTTAGGGAGGGAGGGGACATTGGACTGTATTATTACACTAGTCCCCAAAGTTTCATAATAATGTTTTCTTATTTGTTGGCTTTTAAAACGTTTAGTTGATTCGTTTGTGCATTAAGTTGAGTGTCTTATCGTTTCAACCACTAACTATAATCTACATTAGAGATAATTTTATGTATCATCATTAGGGATGTACATAAATTTTGCGGCCATTGTCTTATCCCTTTAGATCCCTGAATTTGGTTGATCTCTATGTGGGGGATTTTAATAACCAATTCAAGATAACAATCACAAACAAGACTATTCTAAAAACATCTTTACGTTCAACTTTATAAGTATGATAAAAAGTAGAACAATGTTTGTTTGTCTGTTTGTAGCTCTTTTTGTCTGTCTGTCATTATTTATGTTTGTCTTTATGTCTGTCTGTCCATTTGTTTGTCCATCTGTCTGTCCATCTGTCTGTCCATCTATCTGTCTGTCTGTCAGTCTGTTTATCTATCTTTGTGTCTGTCCGTCTGTATGTCTATTTGTATGTGTGTCTGTGTGTCTGTCTATCAGTCTCTCTGTCTGTCAATTTTAATAACCAATGTAAGATAACAAATACAAACATATTCTAGAAACATCTTTATGTTCAAATTTATCAGTATAATAAAAAGTAGAACGATGTTTGTTCATCTATTTGTCACTCTGTCCATCTGTCTGTCCATATGTATGTTTGTCCCTCTGCCTGTCCATTTTTCTGTCTGTCCATATGTATGTTTGTCTTTCTGTCTGTCTGTCTGTATGTCTCTCCATCTAATCTATCTGTCTGTGTTTCTATCCTTCTATCTGTCTGTCTGTCCATTTGACTGTCCGTCTGACTGCATGTACATTTGTCTGTCTGTCCATATGTATGTTTGTCTTTCTGTCTGTGTGTCTGTCTGTCTGTCTGTCTGTCCGGTAACAATAACAATCACAAACAAGACGGGACATATTCTAAAACATCTTTACCTATTTACAGGGATCTAAAGGGATAAGACAATGGCCAATAAATTGAGGTACATCCCCATTGATGATACATAAAATTAACACCCTTTTTAAGATTACTATTAGTTGTTGCAGTGTTTGAACCAACTAATAAAAATTCATCAAAAGTCCCAAAGTTTTTGGAACAAAAAAAAGAATTTGTGATTATAAAACTTTGAGGACCAGTGTAATAAAGAGTGGGGGATTTTAATAACCAATGTAAGATAACAATCACAAACAATGGGACATATTCTAGAAACATCTATACAAAGTAAAACAATGTTTGTTCATCTGTTTGTTGCTCTGTCTGTCTGTTTGTCTGTTCATCTGACTGCCTGTCCGTTTATCTGTCTGTCTGTCCATCTGACTGCCTGTCTATTTGTCTGTCTGTCTGTTTTTATGTTTGTCTGTCCATCTGTCTGTCCGTTTGAATGCATGCACATTTGTCTGTCTGTCCATAAGTATGTTTGTCTCTCTGTCTGTCTGTCTGTATGTATGTATCTGTCTGTGTCTATCTGTCTGTGTCTGTCTGTCCATATATCTGTCCATCTGTCTGTCTGTCCGTCCGTCTGTCTGTCTGTCTGTCTGACTGCCTTTCTGTCCGTCTGTCTGTCCTTCTGTATGTCCGTCTGTCTGTCCTTCTGTATGTCCTTCTGTCTGTCCATCTGTCTCTCTGTATGTCTGTCTGTCTGATTGTCACAAACAATGGGACATATTCTCAATACATTTTACCTATTTACAGGGACCTAAAGGGATAAGATAATGGCCAGTAAATTGATGTACATCCCAATTGATGATGCACAAAATTACACCTTGTGCATATTAAATTATTGGATGAATCATTTGAATGCTCAACATGATCCAACCCTGAAGATGTTAAGCCAAGAAATAAGAGAATGTAGTTATAAAACTTTGGGGACTAGTGTGATGAAGAGCCCAATGTCCCCTCTCTCCCTGAATATATTCAACAACAATTTTCTAATTTTACAATCAATGGACATATTCTAAAAAAATCTGTATTTTCAATACAGGAAAATTCATCAATCTATAATATAAAGTACAATAATGTCTGTTCATTTTTATGCCTGTCTGTCTGTCTGTCCGTCCATCTGTCTGACAGTATGTCTACAATCAAGCTGCAACCAAAAAAAAACAAAGATAGATATTTTGTAATTGGTCATCTTAACATCCCCCCATTCTGCAATGTTTATGAATCTGGTGTCAATGCGCTTTTTAAGTCTAACTGTTGAAATGTTGACCAAACACATAGTATAATTAAACACATATTTAAAAACAGTTTGACCTAATAAATGCATTTGATTGGAATCTTACTCACAACTTTATGGAATTTTGCAAAAGCTACTATTCCCTTTTTAGACTCTGGCATCAACAAGTCTGTCTTAAGACGTAGCACATCTTTACCAAGAAAGGTGATGCTTTTGAATCATTGCTAAACTTGGGATCATAACAAAAGACCTTAAAAATGTTACGTCCAGTGTGTGAAATTAATACACAGAGTAGGGAGAAAGCTTAACACGGTGTCATATCTAAAGACGTTAATAATGGTTCCTACTGCTACTATGTCAGGTGCATGACAATAATAGTTAGGGTAGGGGGAATGCCTTGGACCAAAACAGGCGCAACTCATTCCATACCATGCACAGTTAGGATATCAACACAAAGGTCCCTAATCAAAGAGTTGGTTGTCTGTTAGGTATTACTTGCTATGTTAGGCGTGCATCATAAATAGTTAGAGTAGGGGGGATGCCATGGCCCATAAATCAATTTATAAGGGGCACAGTTAGGATATCCACACATATGTCCCTAATCAAAGAGTTAATTGTCTGTTAGGTGTTACTTAAAGGAAGCCTGCAAGAAATACACCCTGCTTACTGCTGAAAGACTGCCACAAATTCAGACTTCAGCCTCATAACCAAACGGTTGTAGTATTTTTACAAGGAAATTTTAGGTACATGAAAAAGTTTTTATCAAAATAAAAATGTCATTCTAAAATTGTTTATTGTTATGTTATTGAATTTGAAGGCATTGAAACTTGTGGCATTCTTTCAGCAATTGTATTTCTTGCAGGCTTCCTTTAACCTAATTAGATGTTTGGGCAGAAAATGAGAGTTTAGATATCTTAGGTTGTTTGAAAGTGTCATGAACAGCAGCCTCCAATATGAGGTAATTGATAATTTAATAAGGATGTTTAAAGAATCTGTCCGGATTATAAACAGCTTTTCGCGGATATTATGCAGATAGTATGGCTGAGAACCGGTTCTAATCCAGCGGATAATAATCGGTTTCGGGATGTTTAGAGAATCTGTCCGGATAAAATTCCGCACATTCCATATTCGCTCATCAAAGACAACATTGAAATTCCCCCAAAAGATATTTCTTTAAACCCCAATCTTTTTCTATGATTAGGGTCTGTCTGTCTGTCCGTTCGTCTGTCTATCCCATAACTCAGGAAGTTTATTACACTAGTCCCCAAAGTTTTGAAATGACGTTTTTGTTTGGTTCATTAGCTCAAAAATCCATGGATTCTTCTTTATTTCATTTTAATTGTTTGTTTTGAAACTAGTAGTGTTTAAACTTTTCAACCAAACATTTTAGTCTACAGATAAGAGTATTTTTGTTTATCACCAATGGGAACATATATCAAATTTAACTCCATTGTCTTATCCCTTAAGATCCCTGTAAATACTCAAAAATTTTCTAATAACCAAAGATTTTCTATATTTAGGGCCTCTCTGTCCGACCGTCCGTAAAAGATACCTCTTATCTTAAATTTAGGCATTTTTGAATTTTCCTCTCAATTCTAAACTTTGCATGGTGATTCCTGTAGCGTTTAGGTAACATTTAAAAAGCGTAGCAACTTCATAATCGTTATAAAGTCAAACTTTTTTTTTTTGAAAACAATTATCCTATTCATCTGATTTTTGAAATAATGATTCCTAGGAGAAAACAGTATAATATTACAAGCGAAGCATTTCTATAATATTAATCAAGATTTAAACGTGTAAGTATGTCCTTTGTAATATAGCGTAGCAACTCTATAATCTTCAGAAAGTCCGTATGTCCATTAAAAAATAGGGTCGCTAAACCCCCTATTGTAGCCAGATCACTAAAATTAAAAAAAAATTCTCCAAAATAATATAAAAAATCTACAAAAATTAAATAAAATCTTATATTAATAACAAATAATTAATTTTAGAACACTTTTCTATGTAGGTGAATTTGTACAAAACCAAGGATGAGAAGCGAAGCTCTGAAACGGTATCCAAAGTTTTTAAAAAGTACCCAAAGTTTTAGAGCCAACGAATGAGTGGAGTTTAATTAACAACTCCATGTGCTCTCCCTCTCATGATCACAAACCTCCAGCACATTAATTCCCCCCCCCCCTGAGAAACGAAACTTTTCTATAATAAGGGTTGGTCGGTCCGTCCGTCCGTGATGGATAGCTTTTCTCATTAATTTAGGCATGTTAGAATTGCCCTATTGATTTCAAACTTTGCTTTGTGATTCATGTAGTAGTTCGGTATTATTTATGTCCGTACGTCCTTTTTGAAACATGTTGATTTTTCTAACTATCTGATTCATCTGATTTTTGGTATATTGATTCATGAGACAACAAAGTACAATATTAAAAGCAAAGCAACTATATAGTCAAGACCTAAAAAGGTAAGTATGTCCATAAACTTTATCCTGTATTTAAGCTGTTTTTCAACACATTTTTTTAACAATTTTGTTTCGACTCTTATACAATTATATTCTGACACCATACAAGAGTTAATGTCCTACCGTTTTATCGCTTCGCTTTTATGGATGTTGTCATACTTGTTTTTTGTAAAAGGGAGGGGACATTAGGGCTGTTTATTAAACAAGTCCCCAAAGTTTAATGATAACACGTTTCTTATTTGTTAGTTTCGGGGAATTTTTTTCTAGGTTCATTGAGTTGAGTGTTCGAACATGTTCGTTTTGTAATATACATAAGGGGTGATTTTGTGTATCATCATTGGGGATGTACATTAATTTATCGGCCATTGTCTTATCCCTTTAGATCCCTGAAAATCCATGATTTAATTAAAGCAATGGATATATAATATACGTGGATATATTAACAGGGGAAAATTTGGGAATAGTCCCTTTCGTAACAACGCCCCTTAAGGGGCGATTCGTCGTATTTTTAAAAAAGCTTTTTATACGGTATTTTAGGTTATATTGGGTTAGGTGATTGCCCCACAGGGTTAGGCAATTGGCCCCGCAGGGTTAGAGCCCCCCGCAGGGGCTAGAAATAGAAGGAAAGTTATTGTGAAAAATGCGAAGAATCGCCCCTTAAGGTGCGTTACCACGAAAGGGACTATACCCGAAAATTTGTAATTTAAGTTGCTAATATAGACCTAATTATTTGTCAGTTGGTTCATCCAGATTAAAGGGGGGATATTGTAATTTTAGCCAGCTGCATTGCTTTGTTAAAATACACTAGCAGCTTTGCCCCTAGCCTCTAGGGGCTTTGCCCCAAGAGGTAATTTTAAAAAAATTAAAAATTGGTCCCGCTTCCATTTCGAATAAAAAAATGAGGGGGATTTTTTTGGGGTGGGGTGTCCCACGGACCCACCTCCCAAGAAAATAGCTTAAAACCACCACAGGACCAGTAGGTATATTCCCTGAAGAGTAGAATCCAATCAGTTCACTGGTTACCGAGATCTTAAGGGACAGACAGACGGACGGACAGACAGACATCGTTCTACTTTGTATTATACATAAAAATCTTGTGCAACATCTAAGTAATAATATATCGATTATTTCATCGCTTCTTTCAAAATTCAGCACAATCAAATAGGAATCTAAAGGGATAAGACAATGGCCAATAAATTTATGTAGATCCCCAATGACAATTCACAAAATTACCCCTTTTCTGTAGATAACAATTATAGCAGTTGAAACGTTTAGACACTTAACTTCATGAACCAACCAATCAAAATTTGATAAAAGTTCCAAAGTTGTTAAGCCACCAAATAAGAAAATGTTATTATAAAACTTTGGGTACTAGTGTAATAAACAGCCCAATGTTCCCTCTTTGTTAATTAGTATCTCAAAAACAGCCCAAAGAATTGTTTGGCTTTTTAAATTTAAAACCTTTTAAATCTTGGCTTAAAAATTAGGGTCCAAACGTTTTAAATACTAATTTTAATCTAGAAAAGGGGTAATTTTGTTTATCTTTAAATTTTAAATGTAGATCATTGGGCTGTTTATTACACTAGTCCCCAAAGTTTTATGATAATGTTTCTGATTCCTTGGTTTTGGGAAATTTGCTTGAAATTTGATTAGTTGGTCTATTAAGGTGAGTGTCCAAACGTTAGGGCTTAATTTTGTGTATCATCATTGGGGATGTACATCAATTTGTCGTCCATTGTCTTATCCCTTTAGATACCTGTTTTTTTAATCATATCGTATTATAGACAACTTACCGCGTATATTATGCGGATAGTATGTAGTTGAGAACCGGTTCTAATCCAGCGGATATTAATCGGTTTCACATAAAATTCCTGATATTTTAATTTAATTTATAATAATGGATATATAATTACTTGGATGTTGCACCACATTTTCTTGTACTCTTATAAAGTAATAACCACAGCTGGCTAAAATAATGATACCCCCCATCCACCTCACCTTTATTCCGTCCCCTCCGCTCCTACTGGATGAAGGTATTGACCAATAAATGATGTCCATATTAGCAATCTAAATTTGTTTGTTTATCTGTTTGTCGCTCTGTCTGTCTGTCTGTCCATCTGACTGCCTGTTCGTTTGTCTATCTGTCCATAGGTATGTTTGTCTTTCTGTCTGTCTGTGTGTCTCTCAGTCTGCCCGTCTGTCTTTCCATCTGTCTGTCTATCTGTCCGTCTTTCTGTCTGTGTGTCTGTCTGTGTGTCTGTCTGTTTGTATGTCTGTCTGTCCATCTGTCTGTCTTTCTGCCTGTCTTTCTGTCTGTTTATCTGTTTGTTTGTCTGTCTGTCTGTCTGTCTGTCCATCTGTCTGTGTGTCTGTTAGTTTGTCTGTCTATCTGTTTATCTGTCTGTCTTTCTGTCTGTATCTGTGTCTGTCTGTCAGTCCATCTGTATCTGTGTCTGTATGTCCATCTTTCTGTCTGTGTGTCTGTCTCTCTATCTGTCCGTCTGTCTGTCTGTAAATCTGTTTATCTGTCTATCTGTCTGTCCATCTGTCTGTGTGTCTTTCTGTTTGTCCATCTGTCTGTCTTTCTGCCTGTCTTTCTGTCTGTTTATCTGTTTGTTTGTCTGTCTGTCTGTCTGTCTGTCCATCTGTCTGTGTGTCTGTTAGTTTGTCTGTCTGTCTTTCCATCTGTCTGTCTATCTGTCCGTCTTTCTGTCTGTGTGTCTGTCTGTGTGTCTGTCTGTTTGTATGTCTGTCTGTCCATCTGTCTGTCTTTCTGCCTGTCTTTCTGTCTGTTTATCTGTTTGTTTGTCTGTCTGTCTGTCTGTCTGTCCATCTGTCTGTGTGTCTGTTAGTTTGTCTGTCTATCTGTTTATCTGTCTGTCTTTCTGTCTGTATCTGTGTCTGTCTGTCAGTCCATCTGTATCTGTGTCTGTATGTCCATCTGCCCCAAAAAAAAATTTTCAGTAAAATTTTTTTTTAAGAACATTCAATTTGGGGGGGGGGGGAAATACCCCCCCAAAAAAATTTTTTTTAAAGAACATTTATTTTGGGGGGGGTATGGTTTGGGGGGGGGGTAAATACCCCCCCCAAAATCGTTGGGGGTGCCTACGGCACCCCCAAGGTAGGGGTAATTTTTTTTTGGGGGGGGTATTGTTCAAAAAATTTTGGGGGTGCCAAAATGGTTTGGGGGGGGTAAATACTAACTTTAAATTTTTTGGGGGTGCCAAAATGGTTTGGGGGGGTAAATACCCCCCCCAAAATCGTTGGGGGTGCCTATGGCACCCCCAAGGTAGGGGTAATTTTTTTGGGGGGGGGTATTGTTCAAAAAATTTTGGGGGTGCCAAATGGCCCATTACCCCCCCCTTGGACGCCTATGGGTTAGCGGCGCTAAATAATATTTTTATCTGTTTATAGTTACAACTTATTAAGATATTATTCTCAGTTAAAAAAAAAATTGGCGCTTCCAGCACCAAAACCGGCAAAAACAGGCAGTTAAACTTCTGTACCCCTACTTAACCACTTAACATACCCCCCCCCCCCCCCCACTCCATCTCGGCCTCTGTTACAGATAGAGACGTAAAACTTTTTTCAGGTGGTTCATGTGTATTTTAGAGAAAATTACTTTTTCTAGTCATAGCGGTCAGACCGCTCCTTATCTGCTTTTTAGCGTCCAGCCACTAAATATTAAAACTGCTGTAGAGCAGCCAATTTTAAAGCTAAGAAAACCAAATTTTACGACAAACTAATATTTTTTATAACAAAAAAAATACCTTTTCTGACCATCGCCGAAATACAACAAATAACGGAAACTGCCAATTTTGGCGGTAAAATGGCGGTTGGCGGCGCTAGATAATATTTTTATCTGTTTATAGTTACAACTTATTAAGATATTATTTTCAGTTTTAAAATAATTGGCGCTTCCAGCACCAAAACCAGCAAAAACAGGCAGTTAAACTTCTGTACCCCTACCTAACCCCCTAACAGACCCCCCCCTCTATCTTGGCTTCTGTTACAGATAGAGACGTAAAACTTTTTTCTGGTGGTTCATTTGTATTTTTAGAGAAAATTACTTTTTCTAGTCATAACGATCAGACCGCTCCTTATCCACTTTTTAGCAGCCAGCTGCGGCCAACCGTTTTACTGCCAAAATTGGCGGTTTCCGTTATTTGTCGTTTTGTGGAGATGGTCAGAAAAAATATTTTTTTTATAGGAAAAATAATAGATCGTCATAAAATTTGGTTTTCCTAGCTTTAAAATTGGCCAGTCTACAGCTTTTTTTAATATTTAGCAGCTGGCAACTAAAAAGCGGATAAGGAGCGGTCTGATTGCTATGACAAGAAAAAGTAATTTTCTCTATAAATACACATGAACCACCAGAAATAAGTTTTACGTCTCTATCTGTAACAGAAGCGGAGATAGAGGGGGGGGTCTGTTAGGTGGTTAAGTAGGGGTACAGAAGTTTAACTGCCTGTTTTTGCCGGTTTGGGTGCTGGAAGCGCAAATTTTTTTAAACTGAGAATAATATCTTAATAAGTTTTAACTATAAACAGATAAAAATATCATTTAGCGCCGCCAACCGCCGTTTTACCGCCAAAATTGGCAGTTTCTGTTATTTGTTGTTTTTTGGCGATGATCAGAAAACGTATTTTTTTGTTATAAAAAATAATAGTTTGTAATAAAATTTGGTTTTCTTAGCTTTAAAATTGGCTGCTCTACAGCTGTTTAAATATTTAGCAGCTGGCTGCTAAAAAGCAGATAAGGAGTGGTCTGACTGCTATGACTAGTAAAAGTAATGTTCTCTAAAAATACACATGAACCACCAGAAAAAAGTTTTATGTCTCTATCTGTAACAGGAGCCGAGATAGAGGGGGGGTCTGTTAGGGGGTGTAGTAGGGGTACAGAAGTTTAACTGCCTGTTTTTGCCGGTTTTGGTGCTGGAAGCGCCAATTTTTTTTTAACTGAGAATAATATCTTAATAAGTTGTAACTATAAACAGTGAAAAAAGGGACAAAAAAAGATATTTTTTAGGCCTTTTCAAAGGGCAGTTTTGAAATCCCGTTATTTCATAAAAAAAAAATAAAATGCTTAGAGAATGGCTTGGAAGGTGAATTTAGGTGTTCTGCATATTTTAACTTAAACACATAAGGCCTAAGTTATGATATCCCAAAAATCTTTTGTCAAAGTCTACTCTACACCTAGTGATGGCGATTTCATTTTTCACAGGTATAAAATGCATGATTTTAGAAAACTGACTGGCGCTAGGTGTAGAGTAGACTTTGACAAAAGATTTTTTGGATATAATATCTTTGGCCTTATGTGTTTAAATTGAAATATGCAGAAGAGCTTAAAACCTGCACATTACTGAGATATTGTTAAAACCGCCGTTCTACCGTTATCTGTTGATATTTTACATGCCTGGCGCTAGGTCGCCAGTAGAGATAAAGAGCTGAAATTTTGTACATGTATTTCTAGGCCCCTAAAGTAACTTTTTAGGTTAGCAGAAGAATGAAATTCGAGAAAGGGTATTTTCATGAAAAGATCTAATGTATATTATTTTAAACATATCTATCTATCTATATGTATGATGTATCTATCTATCCTATCTATCTCTTTCTCTATCTATCTATCTAACTATCTAACTATCTAACTATCTATCTATCTATATATCTATCTATCTATCTATATATCCATCTATCGAAATATTTATCTATGTATCCATCTATCTATTTATCATTTATATCAATCTATGATATGTTCCTTTTAATAAAATACATATATCAATTTAAACATATATATATATCTATCTATATATATATGTGTATGTGTGGGAGGAGGGGGGGGGGGTGTTGAAGATATTCATCACCACCCGTCGTCTATCTATCTATCTATCTATCTATCTATCTATCTATCCTATATATCTATCTATATATTCAATTATGTATCTATCCATCTATCATCAATGGGAATGTACATCAATTTATAGGCAATTGTCTTATCCCTTTAGATCCCTGATATATTTGTTATTGTAATTGGGGAGGGGGGGCCCGTGGGGGATATTTAAGATTTAATAAAACTTTGGGTACCAATGTAATAAAAGTTGAGGTGCCAATATGATAAAACTTTTGGTACTAATTTATAGGCATTTTTCTTATCCCTTTAGATCCCTGATATATATGTGTGTGGGGCTGTCTGTCTGTCTGTCTATCTATCTATCTATCTATCTAATTTTCTATCTTTCTATCTTTTTATCTATTTATCTATCTATCTATCTATCTTTAACTATTCTATATCTTAATGTATGATATGTTCCTTTAAAAATGAAATATATCATTTTAAACATATCTATCTATCTATCTATCTATCTATCTATCTATCTATCTATATCTATGTGTTGGGGGGGAGGGGGGAGGGGGGTGTTGAAGATATTTATCACCACCCGTCGAGAACAATTATAAAATTTAATCAGGGCCTGTCAACAATTCAAACTGTGGGGTCTCGCAGGGATCTAAAGGGATAAGACAATGGCCGATAAATTGATGTATATCCCCCAATGATATAGGTACCCAAAGTTTTATTACATTGGTACCCAAAGTTTAATTACATTAGTACCCAAAGTTTTATTACATTGGTACCCAAAGTTTTATTACACTGGTACCCAAGGTTTTATAATAACGTTTTCTTAGCCGTTGGTTTAACAACTTTGGGGACTTTTATAAAATTTTATTGCAGGGATCTAAAGGGATAAGACAATGGCCGATAAATTGATGTACATCCCCAATGATGAGTTCCTTATTTTATGGATGGTCTTAGGCTACATACTAATATACCTTATAGGAATAGGAATCAGGGAGGGAGGGGACATTGGACTGTATATTACACTGGTACCCAAAGTTTCATATCTACGTCACCCAATTCGTTAGCGTAAAAACTTTGGGTACTTTTATTGAATTTTGATTGGATTGCTCATTAAGTTGACTGTCCCGAACTTCAGCAGTTTTTCAACAAAATTCTGAAACTCTACAAGTATTAATGTTCGTTTGTCCTACCATTTCAGGACTTCGCCTTGTTTCTACTTGATCTACAGTGATCTAAAGGGATAAGACAATGGCCGATAAATTGATGTACATTCTCACGGATGATACACAAAATTACCCAACCTGTAAATTACAAGTATTGGTTAAAACGTTTGAACACTAAAAATTAATGAAAAGTCCCCAAAAAGTTATTAAGCCAACGAATAAGAAAACGTTATTATAAAACTTTGGGGACTAGTGAAATAAACAACCCAATATCCCCTCTCTCCCAAACTCATATTTCTTTAAATGTTCTATTAATTGAGCTCCCCTTTTTATAGATGTTGTCATCCTTGTTTTTTTCATTCTTGTTTTCCAAAACTTCTTTAATTTCGTGAATTTTCAATAAAAATTTTGGAACATTTTTTAACGCGAGACTTTTTACAAAGCGAAGCTCTCTATAATTAGGGTTGGTCCGTCCGTCCGTAACTAATAGCTTTTAATCGTTAATAAAGGTATGTTATAATTGTCCTATCGATTTCAAACTTGGCATAATGATTCCTTTAATAGTTAGGCATGATTTAGAAAGCGTAGCAACTACATAATCATAAATCGCAGAGTGTCCGTATGTCCTTTGAAAACATGTTAATTTTCATGTTTGTGTATGTGTGCCTGTGTGTGTGTGTGCATTTGTGCGTTTGTTTGACATTTAAGAATCATACACATACACACACACACATAAAAATAATATAAATGATTTTCTCGTATTCATTCGATTCCGGTGGATAAGAAACGGTTCTCATCCATACGAAAAAATTATGTCTAGCCTCGTAATTCAGACAATTTTCTACTGGTGTAAAAATGTACAATCGTAAGATTAAAACCAATTTCGAATTGTATATACGCGGAAATCTGTTTATAAACACAAAGCGATAAATAACTATTCCAGTATGGCTTCAAAACCAATTAATATATGCTGGATTAGAATCGGTTCACTCTCAGCCATACTGAAAAATCATGTATATCATTGTATTACAGACAATTTTCCATAGTTTGAATAGCAATTTGGGGCTAATAAAACTGGGTTCAATATATTATTTTTCATTTAAATATCCGCGGAAAGCTGTCTATAATACAAATGCAATAAATATATATTATCATCTGTTGAATATAAATACCGTGCAGCCGTTCCCCTGATCTTAATAAGCCACCTGAGCATCATTAATAATTTATTCACGGGTTGGGGGGTTAATCCGATGTATATCCGCTGGATTAGAACCGGTTCTCAGCCATACTATCCGCATTATATCCGGCGGAAAGATGTCTATAAGCCACCTGAGCATCATTAATAATTTATTCATGGGGAATCTTCTCCCCCCCCCTCCCACATAAAAATAATACGTTCATAAAAAGCCGCGAACTTTTTTTTATAATAAATTTTTTTACATTAGGGTTGGTTTGTTTTATGCTTAAATTAATCCGTTATAATTGTCATATTAAATTAAACCAATGTGTCTGTATGTATGTCTGTCTGTATGTCTGTCTGTATGACTGTCTGTATGTCTGTCTGTATGTCTGTATGTTTGTCTGGCTTTCTGTCTATCTGTATGTCAATATGTCTATATCTTTGTCTGGTTTTATATCAAACTGTATGTCTGTCTGTGTGTCTGTCTATATGTCTATCTGTCTGTATGTCTGTCTGTCAATCTGTCTGTCTATCTGTCCGTCTATCTGTCTGTCTATATGTCTATCTATCTGTCTGACTGTCAATCTGTCTGTCTATCTGTATGTCTGTATGTTATTCTATATGTCTATATTTATGTATGTATGTCTATCTGTCTCTTTGTCTGTTTTCACAAGGTTAAAGAGTTGCTATGCTGTTAATTGCTAAAAAAAGATTTTATTGGCTGTTTAGTATTCATACCAAATGAAATGGCAAAAAATTACACATTAATGAATAATAATAAGATACAAATTGTTACGCAATCTATCTATCTATCTATCTATCTATTTATCTATTTATATATCTATCTATCTATCTATCTATCTATCTATCTATCTATCTACGGGATTCCGAAAGTTCTTGGCTTGAAGAATGTTTTAATCCACTTAATATCCGCTGGGTTAGAACCGGTTCTCAGCCATACAATCCGCATAATCTCCGCGGAAAAGCTGTCTATAACCCTATTAAAACCGACCTGACTTTTATCGTATTATAGACAGCTTTCCGCGGATATTATGCGGATAGTATGGCTGAGAACCGGTTCTTATCCAGCGGATATTAATCGGTTTCGCAACTACCAACCTGACTGGGTATATGAGTTATTGAAAAAGGTTTCGCCCTCCATGGCTTTGGTTGTTCTGAAAAAATAAAAGAATCATTTGATTAAATTAAAACCAGTGATCTAAAGGGATAAGACAATGGCCGATAAATTCCCCAATAATTAATCACAAAATTATACCTTTTGTAGATTACAATTAGTGGTTGAAACGTTTGGACACTCAACTTAATAACCCAACCAATTAAAATTTATTAAAATTTGTTAAGCCAACGTTATTAAAAAAAACTTTGGGTACTAGTGTAATAAACCGCCCAATGTCTCTGATTAAAACTCGGGATAAAATTTAGAAAAATAAAAGAATTATCTGATTAAAATAAATTTCTGCTTTTATACATTTTAGGGGGGGGGGGGCATTAAACGTTTCTTATTCGTTGGCCTTGAATTTTAATTTAGTCTGTGTATTGGCCTATCATTGGTCATTTGTATTGTATTATTTTTTTTAATATCTTCCCCCCCTCCCTCCCACATAAGAAACACAATTTTCTCGGTTACTATTTAAAATAGATTTTTGAATTATTGGATACCAATAATTCTAATTACAATTTATATTCCTAGGTCCACTACCTTCTTAAAAATCTCTGAATCATATATTAACTTAACGTGGTGGGGGTTTGAATACGACCCCCTATTCTTTTTTATTCTAGTTTCAAAAAGTAAAAGATACCCTCCCCAAAAATAGATATAAACCTTCCTAGGGCATATGCGAGAATAATTTTAAAGGAGAACTATATCGGCTGAGTGGTTAGCTACAGATCTAAAGGGATAAGACAATTGTTAATAAATTGATATACATCCCCAGTGATGATACACAAAATTAACCCTTCTGTAGATTAAAAGTATTGGTTGAAACGTTTGGACACTCAACTTAATGAATCAACCAATTAAAGTTCACAAAAGTTGTTAAGCCAACGAATTAGAAAACGTTATTATAAAACTATGGGGACTAGTGTAATAAACAGCCCATTGTCCCCTATCTCTCTCTCTCTCTCTCTCTCTCTCTCTCTCTCTCTCTCTCTCTCTCTCTCTCTCTCTCTCTCTCAGGGTTAGCGACAGACACACAAACGCCGATCCTATTTTTTAAAATTACCTGGACGGTACGGACGATAGTTAAAGAGTAGCTACGGAAGCTTTTTATAGAGGACAATGACGAAATACTGGCCTACCATCGGTCAATTAAAATATATACTGGTCAGCTTTTGGTAATTTAGTCTGTGTATTGGCCTATCATTAGGCATTTGTATTGTGTGATGTCATTTTTTTAAAGACACCTTAAAAGGCTTATCAAAATTCAGGGTTCCAAAGGGATGAGACATTTTTATCAATGATTTTTTTCTTTAAATTTTTGTTTTCGCTAGGAGATTTAAAAAAACAACATTTAAATATAAAATAAACATTGAAAGCCTTATTTTCATGGAACCCTCAATGGCCGATAAATTGATGTACATTGTACATCCCCCAATGATGATACACAAAATTACCCCTTCTGTAGATTACAAATAGCGTGATAAGTCCAATGTCCGATCCATCACTGGCAAATTATAGTGAACAATGAACTTTTGATAAATTTTGATTCATTGAGTGTTCAAAGGTTTCAACCACACTGATTTTAATCAACAGAAGGGTTAATTTTGTGTATTATGATTTATTGATGATTTACACCAATTTATCGACCATTGTCCTATCACTTTAGATCACTTATAATGAACTAGCGGCTTCGCCCCTAGCCTCTAGGGGCTTTGTCCCAAGAGGTATAATTACCTACCCAGCTGAAAAAAATGCGATTGGATGGCAAATTTTCGCAAAATTCGAAGAAAAAAATAGATGTTTTTTTTGTTGTTTTTTTTGGGAGGGTGGTGGGGGTGTCCCACCCCCCAAGAAAATAGCCTAAAACCACCACAGGACCAGTAGGTATATTCCCTGAAGAGTAGAATCCGATCAGTTCATTGGTTACTGAGATCTTAAGCTTCAGACAGACAGACAGACAGACAGACAGACGGACAGACAGACAGACAGACAGACAGACAGACAGACAGACAGACAGACAGACAGACAGACGGACAGACGGACAGACGGACAGACGGACAGACAAACAGACAGACAGACAGACAGACGTACAGACAGACGGACAGACAGGCGGACAGACGGACAGACAGACAGACAGACAGACAGACAGACAGACCGACCGACAGAGATATGACAATTGACAATGAAAATAATGAAATACCTGTCCACATGGGTCCCGCCGCGCATAGGATGGAAGTTTGCCCGCAAGGTTGAAAAATCTTCTTTAGATAAATTCTCGGCCTTCAATAAATATTCTTATAATAAAGTAACACGATGTCTGTCTGTTTGTCTGTCTGTTTGTCTGTCTGTTTGTCTGTCTGTTTGTCTGTCTGTTTGTCTGTCTGTTTGTCTGTCTGTTTGTCTGTCTGTTTGTCTGTCTGTTTGTCTGTCTGTTTGTCTGTCTGTTTGTCTGTCTGTTTGTCTGTCTGTTTGTCTGTCTGTTTGAATGTATATTTTTCTTTCTGTTTGTACTGAATGATCTCGCTAACCGCTGAACCGATATGGTTCTCCTTTGATGGGTGACTTCTCATATGTCCTGGAAAGGTTTATAACTATTTTGGGGGAGAGTACCATCACCCTCCCAAGAGAAATCACCGTTAGAAAAATTTTTGGTACAAATTAATTTGAAAATATATTAATTTAGGTACTTATTATTTTGGGTACTAATTTTTTGGGGTACATATCATTTTGGGGTACTTATTAATGCGATAAAAGTGAACCAAAATGAACACATTATAGACAGCTTTCCGCGGATAATATGCGGATAGTATGGCGGATAACCGGTTTTAATCCAGCGGATATTAATCGGATTTAAAAGTGTGGAGCTTACCTTACTGTTGAGAATTGAATCTATGCTGAAATGTGGCTTTTGAATTGGGGTAGTTTCAGGGTCCCTAAATTTGATAGGTAGATAGATAGATAGATAGATAGATATATAGATAGATAGATAGATAGATAGATAGATAGATAGATAGATAGATAGATAGATAGATAGATAGATAGATAGATAGATAGATAGATAGATGTGAAGGAACCGAAGATGCGGGTTTCGTCATATTTTCACAGTAGCTTTTCTCCTATTTCTAGGCCCTGTGGGGCAATCACCTAACCTAACCTAAAATAACCTTTTAAAAGCTATTGTGAAAATACGACGAAACCCACAAATTCGTTGCCTTCCCATGACCCCTAGATTTTATAGTTATTTAACACCTTGTATTATAGACAGCTTTTCCACGGATATTAGAATAAAAAATTAAGATTTAAACCAGTTTTGTTACCCAGGACCTTCTTTCCCTCTGGGCTAAGAAAACTGGTTTCATCTAGTAATTATTTATTCTAATATCCAATGAAAGCTAACAGAAATTTATTAAGACACTTCAAGATGGCGCAAATACATGTAAAATAACATTTTTAAAACAAAAAATAAAATCTTTAATATCTTTTCTCGTATTCATTCGAATCCGGTGGATAGGAACCGGTTCTCATCCATACGAAAAAACTATGTCTAGCATCGTATTATATCCAGTTTTCTACGAATATAGAAATGTACAATCATAAGATTGAAACCAGTTTTTTCAGCCCGTGCCTTCGGCACCTCGGGGCTAAAAAAACTGGTTTTAATATTATAATTGTACTTTCTATATCCGCGGAAAGCCGTTTATAATACGATGCGAGAAATAACTATTCTCAAAGACTGAATTTTAGCAATAGGTCTGACGGTTTTTCAAAGTAGATAAGTTCTATCAAATGGCAAATGTTTGAAAATATCCAATATCGTAGCTTTGTTTAGTGCCCTAGGAAAATGGGGATACAGGTCACTGCTTTTGGCCTACCTATTCTATTGACGTCAGAAAATTCCTTATACCCCATGTCTTTTCTAGGGGTTTCTTTTCCCCTTCCCTTTCTCTTTCCCTCTACTATGATGTCAATAGAATATGTAGGCCAAAAGCGGTGACATCTATTCCCATTTGCCTAGGGCACTAAACACATATACATGCATATTGTTTCAATAATATTTGAGGGGGAGGGGGGGGGGGGTATAATCTTCTTACCTGTCCTCCACCTCAGCTTTGAACTTTTTCCAGTTACCCTCTCCCCAGGTATTATCTCCATCCTGTTGGTCCTGGTCTGTCCAGCTTCTGGTCCAACAACACAACATTTATAGTACCCAAACTAATTGCGATTGCCCATTTGTGTGTCTGTTAAGAAACTCTTTTACAGTTACAGTACCCAAACTTGTATATTAGTACCAAAACTTGTCTATCTGAACCAAAACTTGTATATTAGTACCCAAACTTGTCTGTCTGTACCCAAATTTGTCTAATAGTACCCAAACTTGTCTAATAGTATCCAAACTTGTCTAATATTACCCAAACTTGTCTAATAGCACCCAAACTTGTCTAATAGCACCCAAACTTGTCTGTCTGTACCCAAACTTGTCTAATAGTACCCAAACTTGTCTAATAGTACCCAAACTTGTCTAATAGTACCCAAACTTGTCTAATAGTACCCAAACTTGTCTAATAGTACCCAAACTTGTCTAATAGTACCCAAACTTGTCTAATAGTACCCAAACTTGTCTGTCTGTACCCAAACTTGTCTAATAGTACCCAAACTTGTCTAATAGTACCCAAACTTGTCTAATAGTACCCTAACTTGTCTAATATTACCCAAACTTGTCTAATATTACCCAAACTTGTCTAATAGTACCCAAACTTGTCTAATAGTATCCAAACTTGTCTAATATTACCCAAACTTGTCTAATAGTATCCAAACTTGTCTAATATTACCCAAACTTGTCTAATAGTACCCAAACTTGTCTAATAGTATCCAAACTTGTCTAATATTACCCAAACTTGTCTAATAGTATCCAAACTTGTCTAATATTACCCAAACTTGTCTAATAGTACCCAAACTTGTCTAATAGTATCCAAACTTGTCTAATATTACCCAAACTTGTTTAATAGTACCCAAACTTGTCTAATAGTATCCAAACTTGTCTAATATTACCCAAACTTGTCTAATAGTACCCAAACTTGTCTAATAGTATCCAAACTTGTCTAATATTACCCAAACTTGTTTAATAGTACCCAAACTTGTCTAATAGTATCCAAACTTGTCTAATATTACCCAAACTTGTCTAATATTACCCAAACTTGTCTAATAGTATCCAAACTTGTCTAATATTACCCAAACTTGTCTAATAGTACCCAAACTTGTCTAATAGTATCCAAACTTGTCTAATATTACCCAAACTTGTCTAATATTACCCAAACTTGTCTAATATTACCCAAACTTGTCTAATAGTATCCAAACTTGTCTAATATTACCCAAACTTGTCTAATATTACCCAAACTTGTCTAATAGTATCCAAACTTGTCTAATATTACCCAAACTTGTCTAATATTACCCAAACTTGTCTAATATTACCCAAACTTGTCTAATAGTATCCAAACTTGTCTAATATTACCCAAACTTGTCTAATAGTACCCAAACTTGTCTAATAGTATCCAAACTTGTCTAATATTACCCAAACTTGTCTAATATTACCCAAACTTGTCTAATATTACCCAAACTTGTCTAATAGTATCCAAACTTGTCTAATATTACCCAAACTTGTCTAATATTACCCAAACTTGTCTAATAGTATCCAAACTTGTCTAATATTACCCAAACTTGTCTAATATTACCCAAACTTGTCTAATATTACCCAAACTTGTCTAATAGTATCCAAACTTGTCTAATATTACCCAAACTTGTCTAATAGTACCCAAACTTGTCTAATAGTATCCAAACTTGTCTAATATTACCCAAACTTGTCTAATATTACCCAAACTTGTCTAATATTACCCAAACTTGTCTAATAGTATCCAAACTTGTCTAATATTACCCAAACTTGTCTAATATTACCCAAACTTGTCTAATAGTATCCAAACTTGTCTAATATTACCCAAACTTGTCTAATAGTACCCAAACTTGTCTAATAGTATCCAAACTTGTATGCTTGTACCCAAACTAATTGCAATTTTCTCGGGTACTATTTAAGTTGGATGTTTAAAATTTCATACTCATATCTGTCTTTATAGATAGATAGATAGATAGATAGATAGATAGATAGATAGATAGATAGATAGATAGATGCCTCACCCCCCCCTTGGTCATTACAAAAAATGTTGTTGTTCCTTTTAAAATTTTGGTTTGTCGTGTTTTCAAGGGCGTTACGCTCCCCGGGAGCCCCGAGGGGGGGTCTGCCCCCGCCAACCCCCAGGAGGGGTTTTTCCCCGCCCCTCCACTCAATACTATCTTGGTATTTATACATTTTCAAATCTTAAAAAAAACAAGTATGAATATTCAGAGAGAAAGAGGGGACAATGGGTAATAAATTGATTTACATCCCAGATGATGACACACAAAATTACCCCTTCTGTAGATTAAAATTCGCGGTTGAAATGTTTGAACACTCGAACTCATAAACCAATCAAAATTCAGTACAAGACCCCAAAGTTGTTGAGCCAGTGAATAAAAAACTTTAAAAACTTTGGGGACTAGTTTAATTAAACAGCCCAATGTCCCCTCTCTCTCTCTCTGATATATTAACAGGGAAAAAATGCTGCGATTATCACTTTATCAGAGTAAATAGACTACAATCTTTATTTATCATAACGTATAATAGACAGTTTTCCGTGGATACAAATTTAAAAATTTGGGTATCAATTCCTGTTTTATTGGTCCTTAGAAACCGAAGGCCCTGGCCAATTAAATAAATTGGAATTAAATAGAAAAAATATATGGCTCAGAATTTAAACAATTTAAAATGAACTGTAATACGTAAATTAAAATATAAAATGAATAAAATTTAAACAAGGATGACAGCATCCATAAGTAGCAAGAGAGAGGGGATAATAGGCGGTTTATAACACTAGTCCCCAAAGTTTTATAATAACGTTTTCTTATTCGTTGGCTTAACAACTTTGGGAATTTTAGTGAATTTTGATTGGTTGATTTATGGAGTTGAGTGTTCAAACGTTTCAACCACTAATTGTAATCTACTGATAATTTTGTGTAATATTATTAGGCCATTGTCTTATTGCTTTAGATCTTCTTAAATTATGACACTCTACAAGTGTTAATGTTCTACCGTTTGATTTCAGAGCTTCGCTTTTATGGATGTTGTCATCCTTGTTTATATAGCATATTAAATATTTTTGTACAAAAAAAATCTTTTAAAATATTTTGAAAAATCCGCACAGCTAAATATTTTTAAAAACTCTTCTCGTATTCATTCGAAACCGATTAATATCCGGTGGATTTGAACCGGTCCTCAATCATACAAAAATCTATGTCTAGTTTAATATTATATCCAGTTTTCAACGAATATTAAAATGTACAATACAATATAAAATTAAAACCATTTTTTAGCCCGTGCCTTCGGCATTAATCTAGTTTTAATTTTTAATATACATTTTAATATCCGCGGAAAGCTGTTTATAAGACGATGCGAGAAATAACTATTCCAGTATGGCTTCAAAATCTATTACTATCCGCGCTGGTTGTTAGCCATACTGAAAAATCATGTATAGCATCGCATAAGAAAATTTTTATTTGCATATATAATAAAATTAAAATGCTAAAATGATTTTAATATCCGCGGAAAGCTGTCTATAATACGATTCGATAAATAACTATTATGAAACTTTTTAAGTTAAAGATAAATAAATCTAAAGTGAATATTGGTTTAACGTTTTTGGCCCAATCAAATTTTTTTCTTCATATATCCTTATATAAAAGTAGCAGGATGTTTGTCTGTCTGTCTGTGTGTAACGAAGGATCTCTCAAATCGCTGAACCGATAACAATGTAGCTTCTTATAAGTACTGTGAGAAGCTCTTTATAGTGCCTATAGAAAAGGGGATAAATTTAAAAACTTTTGGCCGAAATGTCCCGAATGACGTCATATTATAATAATCCATTATCATAATGGGAAATATAAATCATTTATAAGTTCTCATAGGTCCTGGGACGGTTTATAACTATTTTTGGGGGAGGGTACCATAACATTCCCATGAGAAATAGCCCTAGAAAAAATTGACTTCCCCCCCCCCCCATTGTTTTTACTCTTTCTTTTTATAGGAATAAGACAATGGCTAATAAATTGATTTACATCCCCGATAATGACACACAAAATTACCCCTTATGTAGATTAAAATTGGTGGTTGAAACGTTTGAACACTCGAATTAGTAAACCAACCAATCAAAATTCAGTACAAGTCCCCAAAGTTGTTGAACCAAAGAATAAAAAACTTTTCAAACTTTTGGGGACTAGTTTAATTAAACAGCCCAATGTCCCCTCTCTCTCTCTCTGATATATTAATTTGTCGTCAGATTAGCTTGCTAATATGGACCTCATTTATTGGTAAATTCGTTCATTCAGTAGAAGGGTAGGGGATGGGTAAAAGGTAGTTATTTTAGCCAGCTGCTAAATTTGAAGCACAAAAACTACAATAATTATCTATCCTATCGTAATATAGAAAGTTTTCCGCGGATATTAAAATAAAGAATTGTAATATCATTTATTAACCAACCAATCAATTATGAATTCAATGTTTTCAAGCCAACGAATTAGAGAATGTGGGTTTTAAACTTTGGGAACCAGGATGAATTACAGTCCAAATGGGTACCCAAAAATGTTTTTATGACAAATGGACAAACGGACATTTCGAGTAATACATAAGATTAGCTACAATATAAATTTAAATATTTGGAGGCTAGAAATTTTATAGCTTTTTTTTGTTAATTTAGACATGTTAACATTGTCCTATCGATTTCAAACTTTGCATGGTGATTTCTTTAGTAGTTAGGTACGAATCAACTCTATAATCCTTACAAGAATGTCCGTACGTCCATTTTAAACATGTTGTTTTTTCCTTTTTTGACAACTAATTTTTATGTGATCTAATCATCCGATTGATCTGATTTTTGGTATGGCGATTCCTAAGACAAAAAAGTATAATGTTATAAGCGAAGCAACTCTATAATCAAGTCTTATAAATGTTAGTATGTCCATAAACATTATCCTGTTTCAAATTTACTTACAATGTTGCTTCGACTCTTATACTTTTATATTCTGATTATTCAGTTCTGACACTATACAAGTGTTAATGTCCGTTTGTCCTACCGTTTCAGTGCTTCGCTTTTATGGATGTTGTCATCCTTGTTTTTACACGCTCTCTTATTTGTTGGCTTAAAAACTTTGGGGACTTTTATCATGGTGTCCAAACTTTTCCAACAGTAGTTTATTGTCCATTGTCTTATCCCTAAAGATCCAGGGAGGGAGAGGACATTGGGCAGTTTATTACGCTAGTCCCCAAAGTTGTATAATGACGATTTCTTATTCGTTTTTTAATAACTTTGGGAACTCTTATTGAATTGTGATTGGTTGGTTCGTTAAGTTGAGTGTCTAATTATGATCTACAAAAGGGGTAATTTTGTGTATCATCTATCATTATTGGGGATGTACATCAATTTATCGGCCATTGTCTTATCCCTTTAGATACCTGGTATATATGTCGATGCTTTTCAAATTTCTATAAATTTATTTTTCGATTTTTCACAACTGAACATTTGCTTTTTAAATCACTTTAAAAGTTCGTTTTTTCGTTGAGGGACAATTTGACCAAAAAATCAGCCATGTGACGTCATAAAAATGAGTGATATTACATATCTTTTTTACGGGTTTTCTTTCCCACTTCTCCCCTCATATCTCTCATTTTTATAAGACGTCGCATGGCAGATTTTTGCGTCACTTTGTCACTTTAAGTTTATTCGTCCAAAATTTTGGTTTTTTTGGATGTTGTTATCCTTGTATTTTAATCACTTTATTTATTCTATTTTCTCGTATTCATTCGAATCCGGTGGATAGGAACCGGTTCTCATAAATACGAAAAAACTATGTCTAGCATCGTATTATATCCAGTTTTCTACGAATATAGAAATGTACAATCATAAGATTAAAACCAGTTTTTTTAGCCGGTGCCTTTGGCACCTCCGGGCTAAAAAAACTGGTTTTAATCTTATAATTGTACATTCTGTATCCGCGGAAAGCCGTTTATAATACGATACGAGAAATAACTATTCCAGTATGGCTTCAAAACCGTATTAATATCCGCTAGATGAGAACCAGTTCAGCTGGTGAGATACTGAAAAATCATGTATAGCACCGCGTATTGCAGACAATTTTCCACGAATATTAAATTAAAAGATGATAATATTAATACCAACTTGGGGATAACAAAACTGGGTTTTAATAATAATTATTTAACAAATCTATTATTTAATATTCCTTCATTTTAATATCCGAGGAAAGCTGTCTAAATTACGATTATGTGCGATTAGTAACTATTATTGCTTCGAAACCGTATTAATATCCGATGGATTAGAACCAGTTTAGTCAGCCAGATACTGAAAAATCATGTTTAGCACCGCGTATTTCCACGAATGTTAAAATAAAAGATAATAAAATTTAACTAAAAAAACTAGTATTTAATTTTTTTTATTTTTATATCCGTGGAAAGCTGTCTATAATACGAAATGCAATAAATAACTATTCCAGTATGGCTTCAAAACCGATTAATAATATCCGCTGGATTAGAACCGGTTCAGATACTAAAAAAATCATGTATACACTGTTAAAAATAATTTTTTTTTTAGCATCAGATGATACTCTATATTCTTCACATTAATGTATAGTATCAATCCGTACGTAGTAGGAAAAAAACGTCATTACGAAACAAGGAAGTTTTCAATGCTGTATATGGTATTAGGTAATGTTTTGTGAAGTAACAGGTAGTACTAAATAATGTATTTGTCTGTATAGTATTGTCTAATACGCTCTTGGGAATATAATTCATTACGGTATAAGTAAATTTTCATTACGCTCCATCGCAATTGTTATTACGCTCATGGAAATTAACACCCTCTTATCTAAACCCCCTCTCGCTGTCGACTAAAATTTCTCTAACAAATTTTTTTCGCCAATCTTCAATCACTTATATATTATATTATATTAAATATTATTTTATTGTTGTGTAAAGGAATTATAATTTATTCAGCATGTGGGTTTTAAAATAAATTTGTCCAACATTGTTGAATTAGTCCGAGAATTTTTCTTCATTTATAAGGGAATATTCATCAAACAGAAATTGTCCCGTCAAAGTTTGTTAATCGTAACAGCTGATTAATGATTTTACAAAATAATGAATGCTGCAATTTATTGTTCAATATATTTTTCACAACGTGACGTGCTTATGTTTTTATTCTGTCTAATTATTTTCGTTTAGTCCTTAAATAGTTTATTTTGGAGCTTCAATAGTTAGTTTAATTTTAAATTCTTATAAAAGTAACTTGTTTAATTTGCATATTTTTAAGTTGTTTAGTTTGGATAAGTGATTCGGTTTTGTTATAGTTACTTTTATAATTTTCTTTCATGTTTGAAGTGAAGATTTGTTGTAATATTTTATATTATTTTAATACGATTCTGTAAATATTTAAACCTCAAATACAAACTCCTTTTCTATAAATTAAAGATTAAGACATCGTATTATTTTCCTATCAATTAATTAAATACACGGAGGCGCGGAAAAGAAATCGTCTATTTTCAGTGAAGCCTTATGTAGTAGCGGAATTGAAAATATTTCTAATCAGAAAATTGAAGAAAGATAGGATATAAATTAAAAAAAAAACATTGTTTCAAAAGTATTCTTCTATAAAATGTTATGGACGGACAGAATTGTAGAAAAGCTTCGCCTATCTCCCTTTCTTTTCAAATAATGAAATTATTATTTTCACCTAGCTGTGTTTCGGAATTAACCAAATATTGGCAAAATCTATGAAAGGGATACATTTCAGACAACCATATATACACTCAAAATGCCTACCACCTAAAGCTTCCTTCGTGTATACAGCCAAGAAACAAGAATTAGAATGGTTTATATACTAATACTTGCAGGTTAGGAAATTCGTTTAAATGATCTTTATGTACAAAGTTTTAAAAAAAAATATCAAGACTTTGAATTGTTACATAACGGAATTGTAATTTGCAAACGTTTAGAACACTGTTAAAAAACAGTTTTAAAAAATACGTGGTTGAAACGTTTGAACACTCATTATTAAACCAACCAATCACAAACCATTAAAGTAACAAAAGTTGTTTAGCCATCGATTAAGAAAACATTCTTATAAAACTTTAGGGACTAGTGTACTAAACAGCCCATTGTCCACTCTCGCTTTCTTATCATTGTCCCTTCCCTGCAAAAAATGTGATATAAAAATTAGGGTTGGGCCGGATAGTTTTTTGGCCGGATACCGGATATCCGGCCAAATTACCGGATATCCGGCCGGATAACCGGCCAAATTACTACATATTAAAGTATCAAAAAAGGATATAGTCCCATTCGTAGCAACGCACCTTAAGGGGCGATTCGTTGTATTTTTAAAATTGCTTTTAAAAGGTTATTTTAGGTTATATTTAATTAGGTGATTGCCCCGCAGGGCTAGGCAATTGGCCCCGCAAGGTTAGAGTCCCCTGCAAGGGGCTAGAAATAGGAGGAAAGCTTCTGTGAAAATACGAATAATCGCTCCTTAAGGGGCGTTGCCACGAAAGGGACAATACCCGCAAAAAAATTCTTCATAAACTGGTGTTTTATATTATACTAGCGGCTGCGTCCCTAGTATCTAGGGATATTAGAAAGGACATGAAAGTGCAGAAAAATAACTTAAAACCTTACAACGACTTTTTTATAAAAATTAAACGGACTAAAACCACCCTGGGACCTAAAAAGGAGAAACATATCGGTTCATCAGTTAGCGAGATCCTTCGCTACAGACAAAAAAAAGCTTACTACTTTATATAATAGGATAAAATTAAGGTTAAAACTTAAAAATTAAGTAACTATTAAATCTCCATAGCAAATAAATCTAATTAACTATTACTACCCTCAATATGTAATATCAACCCCTAACGGTTGGAGGATGGGCGGGGAGGTGGCGTTAAATGCCTGCCCCCCCTCTGTTTTTTTCTATTCCATTTTCTGTGTATAAAAGGTAGAGGGCTACAACTGAGTGACTTTCGAAATATGGGTATGACACATAACTAAGAGTTGAAAATTTTTAATACCTCCTTCCTGGCGGGCACAGGATGCCAGCAAATCTGGTAATGTCATTCAGGTAAAAAGTAAAAATATTTTTTTTACTTAAACAAAGCATTTCATACTAAAATATCCTATAGTCGTACATCCTCATATGTAATATAGATGTTCAAGTCGATTTCAGGTTCCAGGTATAATCCTGCAAGTTCTGAACCTTTAGGTCTCCAGAAATCTTTAAACGGTTTCTGTGACCGCAACTTTTTACTTGAAGATTTCAAATTTTAAACTTTAGCTTTTTATATATCTTCATGACTTATTACAATTTCATAAAACACGATGCCGTTTACCTGCCAACCGTCGGTTTGCGGCTGGCAGCTGCCAAAAACTGCTGCCACCGCCAAAATTTATGTTTTGAGATTTTTGAAAAAAATAACATGAACTCAAATGATTCCAAATTGCCTAATTCGGCGAGAAATATAATAAAATAAATTTTTTGGTGGCGGCGGAAAAGGCGGCGGGAGCGGCGGTCCCGCCGCCGTTTTTTTTTAAAGATACCAATAGTTGGGGTAATTAGTGACCCAGCCCAAAAGATTTCATCCAATTATCTCTAAAACTAAGAGAGTAGCATACTGTATTTAAGATATACCTTCATAAACGAGAATTTGAAAAAAATGACTAAGTCCCCCCCGCAGGGTTGCTTGTTAGGGGAAAAATTTTTGAAAAAATAACATGGTCTCAAATGATTCCAAATTGCCTAATTCGGCGAGAAATGCAATCAAAAATTTCTTTTTTGGTGGCGGCGAAAAACGGCGGCGGACGGCGGGAGCGGCGGTCCCGCCGCTGTTTTTTTTTAAAGATACCAAAACTTGGGGTAATTAATGACACAATCAAAAAGATTTCATCCAATTATCTTTAAAACTAAGAGAGTAGCATACTGTATTTAAGATATACCTTCATAAACGAGAATATGAAAAAAGTCCCCCCGCAGGGTTGCTTGTAAGGCGAAAAATTTTTGAAAAAAATAACATGGTCTCAAATGATTCCAAATTGCCTAATTCGGCGAGAAATGCAATAAAAAAAAATTTTACCCCCCCCCCAAAAAAAAATTTTTTTGGGGGGGGGTGGGGGGTCGACGATAATTTTAAAAGTAACTTTGGCCCCATAGAAGCTCAAATCCAAAATTAGCTCCCTCTAGCTCTAAGGGTTCTCGAGTAAACAAGACTTCTTATTGGTAAGATTTCAGAATTATTTGTTTTATTGTAAATGTTAGATTTTTCAATGAAATTAATTGTTTTGGAAAAAAAAATTATTTCCAATGAACAGAGTAATGTTTTTTTTATTGTATCAATATAAAGTGAATTATATAAAAATGTTCTGTAAGCCACAATATTACCCAAAGTAAAAAAGAGCTTTTGCTCCGGTCAATATGATTACAGCAACACTAAAAATTAATTTTTAAATCCCCCAAAAAAAGTTTATTGGGGACTTAATTCAAATTTGGGTTCTGCAGTCTGATTCTATAGGTGTCCTAGTATATTTTTGACCCCCCATTCAAAAATAGGTTAAAAACAGTTTAAGCACATCCTCCTTTACATAAAGATAAACATATTCAGAAAAAAATTTTCTTCTAGCTTCAATAAAAAGAAAATTACAGCCATTTAAGATTTAAAAAAACAGAGATTTTTGTTGTAAAATATAAAAGATTATATTGCCGGATATCCGGCCGGATAGTTTCAATATCCGGTATCCGGCCGGATATTGAAAATGGCCGGATATCCGGCCCAACCCTAATAAAAATGAAAAGGTGATTTTGCAATACAGTTAAAACTAAACCAGCTTATTTTTTTGTATTTATGGACATTAACAGTTTTTAAGATACATCAAAAAAGGTTTATTAAATTAAGTCTACTATAATTAAAGAGATAAAGAATTTTAGTAATTTAAATATGATTATTTTTAAATGGCATGTGTGTATTAAGTTTTTTTACAGTTGCTTTGTTTAAACATCAAAGGGAGATATAAATGGGTGGAGTAATATAAGCTGAGAATGAGCAATATTTTATGAGCATTAATTATTTGGCCATCTATGACATCCCCTTACAACACTTTTTCAACAGTGCAGCTATTTAGTAGTAAGTGTATTTGTGTACATCTATAATTCTGACAATCTGTTGCTTGACTGACACGTTTTACAGAAATCTATTTCACCTAGGCCATGGGTTAAATCAAATCTAATAAATATAAATTAATTTCAATTGTATTGAAATTTTTCTTTTTAAATTCATACTTACAATACTTGTTTATTACAAGAGAAAAAAATCTTGCTCTAATGTTGCTGCACTACTTACATATGTTATTGTCCTTGTCTTTGAATCAGTAAAGCGATTCATCTGGGGTCATTTTGGGGGAAAATAGGGGAAGGCAGGCAATACTAATTCAAATTTCAATGGTGTGTTATCACCTCGCTACAAACCCCTACCACAGGCACTACTTTAAATAATAATCACCTTATAATTTTATTCAGTAATAGGCAATATAATTTAAATTTCACAAAATTAGTTAAAAACCTTCTGGACCTATATGAAGCTTCACTTTAAAGAAGAAACATATCAGTTCAGCGGATAATGAGATCCTTTGCTACAGACAAAAATGCTTATATCATTTTCTTTTAAGTTTTAAAAAGGTAAATTATTTTTTTTGTGGGGGGGGGGGTAGATACCCTCCACAAAATTAGTTAAAAACCTTCCCTGGACACATATGAAGCTTCACTTTAAGGAGAACAATTTTGGTTTAGCGGTTAGTGAGATTCATTGCTACAGACAAAAAAGCGTATTACTTTACATAATAGGATTAATTCTAGCCTTTGTCGTATCTATTGTTTGTCGCCTTTAGAAAAAATCGAGGGTTTTTCATATTCTAGCGTTTGTTGCATTCTAGTGTTTGTCGTATCTAGCGTATGTTGTGTCTAGGGTTTGTCTGTCTACTGTTTGTCTGTCTAGCGTTTGTCGCATCTACTGTTTGACGTATCTAGGGTTTGACGTAGTACCGTAGAATATACATCTAATATCATGGAAAAATCTAGATTTTAAAATTTTTGGGTTCTATCTCTAGTGTTTTTTTTAAAACAAAAGTTTGAATAGTTTTTAACCACCAACCCTTTCTCCTTCAGATTAAGGGGTTTTGAGGTTGGGTGGAGGGTCAATGATATTTCAAAAGCTACTTTAGGCCTACAAAAGTTTATTACTAAGGTTTGATCCATGTATCAGATGTGGTATATGAGTAGTACACACTAGTATAAAATAGTATTAGGCCTACTAATATTAAATCCAAGGTTTGCTCCATGGTTCTCAAGTGGTTTCTAAGTTATACACCAGCCTCCCACCTCCTTCCTTTGCCATAAGAGGGTTTGGGGGTGGGTGTGAGTGGGGGGTGAGCAATATTTATAAAAGTATTAAACACCAGCCTCACACCCCCCCCTCATTTTAGAGGGTTTAGGGTTGGGTGGGTGGTCAACAATATTTCTAAAAGCAACTTTAGGCATACAAAAGTTTTATCCTAAGGATTTCTCCATTTATCTCAAGTGGTTACTGAGAAACACCCAATAGTATAATTTACCTACCCCCCCTTCTCCTCTTAATTAAGGGTTTGGGGGTGGGTCAACAATATTTCTAAGAGCAACTATATGCCAACTAAAGTTTTATCCCAAGGTTTGGTCCATTTATCTCAAGTGGTTACTGAGAAACACCCAATAGTATAATCCACCTGCCCCCCCCCCCTTGAATTAGGGGTTTGGGGGTGGGTGGGTGGTCAATGATAGTTCTAAAAGCAAATATAGGCCTACATAAGTTTTATCCTAAGGTTTGCATCTTTTATCTCAAGTTATTTCTGAGAAACACCCTATAGTAAAATCCATCCCCCCCCCCCTAAATTAGGGGTTTGGGGGTCAGTGGATGGTCAACAATAGTTCTAAAAGCTAATATAGGCCTACCAAAGTATTATCCTAAGGTTTGCTCTATTTATCTCAAGTCGTTACTTAGAAACCTCCCATAGTATAATTCACCTGCCCTCTACCCCCACTAAATTAGGGGTTTGTGGGTGGATGGGTGGTCAATGATAATTCTATAATCAAATATAGGCCTACAAAAAATTTATCCTAAGGTTTACTCCATTTATCTCAAGTTGTTTCTGAGAAACACCATATAGTATATAGTATAATCCACCCGCCCCCCCCCCCCCAAAAAAAAAAAAAAAATGGGGGGGGGTGGGGTGTCGACGATAATTTTAAAATTAACTTTGGTCCTATAGAAGCTTAAATCCAAAATTAGCTCCCTCTAGCTCTAAGGGTTCTCGAGTTCTCGATTTTGACTATAAAAATGGGTATTTTTATTGTAAATATATAAAAGTGCACTTTAATCAACGATAGGATTAAAAAATGTAATAACTTGTTTTATAGTTTTTGATCACTAATTTTATATACATTTATCTGATATGTATATCAAAATCTAAAAGAACTATTTTCTTTAGATTTTCATACTTTGGACCAGTGTTCTGGAGCCGGAGCCGGGAGCAGCAACATTTTTGGTGGAGCCGGAGCCGGATCCGGAGCCGTATTTTTCCCTAAAAACGGCTCCGGCTCCAGACTAGCTAAAAATGACTTTTTAAAGTAATATTATAATTTGGCAACGGTCTATTTCCATATAATAAACTGAAAAACTATTGTTACTTAACAAATAGACAAACATCCTTCTACTTTTATATAGCTTTAATCAAATAAAAGCAAAATATTTTATATTATTTATTTTATTTTATCAAATTCAATAATGAAAAAAAATTGATATATTAATTTTAAGGTAGGAACCGGAGCTGGAGCCGGAGCCGTATTTCCAAATATGGCTCACCGGAGCCGTAGCCGCATCAAAATTATACGGCTCTGGCACCCTGCTTTGGACAAATGTCTTGGTTACTTTTTGCACTATATTTACTCTAAAAAGGATTTTGCATCTGATTTTCACATTTACAGCGTGGCCATATTCTTCAGTATACTGAAAATCTTCAGTATTCTTCAGTATTTGGAAATTGGGGCTTCAGTATTTTCAGTAAGTACTGAATATTCAGTATTTGAAAATTTTATTCAGTATTTTTCAGTTTTTGGAATTTTCATGATTCAGTATTTTCATTATTTCTTAAAGGGCGAATATAGGTTCGATATGATATGAGCTTATATCAAAGGTGCCATTACATACTTTTAGAATATCTATGCCAAATTTAAAAATTCAAAAAAATCCTTAAGTAGATTTTGCAATTTTCTGTTTCAATTGACCATATAATAAATGAGATTGCCGACAAAATCGTTTATTTTAGCCCTTTACAAGACTTTTTTTTGACTATTATGCTTAAGTTTGATTGACTATTACATTGGCACGCACCTTAAAAGATAATTTAAATGTTTATTATTTTAGATTATATACTAGTTTATTTAATTTTTTAAAAAGCATAAAAAAATTTGCGTAGAAGGGCGTCAGGAGTATTGACAGGGTAAATAATACGTCTTAAAGTTTATTTTCTGTACAGAGATCTTTGATTAATTCATGATGATATAAACAACCCTTGTATACGCACTTTTAACACACACACACACGGCCACAAAAAAACAGGGATTCGAAATCATTCTTCCTCCAAGAAAATTTTATCGATTATTTTTTTTACTTTTTACATTATTTGATGTTTTTTTTTAACTTTTAATAATTTACTTTATGAAGGTAGAAGGAGGGTATATTTACCCCTGATTAATTGGTTTCCACGTTATTACGACTATCATTTAACAAAAGCTTTTTAATTCAACCTTGCCACGAAGCCTTGTGTGATGCTAGGGTGTTTGAGTTCTTAGGGAACCACACTCATTACAAAATATTTTCTTCGAGATTGATGGGTTTTAAGCTATAAACAGACTTAAACAATTGAATATGTCAATATTTTTAAGTTATTTATAATCTATGGAATTGCACCTTTGATATAAGCTCATATCATATCGAACCTATATTCGCCCTTTAAATTCCAAAAAAATTTGCTTAAATAAGATGTTTATTTAAGTAGTTGATGTCAGATTTTTTTCGGCGCTTTGCGCCTCACTTTACTTTCCTTTAAATTACCCTATAACTTTGTACATTAATTTTATTTTTTTTTTATGGTATTATACATTTTTTTTTCAATTCATCTCAAATATAATTTTTTTAGATATTTGAGATGCTTTTATACAGTATTTTTTTGTCTATTAATAGAATGAATAATCTAAGGTGAGTACTTTGCATGATTATTGAAGGTAAAGTTTTTTAGCATGCTCTTAACCATAGATGTCCAAGGGGGGGGGGTAAAGTGGCGATTACCCCCTCAAACGAATTTTTTTTTCATTTTACCCCCCCCCCCATTCATAATTTATAATTAACACAGAAAATTTTTGCGCACTTCGCGCGCATTTTTAATACTAAATAATTAATAAAATTTAAATTACCCCTCAAAGAATTTTACCCCGGGGGTAACTTTTTTTTGGGGGGGGGGGTAAACAAAATTTACCACTGCCAACAGATTTCATGGGGGGTAATTACCCCCCCCCCCTCAAACAAATTTTATCCCCGGGGTAAAAATTTTGGGGGGGTAAAAAAAATTTGCGGCGCACTTCGCCTCCCCTCCAAAAGCGAATTATCCCCCCCTTAAAAAAATGTCCCCGCCCCCCCCAAAAAAAGGTTGGACGTCCATGCTCTTAACTCAACTAAAAAGTATTTAAGTTTTGTAATCATTTGAAATATTTATCAGTCATTTTCTGCTTAATTGGTGCAAGAAAATCTAAGAGGCAAAATTAAAAGATCTTTAGAATATTCCACTAATAACAAAGCTATGATGATATGAAATTTTGAAATGAGGAATCATATAAAAAAAATACTTATTCAGTATTTGTATTTTTTGTTCAGTATTTCAGTATTTTTTCTTATTTTAGGATTCAGTATTTTCAGTATTTCCTTTTTTTTCTTCAGTATCAGTATTTTTTTGGTTGTGGCCACACTGCATTTAGGATGATAAATATTATTTTATTGTCTTAAGTATGTTCTAAACTTATAGATAAACAACTTTCGTTAAAAGATTTTTTTCTAAATTGGTCATTTAAAGCATGAAATTAAGTTATTATTGCAAATTTTTCCAAATAACTTGCAAATATGATTTCTGCGGATTTTCTAATTTACATAGGCGTTTTCTATGTATATTCCTCTTTCCAAAAATACCTCTCTTGTTAAGATTGGATAAAAAATCTTTATGGTCGAGACTCCATAACTGTGGGGGGGGGGGGTTAAATGTGTTGACTCGTGCCACGACATACCAGCAATTTTATTTTGGATGCTACTCCCTTAGTTTTAGAGATAATTACTCCAAGTTTTGGTATCTTTCGAAAAAAAACGGTGGCGGGACCGCAATTTTCCGTCGCCGCCAAAAAAAATTTTTTTATTGGATTTCCTGCGAATTAGGCAATTTGGAATCATTAGAGATCATGTTATTTTTTTCAAAAATTTTTCCCCTTATAACCAATCCAGCAGAGGGAACTTAGTCATTTTTTCAAATTTTCGTTTATCAAGGTATATCTTACATTCAGTGCCTCTCCTAAGCTTTTAAAGATATTAAAACAAAATTTTTTTAGGTAGGTCAGTAAAAAATATTTAAATAAAAAATGGCAGCGGTACCGCCGCTCCCGCCGTCATTTTCCGCCGCCGCCGCCAAAATTTTTTTTTGCATTTCTTAAATTCAGTGCTTCTCCTGTGCTTTTAAAGATATTGAAACAAAATCTTTTACGGTAGGTCAGTAAAAAATATTTAAATAAAAAATGGCGGCGTTTTCCGCCGCCGCAGGATGACTTGTAAGGGGAAAAATTGTTGAAAAAAATAACATGTTCTCAAATGATTCCAAATTGCCTAATTCGGCGAGAAACGCAATAAAAAATTGTTATTTGACGGCGGCGGAAAACTGGATATATCTGGATAAACGAGAATTTGAAAAATATTTTTTACTGACCTACCTCAAAAGTTTTTTTTTCAATATCTTTAAAAGCACAGGAGAAGCACTGAATTTAAGATATACCTGGATAAACGAGAATTTGAAAAAATTTATCAGGGGAAAAAAAAATAACATGGTCTTAAATGATTCCAAATTGCCTAGGTAATAAAAAAAGCAATAAAAAAAATTTGGCGGCAGAAAACGGGGATGGACGGCAGGAGTGCGGTACCGCCGCCATTTTTTATTCAAATATGTTTTACTGACCTACCTAAAATGATTCCTAATTGCCTAATTCGGCGAGAAATGCAATTAAAAAAAAATTTTGGCAGCGGCGGAAAATGGCGGGGAACGGCAGGAGCGGCGGTCCCGCCGCCTTGTTTTTGAAAGATACCAAAACTTGGGGTTTTTAGTGACCCAGCCCAAAAGATTTTACCCAATTATCTCTAAAACTAAGGGAGTAGTATCCAAAATAAAATTGCTGGTATGTCGTAGCACGAGTCACCACATTTTACCCCCCCCCCCCTTTTCTCATTAGATTTTCATTGATCGCTTATAATTTTTTCAATATTCATACATTTTCAACTTTAAAAAAATTAGAAAGTGCAAAAGTAAGAAAATATTGTAGTAGAAGAAAAGTTTTATTTAGGTATTTTAATATTAGGCGCTTCTCGCAAATTCTTCTCCATGTAGTTTAAGTTTTCACCTAGCAATATTAAATATTAAGAAAAATCCCATTTCTCGCTTACTCGTGTAAGTTTTAATTAGGTACATATTCTAGTTTGGATTCGAATGATGTGTGAGTGTCAGTGGTTTTTTCTATTGATAACACTATTTTTTAGCCAGTGTCTTCGGCGTCTCGAGACAAAAAAAATTGGTTTTTCATTTTATAATTGTACATTTTATATCCTCGGAAAGCTGTACATAATATGTTGCTTAAGAAATAATAAATATTATTTAGAACGTTCCTGGGTTGCCCATCAAAGTAGTGGGCGAAACAAGCAAGACTCTACTGAATTTAAGCAGTTAGTATACAGGTATACTTACTCTAGTATGGCTTCGAAGCCAATTTATATCTACTGGATTAGAACCGGTTCACAGCCAAATCATTAAATCATCGTATTACAGACAATTGTCTATGAATATTATAATAAAAATAATAATATCAATACAAGTTTTTTTTTATCTAAAGAAATTAGGCCTTTTCGTGGCTAACAAAACTGGTTTTAATTTATAGTTTTTTATTTAAATATCAGCGGACAGCTGTCTATAATACGATCACAATGTTTCGAGAATTCCAATATAAAACAGAAACTCATAATTCAGTTAATTTTGCTTCAATTTAGGAATTTTTTTTTTAATAAGAGATGGCAGTCTGTCAAATTTTTGGACCGGATTCTAAGTCTTACAAGAATTCGTCCATAAAATGGAGCATCCTTGCGGATTCCGGATTCTAGCAATATTTTAAAAGGCTTTTAAAAAAGGGGGGGTTTCAATGCAACCATCTCGTAATCAATGTATAAATGGCACTTAGAATTCGAATTTTGATCTAAAATTTTGCATGAGTAATCCTTGGTAGGTCTATTATCCCTAAATCAAACAAAAAGTTAAAAAAGAATAGTTTTTTCTCGTATCGTATTATATCCAGTTTATAACTATTCTCGTATAGATTCAAAACCGATTCTAATCCGGTGGATTAGAACCGGTTCTCATCCATACGAAAAAACTATGTCTAGCATCGTATGACATCCAGTTTTCTACGAATATAAAAATGTACGATCATAAGATTAAAACCAGTTTTTTTAGCCCCGAGGTGCCAAAGTCATTTTACATTTTTATATCCGCGTAAAGCCATTTATAATACGATGCGAGAAATAACTATTATAAATATTTTTAAGGTTTCAAGAATGATAATATGGCAGCAATTTGGCCGGAGCTTTAGACCTCAGATAAGTATTTTATTATCTCAATAGGGGGAGGGGGGTGAGGTGTAGGGCAAATGTTAGTAAACCTTAAACATGTAGGAACATATGTAATCCTGCGGCCATTTTTCTCTCTCTCCATATCTCGTTAAATTAAACTGTTTTAATTAATTTTATTTTTTGTCCAATTTTTTTTGCCTAAAGATTCTTTGTGTTTTTTTCTTTTTAGGTTACACAGGAACAATTGCCATTTTCATTCAAGAACAGTAAGCAGGTAAACAATATCAATAAAAGTGCTTTTCGTCAAAGTACCAAGTGAGCACCCGTAAAACCCCTACCTCCCACCTTATTTTAAAAATTTAATTAAGCATGGATGTAGTTTTCTTTATTTATTATTGACCCCTGCGGGGAACCCTTACCCTACAGGGATATCCTGCATGTATTTTAACGTGAAACACTTGGAATTTTGAGGGGAACCACCTGAAAAAAAAATGGCTTCGCTTTTATTATACTTTGTTGCTCCAGGAATCAGTATACCAAAAATCAGACCGATTGGATAATTAGATCACATAAAAATTTGTTGCTATAAAAGTAAAGAAATCAACATGTTTAAAATGGACGTACGGTCATTATGGTAATGATTATAAAGTTGCTAGGCTTTCTAAATCTTTCCTAACTACTAAAGGAATCACCACGCAAAATTTAAAATCGATAGGACAATTCTAATATGTCTAAATAAACGAAAAAAGCTATCCGTTACGGACGGACGTACGGACGGACCGACCCTAATTATAGAAAAGCTTCGCTTTTAAAAATCAGACCGATTAATTAGATCATATAAAAATTTGTTGCTATAAAAGGAAAGAAATCAACATATTTAAATGGACGTACGGACATTCCGGTAATGATTACAAAACAAGGATGACAACATCCATAAAAGCGAAGCACTGAAACGGTAAGACAAACGGACATTAATACTTGTATAGTGTCAGAACTGAATAATCAGAATATAAATGTATAAGAGTCAACGCAAAATTGTAAGTAAATTTGTTGAAAAACAGCTTGATTTAGGATAATGTTTATGGACATACTTACATTTTTAGGACTTGATTATAGAGTTGCTTCTCTTATTACATTATACTTTGTTGTCCCAGGAATCAATACACCAAAAACCAGATCAATCGGATGATCAGATCACATAAAAATTTGTTGTTAAAAAAGTAAAATAATCAAAATGTTTAAAATGGACGTACGGACATTTTGGTGATGATTATAGAGTTGCTACGCTTTCTAAATCGTACCTAGCTACTAAGGGAATCACCATGCAAAATTTGAAATCGATAGGACAATTCTAACATGCCTAAATTAACGAAAAAAGCTATTTAAAAAAGTAAAAAAAATCAACATGTTTAAAATGGACGTACGGACATTTTGGTAATGATTATAGAGTTGCTACGCTTTCTAAATCGTACCTAGCTACTAAGGGAATCACCATGCAAAATTTGAAATCGATAGGACAATTCTAACATGCCTAAATTAACGGAAAAAGCTATCCGTTACGGACGGACGGACGGACGGACGGACGGACGGACGTACGGACGTACGGACGGACCGACCCTAATTATAGAAAAGCTTCGCTTTTAAAAATGGTACCTAAATACTATAGGAGTCATCAAGCAAAGTTTAAAATTGATAGGTCAATTCTAACATGCCTAAAAAGCTATCCGTAAGGACGGACGGACGTACGGACAGACCAACCATAATTTATAAACTAGAAGGTAGGAATTATTACTAAAATAACAAGGATGACAACATCCATAAGCAGCGAAGCACAAAAATTGTGGATGGGAATACGTAGAAGTAGATTTAAAGTGTATTTATTAAAATCAAGAATAGATTTATTGGAGAAAAAAACAGGAAAAAGTTTTAATAAACACCAAAGATATGGGGAAATACGTCAAACATGTAAAAATAGCCAAAAACCTGCAAATGGGCAGTCTGACTATCATTGTTGTCTTCTTCAAACGACAGGTAATTTAATTTTGATATCTTTAACTGAAAAAATTTCGAAAATCGGACCATAAACACCAAAGATATGGGGAAAAATGTGAAAAATATAAAAATAGCCAAAAACCTGCAAAAAGGCAGTCTGACCCTCTTTGTTGTTTTCTTCAAATGACGGGAAATTTAATTTTGATATCTTTAACTGAAAAAATTTTGAAAATCGGACCATAAACACCAAAGTTATGGGGAAAATTTGGAAAATATAAAAAATAGCCTAAAACCTGCTAAAAAGCAGTCCGACCGCCTTTGATGTTTTATAATTGTGCTCCTAGATGATGGGGATGTTGTCAAAAAATTTCAGCTTTCTATCTTTTGTAGGAGCCGAGAAAATCACATTTCCCCAAATTAATTAATTATGGACGGACGGACGGACGGACGGACAGACGGACGGACGGACAGACGGACCGACATTGTGAATTATAGAGTAGCTTCGCTACTAATAAACTATTCTGCAACGTATTGATTTTTATGCTAAAACATAGGAAATTATACTATATAATAATACACATTTCTGTACCGTATTCTCCAGTGTCCTAGAGCGTATGAAATAGTACTAAATTTATAAACATTTCTGTGTAGCGTATTCTCCAGTGCCCTAGAGCGTATAAAGTAGTACTAAATTTATATACATTTCATTAGCGTATTTTCCGATACCCTACAACGTATAAAATATTACTATTTTAATAAACTTTTCTACAGCATATTCTTTATTACCCTAGAGCGTATCAATCGATACTAAAAAATGTTATTATTCTGTATCGTAACAATTATTGTGTTATACAGTATTACATAGTGTTATATATTAATTATATAGCTGTAGCGTACTGTCGGGTCCAATACTCTCCAGAGTATCATTTGATACTAAATAAAAAAATTATTTTTAACAGTGTAGCACCGCGTATTATAGACAATTTTCCACTAATATTAAAATAAAAGATAATAAAATTATAACCAGTTTTTAATATCATTTAACATCCGCGGAAAGCTGTCTATAATACGAAAAATAACTATTATTGTAGGCTTTCTGCCTGCTGAACATATTAACGGATCTAAAATGACTATCATCACCCAAAATGAAGATCTTTCTTAAGCTAATTGAATTGACTAAGATATTTAGCGCGCTCAATTTGGGCCCTTCTACACATATATACCCTGTTCTGATTGGTTTAAATTTGCCGCCAGATTGGTTTAAACCAATGTGATTAGTTGATTTTTGCCGCCGAAATAAAATTTTCGTCTCTGATTGGTTGGAAAAAGGGTATCTAAGGGGGGGGGGGGTAATAAAGGTTAGATGAAAGAGAGAATAAATAGAGCGTTGGATAAAATAGAAATATTGATCAGAAATAACCACTTAACCGATATGGTTCTCCATCAAAATGTTGATTATCATAGGTCCTGAGAAGGTTTATAACTTTTTTTTTATGGGGGGTAAATAATGAAGATGATTAAATTCCCTCCTCAGATTATGACGTCATACGATAAAATAACCAATGAGAGGCCAGCATAAATTTTACCATTGGTGAATTACAGTGTATACTGGCCTCTCATTGGTTATTTTATCGTATGACGTCATAATCTGTAAGGGACTTTAATCATCTTCGAAATAAAAATATGATAAAAAAGTAGTCCTTATAACAAACAATCTTGCTAACTGCTAAACCGATATGGTTCTCCTTTACGATATAGTTTCAAAAGGTCCTGGGAAGGCTTATAACTTTTTTGGGTGAGGAAATTTATGAAAATTTAGAGGAAAAAAGGAGGGGGTGGTGGTTAAATTCAACCCACCACACTTCAATTACACCTAGAGGCTTCTAGGGGTGTGGCTGCTAGTCCTTATATAAAAGGATCTCACTAACTGCTGAACCAATATGGTTCTCCTTTACAATGTTGCTTCACTTTGGTCCTGGAATGGGTTAAAACTATTTTGGGGGAGGGATATTTTTAAATAATAAAATGGGGGCAGGGGTCAAATTAAACCCCCCACCTCTTTAAGTATGCATAGAGGCTTCAAGAAGCGTAGCTGCTAGTCCTTATATAAAAGGATCTCGCTAACTGCTGAACCAATATGGTTCTTCTTTACGATGTAGTTTTGCAAAGATCCCTTGAAAGCTATAACTATTTTGGGGGGAGGACAACACCACCCTTTAAAGTAAAAACATCCCTATAAAAAAAGCCTCAGTGATTGATGTGTCTTGGTTTCACATCGGGTTCTAGTCCTATCCATGTACCTTGAAACATATATGCGTCTTATGATTGCAATGTAAAGCATCCATTTGTCCAAAAGACAACTTTTTGATTGCACAACCTTTGTCTGAAATTTATTAAAAAAATTGTCTGTAATACAATACTATACATGTTTTTTCAGTATAGCTTACTGAATTGGTTCGAACCATGCTATGAAAAATATTTCTACTTGATAATAATATATAATTTCTGATCTGAATCCTTAACAAAACTATTGGCATTACTTAAGTTTGTATCTATACTGGAAAAATATTTCCATTAGATTAGAACCAGTTAACTGTCACACGAAAAATTCATGTGTTGCATCATATTACAGAAATTCCACAAATAAAAATCATAAGATTAATACTAGCTTTGTTAGCTTGGGCCTTTGGCCTCTAGGGGCTAACAAAAATGGTATAATTTTTCTTTAAATATAAATGCAGAAAGCTGTCTATAATATGATGCGATTAATAATTCTCTTATAAGTTTTATAATAACATGTTCTTATTCGTTGGCTTAACAACATTGAAGACTGATTTAACCACTTCAATTTAAATCTACAGAAGGGGTAATTTGGTTTATCTTTATTGGAAGATGTACATCAATTTAATGGCCATTGTCTTATCCCTTTGGATCTTTTGCATTTAATTGAGTGTTAAAAAGTTTCAACCAATATTTGTAATCTACAAAAGGGGTAATTTTGTGTATAATCACTAGGGATGTACATCAATTTAACATCCATTGTCTTATCCCTATAGATTTTTTTTATTAAATTTTTTTTATTTCAACAATTATTTGTAATCTACAGAAGGGGTAAATTTTGTGTATAATCATTAGGGATGAGCATTAAGTTGAGTGTTCAAACGTTTCAACCACTAATTGTAATCTACAAAAGGGGTAATTTTGTTTATCTTCATTTGGGGATGTACATCAATTTAACGGCCATTGTTTTATCCCTTTAGATATTTTGCATTAAATTGAGTGTTCAAACGTTTCAACCACTAATTATAAACTTCAAAAGGGGAAAATTTTGTGTATCATCATTAGGGATGAGCATTAAGTTGAGTGTTCAAACATTTCAACCAATAATTTTAATCTACAGAAGGGTTAATTTTGTTTATCTTTATTGGGGGATGAACCTCAATTTAACGGCCATTGTCTTATCCCTTTAGATCCCTGTTCATAATTTCCGATCTGAACAAATTTCTGGTCTCTGGCAGTTTTGTAATAAAATGTTTGTATCAACATTCCACAGAGATCCACTAAGGGATTAAGAAACCGAACAATATCCGCTGGATAAGAATCGGTTCTTGGCCTTACTATCCGCATAATATCCGCGGAAAGCTGTCTATAATACGATGAAATAAACATCTATGAAAACACAGGGATATAAAGGGATAAGACAATGGCCGATAAATTGATGTATATCCCCAGTGATTATACACAAAATTACCCATTCTGTAGATTAAAATATGTGGTTGAAACGTTTAAACAGCCAACTTAATGTTCATCCCTAATGATTATACACAAGATTACCCCTTCTGTAGATTAAAATTAGTAGTTGAAATGTTTGAACCCTGAATATCATAAACCAACCAATCAAAGTTGAATAAAAGTCCCCAGAGTTGTTCAGCCAACGTTTTCTAAAACCTTATTATAAAACTTTGGGGACTAATTTAATGTAAACAGCCCATTGTCCCCTCTCTTTCTCAAAGTACCCAAAGTTTTATTACATTAGTACCCAAAGTTTTATTACATCGGTACACAAAATTTTATAACAATCGAACCACAAAGTTCTATTACATTGGTACCCAAAGTTTTATTAAATTTGTACCCATTGTCCCCTCCCTCCCTTATATGTTAAGGTATTATAAACAGCTTTCCGCGGATATTATGCGGATAGTATGGCTGAAAACTGGTTCTAATCCTGCGGATAATTATCGGTTTCAATTAACGTCCCCTCCCTCCCTCCCTGACATTCCAAAACATTTAATCACAAGATTTATATCAACAAAGAAGAGATATCTATCTATCTTTCTATCTATTAATTAAGGGATATATCTATCTATCTATCTATCTATCAACTAAGGAAAGATATCTATCTATCTATCTGTATATCTACTAAGGGAGAACTATCTATCTTTATATATACATTTATCTATCTATTTATCTATCTCTCCATCTATCTATATATCTGTCAATACATCTGTCTATCTATTAACCAAGTGATATATATATCTATCTATCTTTCTATATATTAACCAAGGAGATATATCTATCTATCTGTCTATCTATTAACTAAAAGAGATATATATCTATATATAAGATAAATATATATTTATCTATCTATCTATTAACCAAGAAGATATATCTATCTATCTATCAACCAATCTATCTATCTGTCTATCAACCAAGGAGGGATATCTATCTATCTATTAACTAAGGGAAATATTTATCTATCTATATATCTGTCAACCTATCTTTCTATCTCTCTATCTATCTATCATTTATATATCTATCCTTATCAGTCTATATATTAACCAAGAGATATTTAGCTATCTATCGATATATCTATCTATCGATATATCTATCTATCGATATATCTATCTATCTATCTATCGATATATCTATCTATCTATTAACCAAGGAGATATATCTATCTATCTGTCCATCAATTATATATATCAAATGAGATATATGTATCTATCCAGGAGAGAAGCTTCGTAGTTAATAAATCTACGGGAAAAATTTAAGGTTGAGTATGAAAGCGGATAGAAGGCAGTTAACATTAATAAAAATACAACCTTGAATTTTAATTGTTTGGTTCATTTGGTTGAGTGTTAAACGTTTCAACCAACCGCTTGTAATAAACAAAAGGGTTGATTTTGTGTATTATCATTGTGGATGTACATCAATTTATCGTCCATTGTCTTAATATTACGACAAATTAACTATTATAAATATATCTTTTAAAGCGAAGCTTTTCTATAATTAAAGTCCGTAAGCTCTTTCGTGAATTTACACATGTTAGAATTTTCCTATTCGAAATTATACTTATCGATTTCAAACTTTGCATGATTATTTAAAACTGATTTTTGCATTTTTGACAACAAGTTTTTACGATGTAAATGTTAAAACATATTAACTAAAATTAAACAAAATATTGTACCTTGTTGTCAAGGGAATCATTGTTAAAAAACTTAGATGAATAGAATAATTTTATTATTATATTTAAATGGCATAAAAAATTGTTGTTAAAAATGTTTTAAAAATGCGCCCCTAGCATTTCGAAAAAATAGCTTAAAAATTTCCCAAAACTGAATTCATAAAAATAAAATTGCCCAAAAATTTATTAATTTATTTTAGGGGAACAATGGGTTGTTTATTTCACTGGCCCCCAGTCTTAATAATAACCTTTTCATATACAGACTTAGTGGATTTTTATTGGTCCATTCATTAAGTTCAAACATTTCAACAATTTATTGGTCATTGTCTTGTCCCTTTAGATCCCTGGATAATTATACATTTTTCTTGAAATATGTGCGTGGATTTTTTGCTATCTAATTTGGAAGATTTTTATTCTTAAAATAATTTTTGATTTTGAAATCGTATTTTCACAGTTGCTTTTCTCTTATTTCTAGCCCCTGCGTGGGGCGCTAACCCTGCGGGGGCAATTTTCTAACCTTGCGGGGCAATCATTAACTTTATCTAACCCAAAAAACCTATCAAAAACTACTGTGAAAATATGACGAAACCCGCTACTTTGTTTTCTTTCCATGATCTAAAATTTGTCCTAAGAATTAGGAAATATCTTTTTCGTATTAATTCGAATCCGGTTTTTGTGGAATTAACGGCATTTTATTTGCAAAAAGATCAGTACAAAACCGTGACGTATGAACACACTGCCAAAAATAACCAACTCAAATGTCATTTTCACATCTTTATTGATAATAACATTAAAAAAATACATACTTGATCAGCAGAGAATCAACATAGGAAAATGTGACCAACTCCTGGCCCTCCCACCTTATCTAGGGATGGTTACCTTTCAAAGGTAGTTAGACACAGATGTGGACATTACACAAACTGGATCATACACGGAAATTCTAATAAATACATAAAATTACTACAAAACAAATAAAAAGATAATTTGCATAAAAAGCCTTATAAACTTGAAATGTAGAAAAAATTACTTAAATTAGAAAAGAAAAGAAAAACTTAATAAATGAAATAAAATGATTTAAATGAAAGTACCTGATTAAATTTTGCCTATATATCACTAAAATGCAAAGATAATGTGTACAGCTCGCACTTTTATACCTTACTGGCATTAATATTTACAAATAGAACTGGTTTTTCTTAATATTTGCTGTACACAAAAAATAAATTTAACTTATACTCAATTTTTTTATATATATTATTAATATTACACAAAATTGATTATTTAGACATAAAATGCATAAATTTTAATATTTCAATTGATTTTTTTATAAGTTTAACCCTTTTCAGACGACATTCCCCACAGGGAACAAAAAAAATCAATAAAATTGCATTTTTTTTAACTTAAATCGTATATCAAATATCAATCATATATTAACAATGGATCATCAATAGGATCTGCTGCATAAAAATCCATGATTTCCTCATTGCTACCATCATTAGCAGAACCACCATCAACACCAGCAGAACCACCATCAACAATAGTAGAATCACCATCAACAACAGTAGAATCACCATTAACAGCAGAACCACACTCAACAGTAGGATTATGCTCAGTAACAGTGGCAACAGCAGTACTCTCAACTGCACTCTCACTGGCAATAATCATGTCTCCATCATCTGTGAATCCACATAAATCTAACTCCATATCAATAGTAAGATTATCTTCAGCCTTGGCAGCATCAACACTTTGTTTAGAATCATACTCCTTGATTTTCTTCCAGACAAACTTAGTAGCCTGATCAACTGGAATTTCAAACTTCTTGCATACCTTTTTAAGATTAACCAAAGCCTTAGACTTTACAGAGGCACTGACACTATCATTCTTTAACAGCTTCTGATTTTTTATAATGGAGAAAATTCTTACAGATTCTAGATTCTGCTTTTCCTAGGTTGAAACTTGAGATGGTTTATCTCCCTCCAACTTTCTTATGGCATAACAGAAACCACTCCCTCTATAGAAATCAATAGGATCCATGTTCTCACCATAAAAATCCAAAAAATAAGCTGCTAGAGAGATATACTTCCAACAAAGCATTAAAAACACATCATTTGGGGAAATTCCTTCAATTAGCTCATTTTCAAACATGGCTTGTTTCAACTTAGGCATAACATCTTTCAGGATTAGATCATCTTGACCATTCACTCTAAGTTTGACAAGTTCATCCTCCAGGGCATCTCCATTTGACAATATATTGCACATTGGATCAAACTGTATACCTATGTTGTGATAAAAGTCAGGTGAAAGCACTGCAGGTTCATTGAAATTATAACACAAACCTTTACCTATATCTCCAGGATCAGCTATTCTTAAAGACTTATGCAAAGACTTTGACGTCAGCAGTGGTACATTACCAACCATAAACTGTAGGCATTGCCTATCACTCAAGCTTCCACCACCAGTCAGACTGCGCCATTTAGGTAGAAGTGAAAGCACTTTATCTGAATTCCAGTATTTGTCCTTTGTGTAGCACAGGAGGGTTAGCAACTGTCTGGGACATGTAACATAATCTGCTTTGACAGGTAATTCAGCACAATCCAAAATATCAGTTATAAGCATACTAATCCAAGTCAAAAAACTGTTTGGTGATTTTTTTGTTACAATTATAGCCATCCCAGGGGTAGGAGCAATAAGCATTGTGAACAAAATTTGACAAAGCACAGAAACTTTCCATAACATCATCCCAGAGTGTTGTAAAAACATTGAAAGATTCTCATTATCATCACTAACTCCATGACCATCAACAAACATCTCTGTATTGTATAACCCAAGAAAATGGAATGCTAAAGCATTCAAATTGTAGGGAACATTGGCAACTCCAACCATTGTTAGCAACACTGATAAATCAACTCCCTTGAGAACTATTCCAGAATTCTTGTTGACAAACAAGTAATTTTCAGTCATGAACTCATTGAGGGATTTTAAAATTTTAGAATATTCTAAAGCAATGGCCAAACCTTTAAACTTTGAAAACAACACTTTGTATATGTCAGGTGTACATCCCTTGATGGAAAGAAAAAAACCTTCAGGTGTTGGTATCCAGGGAAATATTATATGAAAGTGTTTGTTGTTGAAAGTAAAGGATATTCTAGCAGGCAAGATAACATCTGAGTATTTGTTGATTTGTATTCCAGCTTTACTATTTTTAGACATACAATCTCTAACAACCCTTGCTTCCTGGGCACCTGATACTTTGATATACTGAACCTTGAGACTATAAAAGGAGGTAGGAACAGATTGGGAAATCTGTGACTCCATGTGTCTGTTGAAGGACTCAATAAAGTCCTTTACTTTATCAGTACTGTCATCATGAAAATTGATAGTAGTAACTTCACAAGCATTGTCAGAACTTTCAAGCTTCTTGATAAAATCTTCCATAAGGGCTTTATATGAACCCCCAGCAACATCTACAGGCTGATAGTTTATTTGTGATATTAAATGCTGAAGGATGCATTTTTCCCCTGGGTTCATTTCAGCTTGAAATAAGTTATTATCACATGGCTCCTTTATAGCATTAGATTGAGGGTAGGGAATAGTGTTCATGGCAGGATTGTCAATTGTATTAAAATTGACTTCATCTTGGTGTACTTCATCATATTTTCTCACATTTAGGTGGAATGAAGTTATTTTCTCGTCCATATTGATCTAAAATAAATATAAATAATATTTGAAACATATGAATCACTTAATTAGAGAGTCATAGTATCAATATAAGCATTTATATGTCTTACACTTTTTACCTTTTTAGGGGAGAATCTTATTACTACCAACAAGAAGAGTAGATTAAGTTAGTAAATAATAGTATAACATACATTAAATTTATGAATAATTCATAGCCTTACATGATTTGAAAGACTAAGAATTAGCCAAACTAATATAGAATATATATATACATGTACAGTATAAGTAATATTGAATATGATTTTGTCTTAAACTCACATAATTTGCAAGTTTAAGATCTAGACAAATTCAAAAAAAAAATGATCTGATTAGACTACATTTTCAATTAGTCTTTCTTTGTGTTTATCTGAATTGAAATCAAGCTCAGACTCATGAGCAATTCGAACTACTTGTTTTTTATTTCTTTCAATAGTCTTCTTGGCAAATGAATCACCAATTGTATACTCTATAGTAAGTCTAGAACCTGAGATAGCCTTTACAAGCCCATATTTCCATGGTATGGATCTAGCATGAAACACATTTTCAGATGTGTAAAAAAGAACCACATCACCTATCATAACCATGGAGTCTTCAAACCATTTTGGTCTCGGAACAAGAAGATGAAGCTGTTTTGCCAATAAAGAGAAAAAAGTCTCCTGAATTGATGAAATCTTGTCTATGATCGCTGTAGGAGCTGTATCTAAGAACAACGGACCTGCTAATGAACGCTTACTATTGTATCCACACAACAGAAGATTAGGGGTGATTACAGTAAATTCAGGTGAATTAACTGATCTTGCTGAAGATCTACAGATAGGTAAACTGTTTAAATGATTTGAAATCTGAGAAAACAATGTTTCCCAACCTAAAAAACTCATTAGGGAGTTGCCCTTCCCCAGCTTGGCAATCAAATCCTTGACAAGACAAATGCGTCGCTCCACCTTACCTTGGCTAGCGTGGTGTTTGGCTGCTGATACTATAACAGTGCAAGAAACCTTTGAAGATGCAGAGTTAACAAATGAGTTAAGACTAAATGTGACTTCTTTCAATTTTTTGAGTTGAGATCCCTGATCCACAATCAAAATGTTTGGTGCGCCATACCTGTTACTATGTCTTGTAAGAGCCAAGATGACACTTTCTGTTGACCAGCTTTCACACATTAAAACATTTGTGCTGCCTGTGACAACACAACAAATCACTAGAGCTGGACATCTCATGGTGTCTTTACCTCTGCTCTGAAATCTGGTTTTTGTGAGAAAATCCTGTGCCAGATCAACCATAGCTATAAAAAACGCTGGAGCAAATGTTAGCCTAAGCGAACTATGGTTTTTCATAGCTTGATTTAAAGTTCTCTTTCTTATGATTTTGCATTTTATGCAATCTTTGATTATTGCTGCAATAACTTTTCTGCCATTGATAACATGGAATCTTTTTTGGATTTCAAGATATGTAGCTTCTACACCTCCATGAATTGATAAGCTGAAATGAGCATAGATACAATAAGAGTAGAAGATATCAGAGGTAGATAAGACACAAGGAGAATGAAAGCTTAGCTGCTTTGAACCTAACCACTCCATTTCAAGCATATCTAAATCATGCACACTGACAGATTGTTCATTAGATATTCTACCTTTGTAAAACAAAACATTTTTGTTCAACTCATAATGTACAAGTTCTTTGCTGTTTAGAGAATCCAGACATTCTTTAGTTGCAGTTTTATCCCAATAGGCATTGAGAGTACTTTCTGCAACTGCTTCAAGGTTAGCAATGTGTGTGAGTGAATCACTAGAAGTAATAAGTTCAACAGAATCAATTTGTGATTCCACATTCTGTGGAGCATCATTACATGTGACATCTAAAGAAACTTCAGATCCAACTGTTAAACTGTCAGAAAACAAATCTTCTGATGGAGAAAATTTTTCTCTAGAAGAAGGGGTTATGTACGGAGCAATGTCTATTTGATTCATGGCTGAAAATCTGAAAACAGGATCATCCATTTGTCCAACTGTTTCACGATCAAGAATACAGACTGGGCAGCGTAAGCTCATGGCTGATTTTACTGCAACATTCCTGGTGTTAATGTGTGTTTGATGGAATAACTTATGGCAGAACTTGGTGCAGATTTTTAGAATAGAATTTCCTTTCTGCCATCCTTGGTAAACAACATCAACAAGATAAGGCTGTTTTACGTTGTGTTGTGATGCATAGCATTTAACAACAGATGTCTCAAATTGTACTGAAGAGGATGGAGCTATAGCACACATTACTTTAGAATTTGAAAGGGAATGATCATTGTAGATCATATAGTTTGATGTATCATTACCATCATTTCTGATAAAGTCTAGATCAGCAAGAGCAACTTCATCTAAGTAATCAGAAATCTCTGACTTTGATAAGGAAACATCCTCAAACCTAGTCAAGTCCATTTCAGAGATATTCTTAGTCATCCAGTCATAACCAGAATACCATTTGGAATTTACAGATATATCTTTAGGACCAATGTTTCCCTTGGTTAGACAATCTGCAGGATTAAGTGTGCCCTTGCAGTGAGCTACTTGAACTGTAGTCTCTCCACCACACACTTGTCTTATCCAATCAAAAAATCTTCTAATAGTTAGCACACTATTAGAGACATAAACCTTGTTTCTAGCGTTTTCATTGGACACCCAGCAAAGGGTAACAAGAGAGTCTGTAATAAACAGTATATCCTGATATTTCTTCTTTTGGAGTGAAACAACAACAGCATAGCACAACTCAGCTGCCAATACTAAGGAATGCAATTCATTCCTTGGAATTGACATTCTCAGTAACTGAGATTTGGCTGTTAACAATCTTACTGACCAATTGCCAGTTATTGTAAGATAACTTTCATAAACTGCAGCTCCACCACATTGATCACTAGCATCAGAACATACAATGAGCCTGGCTTGCAGAGGAACACAAGCATCATCAGGTATTGTTGTTCTGGGATAAGTGATCTTAAGGAACTGTGGCCATAACATGAACTGAGTAGTCCAGAACCTTCGCTCATCGTCAGGAATAGGATCCTTAAAATCAAGATGATTTAATCTGGAAGCAGCACGTTTATAAAATGCCTTGACAGGCTCTGCACAACCAGTACAGTCGTAAAATTCTCCTATCTTAGAGGCAACATGCTTGCGGGTCATGACAGGAAGAGAGTCGCATAAGTCTTTTACTTTCTCATCTGAATCAGCAGGTGTAGCATTGGGGGTTTTCTCCCCACGCTTTTTAACTCCAAAATTTACTTCGGGAAGATTAAGACCTATTCTATCAGCCTTTGGAGACCAGGCCATGCCAAGAACACTCATGGAAATACCATTCTTACTGGCCTCTGGTGGAGGATCCTCTTTGGAAAAAGCAGTATATTTCAGATCCATGCCTATGTTTGTAAGGATTTCCTTTACCTCCTGGACTTGTTGTTTACACAAAGCAATGGAGTCTTGACCAGGATTTAGGTCATCAACAAACAAATCATTGGAGAGAGCCTCAGAACCAAGTGGGTGAGATAGAGCATGATCTTCTCCAGCTCTTCTTAAAGTTTCAGCTGCCTGTGGACCAGTAGAAGATATTCCATACCAACCACGACACATTCGGTATTTGTCAGGTGGTGTATTTTCATCAAGACTTGGGTGGTAGACAAAAAGTGAGTAAGGTGCACAAGAAGGATCCAAATGGAGTTGATTGTAGAGCTTACTCACATCTGATGACCAGACTTCTTTAGAAGAGCGAAATCGAAGTAAAATGGAAAACATTGAGTTTAAGCCTGAATCAGACTTGGCAACCGCAAGATTTAACATAGTAGATGAAGGATCTACTATGAGGCGGACCGGGGTACTTAAAGAGTCTTTAAATACCGGCCGCCAGATATGGAAGTGAGTAACAGGGGCAATGTTAACTTTTTCAATGATTTCAGGATCAGAATCATCAAGTTTTTCAACAAACTTTAGATCAATCAATTGATTCATAGCATTGCGTACTTTTTCCTTCATATCATCATTTTTCCTAGTTTGCTGCTTATAAACAGCCATAGCTTGATCAATGTTTGAAGATTTACCACGAAAGTGTTGAATTAAGAAACGATCAATGTCAACAGTGAATGGAAGACTAATTAGAACCTTTCTTTGAAGATAATCTATGCGAATAGAAGATTTGATTAACTTCATTTCCTGTCTTTCTCTAACAGAAGCGGATTTCAAAGTTGGAGATCCAATGCATTTACGACACGCTTCACACTCTTCACATCTGTATGATACTAATGGCTCTTCATGATCAAGAAGTTGTCTAAGTTTGGCAAGAGGTACCTTGGCTTTAAACTGAGTAACACAAATGTGTTTTGGAGTGTGAGTACACGAAGGTTCAAGAAGAAGAGATGTTTTGCTTTCATTCTTTGGAAGCAATAGAGAGATTTCTTGACCTGACAATGGAGTTGTCTCAAATTTGTGAGACATTGAATGAGACATTTGGACTGTCAATGGTTTTTTAGGTAATGGAAGCTCTGATAATGTCATCCAAGGGGAACCTTGATAAGCATTGACAGTTTGTGTCAAGAGAACTGCCAATTGATTGACAGACACATGGCCATAGGTCTTGTTGATAGCAGAAATAATGTGGTGAGCTCCACCATAAGCCAGAGTTGATCCATGTATGTCTTGAAAGGGACAACATCCAATCCCTGATGGGGTTGAGAATTCAAGAATTGGCATTAACTCAGGGGTTTTCAATCCTAAGATCATGTCAACTTCACATCCTCCCACAAAGGGAGGAAGACACTCATTTTCAGAAACTAAGTTGAATTCAACCGCTTCCTTATTAATAGCAGCCCAGGGATATTTAGGGATATTGGATGTGATTTTGTCAATACCTTGGAAGGCAAGTTGCCACCAGTCCCCATTGCGATCTGGGCCTAATTGACAAGAATATATTCCATAATTAGTCCACATACTAACGTTCGCAACACCACTAATACGTTGGTTTTCAGGATCAATTGTCTTGAAACCAGCTTTCTCAGCAAATGCTCCCCTAACTAAATTTCCACTTGCGCCTGAGTCATAAAAACATAAACTTTGTTTGTCACCAATCAGCAATGCCTGAAGAATGTAAACACTTTCATTAGAAGATTCATAGCGAGTGGAATCAGGATTTACAGTTTTTCCTGTTGAAGTATCAAATGATGGTACTTCCCTGGAAGCATCAAAGGAAGATTTTGATTTTGGAACTACCCTTGAAGAATCTGTTGAATTAACCTTGTTGAATACAATTGCATTAAATTTCATGGTTAATTTTGACAGAAGTTCTGTGTCAATGATTTTTAAGTAGGATCTTGTAACTCTCTCAATCTCTGCAGGAGAGCATTTCTTATGATCCCAAGTGCAAGTCAACACATTTAAGGGTTTAGCCTTGCCTATTTGGCAATCTGAGCATAAGAATCCTTCTGGGAGTGATGCAAGGGATACACATGATCCTTTGTTGGATTTAAAACAGTCAATTCGAAAACATAACCAACATATTTTGTTTTCAATACAGAGTGAACGCCTCTGTTTGTTTGAGCAAGTCATGAAAACCCTACAATAGCCAAGCTCATGTTTATCTTTATGGAATGGACAAGGAAACACAAGAGACCGACTTGAAGTGTTGACGGCATGAGTTGAAGTTTCAGATGCATCAACAACATTCACAGTTTTGCTCTTAGAGGTACCAGCTCCTTCCCTTAGTGATCTGATGCTGGATTTAGTGGAAAGTTTTTTCCATTTATGGTCTATAATGTCCTTCAGAACAAAGAAATGGAACTCACCCTTGGATTTATCCAAGGCTTTTTCCTTCTCAATTCTTTCACTAAATGTGTCTATGATTGGTTCTGGCATGTGCGAGACTAACTGCTTCACATATGTCGATGTGAATATTACAGTATTAAGATCATTTTTGTTGATCAGATCTGCCTGACAAAGACTTTCCACTTGGAGAAGACATTGATATACCTTTTTATAGTAATCAATTTGTGAATGATCAGAAGAAGAAGGATGTCGGAGTGAAGCTATTGCTTGCAATCTTGACTCAGCAATAGTTCTTAAGTCTCCATAGCGATCAATGAGGTGGTCCTTTATTCTATCTATACTATCTTGAAAGGACTCAACTTCTCTTTTGATGGGATCACTTAAATAAGTAGTGTAAATCAACAGGGCTTGATCAGCTGGGCTACATGCTTTCTCTGCAAATCTAAAGAAGGTTGCCAGGAAGGTATAAACCGTTTGACCATATGGAGAAGCATCAAATTTAGGAAGATTTACAGACTTAAGAAGACTTTTTTCAGAAGACAAGTGAAGATGATTTGCCTTGCGTTGTTGAGTCACAGACAATTCCCACAGTTTAATTTTTTCCTGGGTCTTATCTATCTGCTCAATACATTTCTCGAGCCCTATTTTCTCAGCTCTTATTTCTAGGTCATCCAATTCCTTTTTAAGAGTTCTAAGGGAGACAAGTTCAAAACTTTGTATCTCAATTACTCTTGCACGAGAAGTGGTATTATTTACCTCTTCTTGTACAATTTCATTGATCTGTTGGCAACAAAATTGAATTTTTCTAGATAATCTAGAACGACTTGACATTAGTCTACTAGAACCCTTTGTAGATAATGAAGAACAATGATCAACAGAGTCTATAGAGTGTTGGATTGAAGAAAAATCAAGCTGGATAGGTGGAACTATTGTTTTTGGAACTGTAGGATTTTCTACTTTTGTAGTACCTTTTGCATTCAAATCCTTTGATAAGTCATAATTATCATCAATAAGGTTATCAGATGTAACACCTGAATGCTTTGAACTAGGGCAGGAGTCTTTCATATGAATGAGAAAGTCTGATCTTAGTTCCAGCACCTGATTGGAAAGTTGTTCAAGACTGTTCTTGAATATTTTATTATTTTCATGCAGGACTTTAAACTCCTCAACAACAGCTTCCTGAAATCCTAGCAAGCTTTTACGCATCTCATTTTTGGATTTAATGCATTTAACTTGAATCATATTTGATTCATGGCAGACCTTATCCTGGATTGTTTTTTCAAGTTTTGAATCCAAATAATTTGAAAAGTTTGAAAAATCCTTTTTCAAATCAGAACGGAGAGCAGAAATTTTATCCTCACAGTTTTTCTTACATTTAGCAAGCTCATCTACAAGCCATTTCTTATCACCTAAAGAAAGATACTCTTGGCTAGAAGCAGGTTGACAATTTTGTGCATGCAGATCAGAGTTATGCAATTGACGAGGATCATGGGTCTCAAGATTAGAGTTATTGTCTCTGTTCATGGGGACAGTGTTATCAAGAGGTTGTGAAGAAAAACTATGAAAATATTCCTGATCTTGTGGTTTTGGGAGTCCAAAATTAAATCTAACTTCAGAAGATTTATGTGATGAAGATTCATTCGTGTGGATATTTATGAAAAATTCAATCAATTTAGGAATCTTATTTTCCAAATCCTCAACAATTTTTCTGTCCTCAGCATTCATATGGAGTGGCAGCTTTCCTACCCAATCCTGGAGATCACTTAATTGCTCAAGAATTTGAAAAGTACTTATATTAGCAAGAAGTGTTGGATTTTCAATTCCTTCATAGAGCTCATCAATTTTTATTCTGAATGAGACAAGTAGCTCATGTTTGTTAACTTCACCCGAAGAGGAGAAACTTTCATTGAAAACATTATCTTCAATAGCAATATCATTGTTATCCCATTCCAGGGATGGTTGAAACGATTCAGCTGGAGGAAGTCTATTTTTAGCATTTGCTTGAAGAGATATTTGCTGTTCCTGATCATGCTGCACTTGGGGAGAATCTGGAAGATAAGTATTGGCAGTAGTATTGGGAACATAACTACTAGATGAAGCTGTCGGGAACTTATTCCTTTGAAATATGCGGCCTATTACTGAGACTGGTCTTTTCGGAGAAGAACTCGACAATGGAGAAGTTAAAACAACATCCTTACCTCCTGATCTGCTTGAAGAAGCAATGTGATCAACTGAAAACTGCTTAGAGGAGTCCTTAGGTGACTTTCCAGATGAATCAAGAAATTGTGTAGGTAGTGGCGTGGCTACTCTAGGAGATTGTGTTTGAGTTGGGGGGGATTTTTGAAAAGAGTTCAGCATTGTTTCCCCTCCCTTACTTATCAATGAGAAAGCTTTAGAAAGTAGGTTAGTGGGGGGTCTGGTTTGTTCCAGAATCCGGGTAGCCATCCCCCCTTCAACTCTACTTTGAGAATTATTTGCCATGGAGGGGTGGGGTAAAGCTTGGGTATGATCACCCTGGTCCTCCCCCACCCTTTCCACAGACTGAATTGTACTTGAACTTCCATCAGAAGGCAAGGATTTGGGTTGGTTACCCATCCCATCCCTTCTTGATTTAGATCTTGTTTCCATAGTACAAATTCAACAAATGAGAATCTATTAAATTATGTTTGTATATCATAAACTATTATTTAATTAATGATTCTTCAAGGTAAATGGTGTATTTATGTTCTGTTAATATCAATATGGTGCTTACTTAGCTATTGAATTAACCTACTGTACATAAATACTTAATAGGAGTGAAAAAAAATTTTTTCATGCACAATCCCTTTAAATGCACAATATTATGAAAAAAAAATGAAGCAATTTTTGTTTACACTCCCTTTAAATACATAATATTCAAATTAAAATGTAAGTATTTTGTGCACAATCCCTTTAATATGAAATTTAAATACAAGGATTTTCATACACAATCCCTTTAAACATATATTATTAAATGCAACAATAAAGAGAAATAATGTGCGATCACGCACCCGTGTGTCTTTATGTTATTTCAACACAATAATGCTTTATCACTCTCAAAATACCTTGCCTAGCTTTACAGACGACTACAAAACCTGCGTATTTACGCAACAACACATTCAATATATATATATAAGTACATAAACAATGATATATTGATACTGCAACTCTTGGGTTTAATTAAAGTCTTGAATTGTAAAAGCCTAGGCCAATTTACGTATGTGGTCGGAGGTTAAGCTTTGTTGAAAATTTGTCGACTAATACGGATAAACTATTCCGGCGATTTTTGCGTAGATATATGCTTAAATATCTATTATTTTAGCTACATAAATTTCACATAAATGCAAGTAATATTGAATACTTAGATTTCTATAGTTTTAGTAATGACTTTGAAGAGAAATCGACGTTTTTTCCATAACCATTGACAAATAAATAGATATAAATAACATTTGAAACATATGAGTCACTTGATTAGAGAAACATAGTATCAATATAAGTATTTGTATGTCAATAAATGGAGTAATGCAACTGATATGACTTAAAATAGAAATCGACGTTTTTTCCATAACAATTGACAACAAATAGATATAAATAACATTTGAAACATATGAGTCACTTGATTAGAGAAACATAGTTTCAATATAAGTATTTGTATGTCAATAAATGGAGTAATGCAACTGATATGACTTGCGTTTGCAAATATTAAATTTCTTTAGAGAGGTTTAGTGACTTTTTCAGATTGATCTTTCTAAACTCAAATTCAAATAAATATGTGAAATGATTTAGTTATTTTTGGCAGCGATTTAAATTGGTAGATATTCTACACAGATTTCTTGTTAAGAACTACCAGGGAAGCTTTACTATTGTCATAAATAGTTATTCAAATAGCCTTTGGTAGTGCAAATAAATAAATATAAAGGCAAAGACTTGGGTTAATCACCCACCCCTTCCCTTTAATTCAATCAAATTTTGACATTTAAATCAGAATTGTTGGATAATAACGGCATTTTATTTGCAAAAAGATCAGTACAAAACCGTGACGTATGAACACACTGCCAAAAATAACCAACTCAAATGTCATTTTCACATCTTTATTGATAATAACATTAAAAAAATACATACTTGATCAGCAGAGAATCAACATAGGAAAATGTGACCAACTCCTGGCCCTCCCACCTTATCTAGGGATGGTTACCTTTCAAAGGTAGTTAGACACAGATGTGGACATTACACAAACTGGATCATACACGGAAATTCTAATAAATACATAAAATTACTACAAAACAAATAAAAAGATAATTTGCATAAAAAGCCTTATAAACTTGAAATGTAGAAAAAATTACTTAAATTAGAAAAGAAAAGAAAAACTTAATAAATGAAATAAAATGATTTAAATGAAAGTACCTGATTAAATTTTGCCTATATATCACTAAAATGCAAAGATAATGTGTACAGCTCGCACTTTTATACCTTACTGGCATTAATATTTACAAATAGAACTGGTTTTTCTTAATATTTGCTGTACACAAAAAATAAATTTAACTTATACTCAATTTTTTTATATATATTATTAATATTACACAAAATTGATTATTTAGACATAAAATGCATAAATTTTAATATTTCAATTGATTTTTTTATAAGTTTAACCCTTTTCAGACGACAGTTTTCATCCATACGAAAAAAAACTATGTTTATCATCATATTATATCCAGCTTTCTACGAATGTAAAAATGTACAATCATAAGATTAAAACTGGTTTTAATCTTATAATAGTGCATTCTATATCCGCGGAATGCTGTTTATGATACAATGCGAGAAATAACTATTCTTATTATGAATTCTTAGCAGTGAAGCTAAAAAGGTTTCGTGATTATATTCTCCAATAAATTTCTATTTTTGATTTTAACAAATCATCAAATAATCTTTAAATCTATCTATCTGTCTGTCTATCTATCTGTCTATCTCTCTCTCTCTTTCTCTCTAGGCATCTAGGGGCAGAGCCGCTAGTTTAGATAAAAGTAACAAGATGTCTGTGTGCACCAAAGGATCTCGTAAGTAAATATTGAACCCCTTCTTGACTAAACCCTTCATGAAATTTTAACAGGTGGCTGGGTAAAAAAATGTTTTGTAAGCGAGCAAAGCACTTTCAACAAAACAAGGATAACAACATCCATAATAGCGAAAAGATGCTTCGCTGATAACATTGTACCTCGTTGTAATAAGAATCAGTATTCCAAAAATCAGACGATTATATTACACTAAAAATTGTCGTTAAAAAGGTTTAACAGCAACATGTTTTAAATGAACGTACAGATTGTTTGGTAATTATTATGAAGTTGCTACGCTTTATAAATCATACCTAACTGTAATGGAATCACCATGCAAAGTTTGAAATTGCTGGTACAATTTTAACATGTCTAAATTAATAAAAAAGCTAACCTTTCCAAACGTATATGGACGTACGGACCGACCCTAATCATACAAAAGCTTCGCATCCCCAAATTTTTATAATAACGTCTTATTTGGCGACTCAACAACTTTTGACACTTTTATTCGAATTTTAATTGGTTATTAGGTTGATTGTCCAAACGTTTGAACTACAAATTGTAAGTTAAAGGTTGGGTAATTTTGTGTATCAGAATTGGGGATGTACATCAATTTATCGGCCATTGTCTTATCCCTTTTTTAGATCTTTTGCATTATGTCAATATTATGTTAATAACCCTATTATGATTTAATTTAATATTTGTAGATTTTTATGCGATTTTGGAGGATTTTTTTTTACAAAAATAATTTTAACTCACCAGCGAGCCTATTAAGAATCCACCTCAGGTTTCTGTTAAAAAACATACTTACATGTTTAGGACTTGATTATAGAGACACTTTGCTTAACATATTATACCTTGTTGTCCTGGGAATCATTTTTGAAGTTCTCAGATGAATAGGATAATTATATCAAACAAATATTTGTTGTCATGAACGCGGAAAAGCAGCATGTTTTTAATATTATGTTTTTTTTTTAATTTTACTATCCGCGCTTAAATAAAAGACATAGGATCCATTTATGTTTTTTGAATTAAAAGTATGAAGAAAAGAAAAACCAAATCAGTTCAGTAGTTATTAAGATCTTAAGCTTTAGACACAAAATAATTAAACCTTTCCGTGACCTATGAGAATCTACCCTGTTAAGGAGAACCCGATCGGTTCTGCGGTTAGCGAGATCTTTCGGTACAAACACATTGACAAACAGACACCCTGTTACTTTAGTATAAGGATTTTAATTTTACATTTTTCTTGAAATATGTACGTGGATTTTTTTTCTATCAAATTTGGAAGATTTTTTTCTTTTGATAAAAAATTTGGGATCATGGGAAGAAAACAAAGTGTTTATAGTATTTTCACATGCAGTTGTTTTTAAAAGCGAAGCTTTTCTATAATTAGGGTCGGTCCGTACGTCCGTCCGTCCGAGATAGATAGCTTTTATTAATTTAGGCATGTTAGAATTGTCCTATCGATTTCAAACTTTGCATGATGATTCCTGTAGTAGTTAGGTACGATTTAGAAAGCGTAGCAACTCTATAATCATTACCAGAATGTCCGTACGTCCATTTTAAACATGTTGATTTTTCTATTTTTCTAACAGCAAATTTTTATATGATCTAATTATCCGTTTGATCTGATTTTTGGTATATTGATTCCTGGGACAACAAAGAACAATATTTTAAGCGAAGCAACTCTATAATCAAATCCTAAAAATGTAAGTATGTCCATAAACTCAATAAACATTATCCTGTATCAAGAAGTTTTTCAACAAATTTACTTACAATTTTGCTTCGACTCTTATACTTTTATATTCTGATAATTCAGTTTAGACACTATACAAGTGTTAATGTCCGTTTGTCCGTTTCAGTGCTTCGCTTTTATGGATGTTGTCATCCTTGTTCTCTTATTTCTAGCCCCTACGCTATGCATATTGTACCTTATTGTCCTAGGATTAATTGTTCAAAAATGATAATTATATGACATAAAAAATGTTGTTAAAAAGCATTATGTTTCTGGTAACTAACGGTTATAGAATTGCTATGCCTCTTAAATCGTACCTAAACATTACGATTTAATATGTCTAAATTAACGAAAAGAGCTAACATTTCCTGACGTACAGACGAACCGACCCTAATTATAGAAAAGATTCGTTTTTAAAAATAAAGAAATTGCTTATGATATAGTTGAATAATCGCATAAATCTATGATTTTGTTTTAGGACATACTTACATCTATTTGGACTTAATTATAAAGACACTAAGCTTAGCATATTATACCATATTGTCCTAGGAATCTTTCTATCTTTCTATCTATCTAACTATCTAACTATCTAACTATCTAACTATCTAACTATCTAACTATCTAACTATCTAACTATCTAACTATCTAACTATCTAACTATCTAACTATCTAACTATCTAACTATCTAACTATCTAACTATCTAACTATCTAACTATCTAACTATCTAACTATCTAACTATCTAACTATCTAACTATCTAACTATCTATCTATCTATCTATCTATCTATCTATCTATCTAACTATCTAACTATCTATCTTTTTTTTGTGGGGGGAGGTACCTTTTTCTAGATGTGTTGTGTTTTTTGGAGGTTCCCCAAAAAGTTATAAACCCTTCCAGGAAGCTACATTGTTAAGGATAACCATATCGGTTCAGCGGTTAGCAAGATCTTTTGGTACACAAAGACAAACACACAGACATACATCCTGTTACTTTATTACAAGGATGATATATAACTTTGGGGACTTTAGTGAATTTTTTATTGGTCCGTTCATTAAGTTGAGTGTTCAAACGTTTCAGCCACTAATTTTTTCTAGTGAAGTGGTAATGTTGAGAACCATTATTGGGGATATACATCGATTTATCGGCCATTGTCTTATCCCTTTAGATCCCTGGATAATTATACATTTTTTCTTGCAATATGAACGTGGATTTTTTTCATCAAATTTGGAAGTATTTATTCTTAAAATATATTTTTTTTTTATTTTGTCCTTAGAATTATGAATTTTAGTAGTGAAGTATAATTCACTTTGTCCGCTTAAGCTTAAGATCTCAGTAACCACTGAACCACTGAACCGATTGGGCTCTACTCTTCATAAAATATATGGTCCTGTGATGGTTTTAAGCTATTTTCTTGGGGGGTGGGACTTGAATAACATAAATATAAAAAAGGTTTCGTGATTATATTCTCCAATTATATTTCTTTTCTTTTATTTAACAAATCATCAAATAATCTTTCAATCTATCAATCTGTCTATCTATCTATCCAACTATCTATCTATCTATCTATCTATTTATCTATCTATTATCCAGTAATCCAGGGATCTAAAGGGATAAGACAATCAATTGATGTTCATCCCCAATAATGACACACAAAATTACCTCTTCTGTAAATTAGCTGTTGAAGCTTTAGAGACTCAACTTAATGAACCAACCAATCAAAATTTACTCAAACGTTATGATAAAACCAGAGTAATAAACAGTCTTATTTTATAATTATTAGAGAATAAAAAATAGATAAAAACCTTCCCAGGACCTATATAAAGATTCCATGTAATAAAAAACTGGATATTATGAAAATTGTCGTCAATATAGGTTGCTAACATGGAACTCATTTAACATCCAAGTAATAATATATCCAGAGGGAGAGGGGACAATGGGCTGTTTATTACACTAGTCCCCAAAGTTATATAATAACGTTTTCTTATTCATTGGCTTAATAACTTTAGGGACTTTAGTTAATTTTGATTGGTTGATTCACTAAGTTGAGTGTCTAAACGTTTCAACCACTAATTGTAATATACAGAATAGATTATTTTGTGTGTCATATTAGGGGATGTACATCAATTTATCGGCCATTGTCTTATCCCTTTAGATCTTAAATAAATAATATTAGGTTAAATGTCGTATTTTTTGACGGAAAACTTAAAAAAAAAGTATTTTTTATCCTTATAATAAAGTAACAGGATCTGTGTGTGTGTGTATGTGTGTGTGTATGTGTGTGTGTGTGTGTGTGTGTGTGTGTGTGTGTGTGTGTGTGTGTGTGTGTGTGTGTGTGTTTGTGTGTATGTGTGTGTGTTTGTTTGTGTGTGTGTTTGTGTGTGTGTGTGTATGTGTGTGTGTATTTGTGTGTGTGTGTGTGTGTGTGTGGTGTCTGTGTGTGTGTATGTGTGTGTGTGTGTGTGTCTGTATCTAAGGATCTTGCTAGCCGCTGAACCGATGTGATTCTCCTTTATAATGTTTATGGGTCCTGGAAAGGTTTATAGCTATTTTAGGGAAGGGTACCTCCACCCTCCCAATTGAAAACTACGGATCATGGAAAGAAAACGAAGTAGCGGGTTTAGTCACAGTATTTTCATAGTAGCTTTTGATAGATTATTTTAGGTTTGGTTAGGTTAGGTAAATGATTGCCCCGCAGGGGCTAAAAATAGGGGGGAAAAAGTTATTTTGAAAATACGACTAGATATACTTCTTCGTTTTCTTTCTATCATCCAAAAATATTTTTTACTTTTTAAAACTTATATGGAAAAAAGGGGGGAGTGGATGTCGACTCCCCCCCCCCCCCCACCTTGAGTACCCTGAGAGGCTTCTAGGGGCGTAGCCGCTAGTATGGTATAAAAGCATTTTTATTTACAGTCATATGGCCGTATGAGAAATCTTTAGGACAAACGCAGGAGTGACAAACGTCAGAGTGGACAAACCCAACTTATAGGTTTTTTTTTTAAATGCCTAACACTGCGGGGGCTCATTAGTATAATCATATCTTAACCTAACCTAACCTGTATGAAATTTTTTCTTTCAAAGAATACGACATTTCGCCCCGCCTATATTTTTACCAAAAATGGTAAATAAGGTGGTTAGATAGATAATTAGATAGACAGATAGATTTTTCAAATCTTTTCATGTAAAAGAAGTGTCCCTAGAGGCCTGTTGGGGGTGAAAATAAAAGATGAAAACCTTGATTGAAGGCCTGGGCTAACAAAAATGCTATTAATTTTATGATTTTTATTTTAAAATGCGTTGAAAATGTCTTTTGTCCTTAGAGTCAAAACTTTTATAGGATATTAACTTATACATATGTTCAATGTTCACATTGGTTCAATGGTTAGCAAGAGAGAGAGAGAGAGATACAGAAAGAGATAAGTAGATAGATAGATAGATAGATAGAGAGACACAGACTGAAAGAGAGAGAGAGAGAGAAAGAGAGAGAGAGAGAGAGAGAGAGAGAGAGAGAGAGAGAGAGAGAGAGAGAGAGAGAGAGAGACAGACTGAAAGAGAGAGAGAGAGAGTAAAAGATAGAAAGATAGATAGGTAAATAGAGAGAAAGAGACAGAGAGACAGACATTAAGAAAAATAAAATACAGTATCTATGCAGCATAACCTAATTCTAAATACTTTATCAATAAAAGTAAACTTTAATTTTGAATGATAATTTAATAAAAAAGAAAAGAGTTTTTTTCATATAAAAATGTTAAATAATAAAATTCATGTATATTAATGTATTTTTTAAACACCCCCCCCCCCTGCTGATTATTTTCTCCTGCTAAAAAAATTCCTTTCAGTTTACTTTTAACATCCAACTAAACTCAAGGTTGATCATATTATTTTCTTCTTTTTTTAGCAACATTTTCTGCCTTTATATTTCTACAAATTTCTTTATTTTTACCTATCTTTTAATATGTAAATTAAATTAATATGATTTATGTCATTTAGACTGAAGAGGGTGCAATGTCCACCGAAATATATTTCAATAAATAGCTGGGAAGTATCAAAGACTTTTTCACTCAGTGAATTTATCAAAAAGATAAAGGTTTTAATAATAAATATCGTCTTGGAATAAATTTTTCTCAAATATATATGTATCTATAATACCAAAGTAGAATGATGTCTGTCTGTCCGTCCGTCTGACCCAGTAGATTCACAGACAGATTGAAAAGCTTGTGGCTTTGTCACGGCTGATGCGCGGCTGCCGAGCATTAACATTATCTACATTCATAAAAAAAAAATTTTAATTTTTTTGACAACTGTTTTTGAATTCTTTAATTAGTATAGTCCCTTCGTGGCAACGCCTATTAAGGGGCGTTACGTCTTATTTTCACACTAGCTTTTTATAGGTTATTTTAGGTTAGGTTAGGTGATTGCCCCGCAGGGTTAAAGTCCCCCGCAGGAACTTGAAAATCTGCTGTGAGATATGACGAAACGCCATGAAAGGGACTGTACCCGATTTTTAAACTAGTAATTCACAAGACAACAATGTCAAAAATTTGCAACAAAATATGAACAATTTTGTTTAGACTTATGCATTAATATTCTGCTTTTTCAGGTTTTACACTCTACAAGTGTTAATGTTCGTTTGTCCTACCGTTTCAGAGCTTCGCTTTTTTTGATGTTGTCATCCTTGTTTTATACAATTAAAACAAGCAATTTTCTGCTTTGAAATAATGATTCCCAAGACTACTTTGTACACTACTAGCGGACTCGCCCCTAGCCTCTAGGGGCTTTGCCCCTAGAGGTATAATTATATTTTCTATTACCTACCCAGCGGAAAAATATTGCAAATAAATGGCGAATTTGCAAAATTCGTAAAAATTAATTTAAAAAAATGTGGGGGGGGGGGATGGGGGGTGGATTTTATAAGAAAATAGCCTAAAACCACCAGAGGACCAGTAGGTATATTCCCTGAAGTGTAGAATCCGATCGGTTCAGTGGTTACCGAGATCTTAAGGGACAGACGGACATACATCAAGCTACTTTGTATTATAGATTATAAGCAAAGCATCTCTATAACAAGTTCATAATTTACATAAGGTTTTTATTTAATAATTTAAAATTAATCACGAAACCTTTTATATAATTTTTTATATAATAGATATTGGAATACGATTTTTTTCTTTCTCTCTCTCTCTCTCTCTCTCTCTTTCAGTCTGTCTCTCTCTCTCTCTATCTATCTTTTTATCTCTATCTGTATAATATATATCTCTCTCTTTCTTTCTGCATCCATTTATCTCTCTTTATCGGTCTTTCTCTTTTTATTTTTCTCGCTTCTTTCTCCCCCCCCTCTCTCTCTCTCTCTCTCTCTTTAAAGCTGTATCTGTCTCTTTCTCTCTCACGCATACTATCTCTCTTTCTTTCTTTTTCACTCTCTTTCTCCCTCTTTCTCCCGCTCCACTCTTTTTTCGTATCTGTCTTTCTTTCTTTCTCTCTACATCTCTCTCTCTCTCTCTCTCTCTCTCTCTCTCTTTATCTCTCTCTCACACTCACTATTATTTGGATATTTAAGAAAAATAATTTTCGAAGACGATATTCATTCATTTTCTTTGTATTTTTTGTTTCTTTTATTTATTTCTCTCTCTTTAAGAAAAATATATTTCATTAAAAGATTTTTGAAAAAACTTTTCGAGGATTTTTAAAATTTTATTTAAAATTCTATATCTAAATCACATCTAATTAAAATGGCCGGGAGGAGGGAGACATTGGGCTGTTTATTACACTAGTCCCCAAAGTTTTCCTATTCGTTGGCTTAACAACTTTAGGGACTTCTATAGAAGTTTTGATTGGTTGATTCATTAAGTTGAGTTTTCAAACCTTTAAGACATTAATTTTAATATACAAGAGGGGTAATTTCGTTTATCATCATTAGGGGATGCACATCAATTTTTCGGCCATTGTCTTATCCCTTTAGATCCCCGTTAAAATTGTAACTAGGGCATTAAAAAATTAATATTTTGACAAACTGACGGTCAAAGTAAATTATATACTGGATTCTCAGAACAATGTTTCGAACAGACAGACAGACGAATATTTCGAAGTATAGAGTTTTACCAGAAGGATCTAAAGGGATAAGACAATGGCCGATAAATTAATGTACATTCTTTATTATAATACACAAAATATTAAATTTTGATAAGCAAACGAAATATTAATTAAAACGTTGGGGACTTGTGAATTAAACAACCCAATGAATGAGAAAATAAAACAGTCGAACAAACGAACATACCAGGTGTATCAACTTTTTTTTTATAGCTAGCTGATTCTTTTAGTAAGTAGTAGATGTAAAATTTTTCATAGAATTCAGATATGCAATCGGTTTTTTTTGTAGACCTCTTATTTTTTAAGTAATTTAAGTTTTTTAAAAAATAATTAAGTCGAGTTTAAGGTACTAAAATGCAAAAAAAAAAAAAAAAAATGGCCATTATGAACAAAAATAGTAAGATCTTTAATTTGTCACCTTACTTTTTCAATTCTGTCAGGTAGTTATTGAAAAAATCGATTTTTTTAAACCCACGAGATTAAAACTTTGAACTTAATTTTATCATTTCACAGGTAAAAAAATATGGGTTCATATATACCTTTAGAATCAGAAAAATATTACGAATCCATTGTAAGCAAAATTGAAAAAAAAGTTTACAATATAGTATATAAACTACAATAAAAGGAATTATATGAAAATATCATATTATATTATACAGGCAACGTCTTAATTCTTGAATTGAGTATAAAAATGGGAAGGGGGTAAAGAGGGGGTAAAGAGGGGGTAAAAAAGGGAAGACGAAAGTGTTGCCTGAACAAAAAATATAATTGGCCATTTGTTAATTTTTTATTTTTTTACTTTTTTCAATTTTGCTTACAATGGATTCGTAATATTTTTCTGATTCTAAAGGTATATATGAACCCATATTTTTTTACCTGTGAAATGATAAAATTAAGTTCAAAGTTTTTATTCTCGTGGGTTTAAAAAAATTTATTTTTTCAATAATTACCTGACAAAATTCAAAAAGTAGGGTGTCAAATTAAAGATCTTACTATTTTTGTACATAATGGACATTTTCTTCCTTTTTTTTGTTGCGTTTTAGTACCTTAAAATCGACTTAATCTTTTTTTTAAAAACTTAAATTACTTAAAAAGTAAGAGGTCTACAAAAAAACCGATTGCATATCTGAATTCTATGAAAAATTTTACATCTACTACTTACTAAAAGAACCGGCTAGCTATAAAAAAAAAGTTGATACACCTTCTTTATAGAAAAGCTTCACTAATAAAATTTGATGACAACATCCATAAAAGCAAAGCTCTGAAACGGTATGACAGACAAGCATTAACTCTTGTAGAGTTTCAGAACTAAATATACAAAATATAAATATGGAAGTTTCAAAAAAAAATTATACGTGGCAAAGTTTCCTAAATACAGAATACAGTTTAAGGACATACTGACGTTTTTAGGACTTGATTAAAGAGATGCTTTGCCTATAATATTGTACCTTATTGTAATAGGAATCAGTACTCCAAAAATCAGATAAATCGGATGATTATATCACATAAAAAATTGTTAATAAAAAAGTTAAATCAACACGTTTTGAATGGACATACGGACATTCTGGTAACGATAATAGGGATGATACACTTTTCTAAAGAGTACCTAACTACTACAGGAATGACCATTCAAAGTTTTAAATCAATAGAACAATTCTAAAACTCTTAAAAAAACGAAAAAAAGCTATTCGTTACGTACGAACCGGCCATAATTTAGTAAAAGCTTCGCTTTAAAAAGAAAAATACATATACATTTATTTATTTAAAAAATTAATAATTTTTACATATTTGAAAGCATCATGATTTGTTTACAATTTAATACATTGAGAAATTTTTAAAATTTATTAAATTAAAGCTCTGAAACCGATTGATATCCGCTGGATTAGAACCAGTTCAGGGCCATACTGAAAAGTAATGTATAGCATCGTATTACAGACAATTTTCCATGAATAAAAAATAAAAATTAAGAAGTTTTGTTAGCCTGAGACTTTGGGCCATCGGAAGGAGAGTTAAATTTGATAACCCAATTTTTATTCAAGATTTAAAAAGAAATAAGAAAAAAAAAAATCCCTTAAAAAAGTAATGAACACATGAGAAGCTACCCTGTAAAGGAGAACCATACTGGTTCAGTGGTTAGCGAGATCTCTCCGTACAGACAAACATAAATCCTGTTACTTTATTATAAGGATTGTTCGTGGAAAGTTGTCTTAAATATGATGCTATATTGTAGTTTTCAGTATGGCTAATAACTAGTTCTAATCAAGTGGATTTTTATTGGTTTCAAAGCCATAGAACCTGTTTTAATCCAATCAATATTAATCAGTTTCAAAGGCATAGAATCAGTTCAAATCCAGTGGATTTTAATCGGTTTCAAAGACATACTGGAAATAAAATTTGTAAATTTGTGACTAGTATTGGAAATATAAGCCCTTCCTGTTATGAGATACAGTTTTTTCCTGCACTCAAATATTTTTCCCATGCTCAAATATTTTTCCCATGCTCAACTATTTTTCCCACGCTCAAATATTTTTTCTCACGCTTAAACATTTTTTCCCACGCTCAAATATTTTTTCTCGTATTCATTCGAATCCGGTGGATAGGAACCGGTTCTCATCCATACGAAAAAACTATGTCTAGCATGGTATTATATCCAGCTTTCTACGAATATAAAAATGAACAATCATAAGATTAAAACCAGTTTTTTTAGCCGGTGCCTTTGGCATCACGGGGCTAAAAAAACTGGTTTTAATCTTATAATTGTACATTCTATATCCGCGGAAAGCCGTTTATAATACGATGCGAGAAATAACTATTCCCACTTTCAAATATTTTTTTCCCACGGGTGAAAATTTGTGACTAGTGTTGGAAATACGAGTCCTGCATGAGATATAGTTTGTCTATTGGGTTCTGTTGCAGGTATGCGTGTTGGGGTGGTAGGTTGTGCGGCTGTAAGCGTAGGTTCTCTTCCTGAATAGATAGATAGATCAATAGGTAGATAAGTTGATTGATATATAGATCGATAGATAGACAGATTGATAGACAGATTGATAGATAGATCAATATATTGATTGATAGATAGATAGATGGATTGATAGATAAATATATTGATGGATATATCAATAGATAGAAGGCGTGTTGGGGGGATATGTTGTGGGGCTGTAAGCGTAGGTTCTCTTCCTGAATAGATAGATAGATTAATAGATCAATAGGAAGATTGATAGGTAGATCAATAGAAAGTAGGCATGTGGGGGGGAAGTAGGTTGTGCGGCTGTAAGCGTAGGTTCTCTTCCTAGATAGATAGATAGATTAATAGATAGATAGATAGATTGATAGATAGATAACATGATTGATATATATATATTGTATAAATAGATAGATAGATAGATCAATAAATAGATCAATATATATATTGCATTGTATATATATAGATAAATAGATAGATCAATGGATAAGAGGCATGTATGCGTGTTGGGGGGGTAGGTTGTGTGGCTGTAAGCGTAGGTTCTCTTCCTGAATACATAGAAAGTTTAGTTGATTGAAAGATTAATAGATAGATAGATAGATTGATAGATTGATCGATAAAATAAATTGATATATTGAAAGATAAATAGATCAATAGATTGATAGATAGATAAGTTGAATGATATATAGATTAATAGATAGAAGACATGTGAGGGGGGGGGATAGGTTGTGGGGCTGTAAGCGTAGGTTCTCTTCCTGAATAGATTAATAGATAGAAAGATAGCTAGTTAGATAGATAGATAGATGGATAGATCAATAGATAAGAGGCATTTAGTCGTGGGGGGGGGGGGGAGGTAGGTTGTGGGACTGTAATCGTAGGTTATCTTCCTGAATATAGATAGATTGATAGATAGATAGACAGATAGATAGATAGATAGCTAGTTAGATAGATTAAGCGTAGGTTCTCTCCCTGAAAAGATTTGTAGATAAACAAATTGATAGATGGATAGGTAGATTGATTGATAGATTGATAGTGGATTAGTAGATAGATAAAAAGATGGAAGATAGATAGATATATTGATAGATAGATTGATAGGTAGATCAATGGATAGATCAATAGGTAGATTAATAAATGGATTGATAAATAGATTGATTGATAGATTGATAGATGGATAGATTGATAGATATATGAATTGATTGTTAGATATCTTGATTGATTATCTTCATAGATAGATTTATAGATCAATAGATCGATAGATAGATTGATTGATAGATAGATCATTAGATTTAAGGTGTAATGGGGGGGGGGGGGAAGGTAGGTTGTGGGGCTGTAAGCGAAGGTTCTCTTATTTAGATAGATAGGTAGATTGATTGATAAAATTAATGGATATATTGATCAATAGATAGGTAGATAGATCTATCAATAGATTGATAGATAGATCAATAGGTAGATTGATAGATTGATATATAGATCTTTGACTGTCTGTCTGTCCTTCTGTCTGTTATATACCTGTTTAACCTCCTGTAGTCTCATATCTTGAGCTTGATCCTGTCTGTCTGTCTGTCTGTCTGTCTGTCTATCTGTCTGTATGTCTGTATGTCTGTATGTCTGTCTGTCTGTCTGTCAGTCTGTCTGTCTGTTTGTCTGTTTGTCTGTCTGTCTGTCTGTCTGTCTGTTATGTACCTGATTAACCTCCTGTAGTTCGTAGCTTGAGTCTGTTTGTCTGTCTGTTTTTCTGTTTGTATGTCTGTCTGTCTGTCTGTCTGTCAGTCTGTCTGTCTGTCTGTCTGTCTGTCTGTCTGTCTGTCTGTCTGTCTGTCTGTCTGTCTGTCTGTCTGTCTGTCTGTCTGTCTGTCTGTCTGTCTGTCTGTCTGTCTGTCTATCTGTCTGTCTGTCTATCTGTCTGTCTGTGTCTATTTGTCTGTCTATCTGTCTTTCTGTCTGTCTGTCTATCGGTCTATCGGTCTGGCTGTCTGTCTGTCTGTCTGTTATGTACCTGATTGACCTCCTGAAGTCTCATATCTTGAGCTTGTTGGGCCATACTTCCAGTTCTCTCCTGGTAATAATAATAATCATTGATCAATCGATAGATTGATTGTTAGATGGATAGTTAGATAAATTGATAAATTGATAGATAGATGGATAGATTGATTGATTGATGATAGATTGATGGCTAGATTGATTGATAGATTGATCTGTAGATTTAACAAAAGATAGATCGTTAGATCAATAGATAGATCGATAGATTGGGTAATTTTTCTAGTTCTCTCCTGTTAATAATATTAATAAATTCATTGAAAAAAGGAGAACAATATCCAAAAAAATAGATTATAGATTACAATTTTAATTAAAATTAAAAATCATGAAACTTTCAAACATATTTTTATGACTGACAAAGCAACTTAGTAAGTAGATGGTTATCTATAATACAAAGTAGAACGATGTCTGTCTGTCCGTCTGTCCGTCTGTCTGTCCGTCTGAAGCTTAAGATCTCAGTAACCACTGAACCGATTGGGCTCTACTTTTCAGGGAATATACCTACTGGTCCTGTGATGGTTTTAAGCTATTTAGCTTGGGACACCCCCAACCCCCCCAAAAAATGAAAAATACCCCCCCCCCAAAAAAATTTTTTTTTTACTTTTTCTTTTTAATCTAAAATACGAAAAATTAGGTTGATCAAACCTCTTGGGGTAAGCCCCTAGAGGCTAGGGGCGAAGCCGCTAGTGAATTATATACTACTAGTGGCTTCACCCCTAGCCTCTAGGGGCTTTGCCCCAAGAGGTATAATTAAATCTTCTATTACCTACCCAGCAGAAAAAAAGTGAATGGATAGCATTTTTTAAAAATAGCCTAAAACCATCACGGGACTAGTAGGTATATTCCCTGAAGAGTTTAATCCGATCGGTTCAGTGGTTACCGGATCTTAAGGGACAGAAAGACGGACAGACAGACATCAAGTTTCTTTGTATTATAAATGGAAAGATGGATATTTCGAATATTCCAAAATATAAAGACTTTTTATAACCTTTAACTTTAACAATAATATTATTATTTAGAACAGAAAAAAATATAGAAAATATAGAAAAGTGCATAAATATATTCTATTTAACCCTGGCAAAATTAAGAAGGGTGGGGGGTTAACCCTTGATGCAGACTAGAGGAGTTGTAGAAAATTTTCCCCTTTTTTAGTAATCTATTTTATATACTTGAATTGTTCAATAATATTTTTTGAATGGATCATGCACAAATATCTTATTCTATTAGAAATTGTTGGTAAAGTTATTTGTATCTATCGCTCAATCTATTCTTCAATCTATCGATCAATCCATTGACCAATATTGATTAATTATTGAACAAGTAATCAATAAATCTATCTATCTATCAATCTATCATTCAATCTATGAATCAATCTATTGATCCATTTATCAATCAATCTATACCTGGGAATTTTGTCCGGAAGGACCAGGGTAAAGAATATCCTCTAGCTGATCCTTCCTATCTATTAATCTATATATCGAAAAATACCTGGGTAGTTTGTCCTAGATTGATGGATTAATAAATAAATTGATAGATTGATTGATCGATAGATCTATAGATTGATAAACCAATAGATTGAAAGAACAATAGATAGATAGAGAACTATACCTGAGAATTTTTTCCTGGTGGGCCAGGTGAAAGAACATTCTCCAGCTGATCATAACAGGATAGATGGAAGTTAGATAGATTGATAGATAGAAAACTATACTTGGGAAGTTTGTCCAGATAGGCCAGGTAGAAGAACTATCGATAAATTGATTGATCGAGAGATCGATAGATTGATACATTGACTCATTATTAGATAGATTGATAGAGAACTATACCTGGGAATTTTGTCCAGGAGGGCCGGGTGAAAGAACATCCTCCAGCTGATCATAACAGGATCCCTCCTCTATGCTGGCGTCACTGTCACAATAGCTGTCTCCATCTTAATAGATAGATAGATAGATAGATAGATAGATAGATAGCTGATCATAACAAGATCCCTCCTCTATGCTAGCGTCACTGTCACAATAGCTGTCTCCATCTTAATAGATAGATAGATAGATAGATAGATAGATAGATAGATAGATAGATAGATATATCTCTAGGTTAATAGATAGATAGATAGATAGATAGATAGATAGACAACTAATCATAACAGGACCCCTCCTCTATGCTAGCGTCACTGTCACAATAGCTGTCTCCATCTTAATAGATAGATAGATAGATATATTGATTTTAGCAGCTGTTTTTATTTTAAATTACAGCTTATGAAACAGCAATACCAGGTTATGAAACTATGAAGGGGACATTGGAATGTTTATTACACTAGTCCACAAAGTTTTATAATAATGTTTTCTTATTCCTTGGCTTAATAATTTTGGGAACTTTTATTGAGTTTTAATTGGTTGATTTATAAAGTTGCGTGTCCAAATGTTTCAACCACTAATTGTGATCTATATACATAATGAATAGGGTAATTATATCATCATTAAGGATGAATATAATTTTATCAACCATTGTCTTATCCTTTTAGATTACTGGAAACTGCCATTTTATGCATAAAGATAAAACTATGTAAATATGTGTTAAAATTTCATTCAAATAAATTTTTATTTATTCATAAATAAGAAAGGATTAATCAGAGGTAAATTATTAAAAAACTTTTGACTCACTAAAATCAGTTTGCCCCACTAAAATTTTAGTAAGGCAAAAGTTTTTGTAAGCATCCACCTCATTGATCTTTAAGGATAAGACATTGCATGATAAATACATAATTTACCTGCAAGTTTTATGCAACCCATTTTTCTTTTTTGTTAAATCTTTGGGTACCAATGTAATAAAACTTTGGGTACCAATGTAATAAAACTTTGGGTACCTATGTAATAAAACTTTGGATACCAATGTAATTAAACTTTGGGTACCAATGTAATAAAACTTTGGGTACCAATGTAATAAAACTTTGGGTACCACTGTAATAAAACTTTGGGTACCAATGTAATAAAACTTTGGGTACCAATGTAATAAAACTTTGGGTACCAATGCCGCCCAAAATCTATCTATGAAGCTCACCTTCTATTTCCTTTTTATCATCTTTATCCAATGGTTTTCCATCTTTGTCTGTTTTGTTCCTAAAAAAAAGATAGTGATTAAAGAAAGAACAAGAAAGAGTGCAAGAGAGAGAAGAGAGAGAGAGAGAGAGAGAGAGAGAGAGAGAGAGAGAGAGAGAGAGAGTGAGAGAGAGAGAGAGAGAGAGAGAGAGAGAGAGAGAGAGAGAGGAAGGGAGAAAGAAAATTTGGTTTAAAAGTAAAAAAGAAATTATAGTTAATTTTTTTCGAGGGATAATTTCTCATAGGGTGATGGTATCTTCCCCTAAATTATAAACCTGCCTAGGGACCTACACTATAAACCATAAAGGAGAACCATATGGGTTCAGCAGTTTCTGAAATCCTTTCGTACAGACAGACAGACACAGATCCTGTTACTTTTACAGTGGAAAACTGTGTGTAATGTACGTTGCTATACATGATTTTTCAGTGTGACTGAGAACCTGTTACTATCCACAATCAATTGGTTCCAAAGCCACATTGGAAATTTGCCTATTTTACCCAAGGATCTAAAGGGATAAGACAATAGCCAAAAAAATGATGTATATCCCCATTGATGATACACATAATTACCCAAATTGTAGATTAAAATTTGTGGTTGAAACATTTAAACATTTAATTTACTTAACCGACCAATCAAAATTCACCCAAGTCCCCAAAGTTGTTAAGCGAACAAATAAGAAGTGTAATAATAAAAAGCCCCTCTCTCTCTGTATTGGACCTGCGCTGCATTTTCTTCATTTTTCACACGCTCATATATTTTTTCCCACACTCATTTATTTGTTCCCATTCTCATATATTTTTTCCCACCCAAATTTATTTTACCTGCGCTGCATTTTCTTCATTTTGGCCCGTTGATTCTGAAACCAGACTTGTACAACCCGTACACTCAATCCTGTATCCTTCGCAAGCGCTTCGCGTACCTAAACAAATTAAAATATTATTCCTCTTTTATTTATTTATCAATTTATCTTACTCCACACACCCCTCCTCAACCAAACTTTATATCTATCTATGTATCTAAGTTTATATCTATCTATCTATCTATCTATCTATCTATCTATCTATCTATCTATCTATCTATCTATATATCTATCTATCTATCTATCTATCTATCTATCTATCTATCTATCTATCTATCTATCTATCTATCTATCTATCTATCTATCTATCTATCTATCTATCTATCTATCTATCTATCTATCTATCTATCTATCTATCTATCTATCTATCTATCTATCTATCTATCTATCTATCTATCTATCTATCTATCTATCTATCTATCTATCTATCTATCTATCTATCTATCTATCTATCTATCTATCTATCTATCTATCTATCTATCTATCTATCTATCTATCTATCTATCTATCTATCTATCTATCTATCTATCTATCTATCTATCTATCTATCTATCTATCTATCTATCTATCTATCCAACTATCTATCTATCTATCTATCTATCTATCTATCTATCTATCTATCTACCTATCTATCTATCTATCTATCTATACCTTTCTACAAGGTTTGGGGCTGACATCGAATGAAGCCTTGAATTGTCGTCTTTGTGCCGCTGTCAATATTGTTCTGCAATAATAATCAGTTTAATATCCGCTGGATTAGAACCGGTTCTCAGCTATACTATCCGCATAATATCTGCGGAAAAGCTGTCTATAATACGATGCGATAAAAAACTATAAAACACTAGGCATATAAAGAGATCAGAAATGGCCGATAAATTGATATATATCCCCAATGATGATACATAATTTACCCCTTCTCTAGATTACAATTAGTGGTTGAAATGCTTGGACACTCACTTAACCAACCATTCAAAATAGAAAAAAATATTATAAAACTTTAGGGACTAGTGTAATAAACAGTCCAATGTCCACTCCCTCCCTGGATGAAAGATGAAAGTCGAGTGTCCAAACGTCCAAACAACTAATTTTAATATTCAGAAGGGGTAAATTTGTGTATTTTCATGTCGGCCATTGTCTTATCCCTTTATATCCATGAGAAAAAAGGCGATAGACATCCAAACATACATCCTTTGCACAGATTATTGTAATTAATTGATGTTTTCAGCTCCTAATGTCTTTCAATATTTCCCTAGGAATTTTTTCAATGTTTTTAGTTCAATAATATCAGAATATTGGAACATTTAAAAAACAACTGATATAACTCAAAGATTTTTAAAATAAATTCAAAGATTTTTTTTTATTTTAATGTTAAAAATTGAAAAAAAAATCATTTAAAATCTAAACCTTATGGAAATTGTTAAATCTTTCAAGTGCTTGCAAAAATGTGAATATTTTAACTACTAACAAAAAACATTGATGTTAAAGATAAAGCCTAAAATGTCACGTGTGATGTCATTAAAATTTATCTCTTTTTTGGGGGTTTCCTTTCCCACTTCTCCTCTCATCCTTCCTTTATAGACGTTTTTTTAAGACGTCACACTCATATTGAATCCAAGGGGTAAAAAAATCACATTTTTACACAAAATACTATAAAGATTACTACTTTAACGGATGTGTTTATCTGGGTCTTTTAGATCCCAACGGATTTTTTCAATGTGATCCGTGGGAAAAAATATTTGAGCGTGGGAAAATTTTACCTTGGTCGTTTAGGTCCCCGCCGTCCATCTCTGGGTCTTCCTCCAGTTAGACTATCATAGCACAGCTCATCTCCCATCCCTGGATAGATAGATAGATATATTGATAGATAGATAGATGGATGGATTGATAGATAGATAGGATCAATAGATAAATATTTAGATATATAGATAGATAGATAGATAGATGGATTCATAGATGGATTCATATATGGATCGATAGATGGATTGATAAAGGGATTGAAAATGGATAGATGGATTGATAGATAGATCGATATATAGATTGATAGATGGATCATTTAATGGACTGGTAGATGGATAGATAGATGGATCGAAAGATGGATTATTAGATGAAACGATAGATGGATTGATAGATGGTTTGTTATATAGATCTATAGAAGGATAGATAGATCAATAGATGAATTAAAGGATAGATTAATTTATTGATCAATATATGGATCGATAAATGGATTGAAAATAGATTGAAGGATTGATAGATAGATGAATTCATAAATGGATTGATAGATGCGATTGATATTTTAATCAATATATAGATGGATTGATGGATTGATATATTGAAAGATAGATAGATATATAGATGAAGCAATAGATAGATCCAAAAATGGATTGATATTTGAATCAATAGATTGATTGATAGATTGGTCGAAAGATGGATTGATATTGATATAGATAGACATATAAATGGAATAGATAGATAGATAGAGAGAATAATGTTTACTTACATCTATGTTGATCCATGATGGTGAAATCCTGCATCATATATAATTCTTTTTCAAAATCTGTTCTGCAAATTAGCTGTCCACCCCTCACTATGTATTGATCTCCACGCTAAAATTATAAATAAGGATGAAAAATGATTTATTTCCCTTCCCATTCCCTTCCCTTCCCTTCTACTACAAATCAACTGTCCAGCCCTCACTATGTATTGGTATCCACGCTGAAATTATAAACAAGGATGAAATATGACTCATTTCCCATCCCCTTTCAATTCCCCTCCCCTTCTTTTCCTTCCCTTCCCTTTTTTCTCTTTCTCTCCACTTCTCTTCCCATCTCTCCCCTTCCCTTCAATCCTCTCCCACTCCCTCCTCTCCTTTTCCCTTCCTTCCTATCATCTCCCCTTCCCTCTTCTCTCCTTACCCTCTCTTCCTTCCCTTTTTTTCCCTCTCCCCTTTCCCTTCAACTTCCCTTCCCTTCACTGTTTTACCTGTAAAGGTTGGCAGCACATAACACAGACAAAGCAATGCAGATGAAAAATATAGGCCGTCCACCTTCCCTTCCACTCCCCATCCTTTCCCATCCCTTCCCTCCACCATCCCATCCCCTTCCCTTCACTGTATTACCTGTAAAGGTTGGCAGCACATAACACAGACAAAGCAATGCAGATGAAAAATATAGGCCATCCACCTGCTCTTCCACTCCCCATCCTTTCCCATCTCTTTCCTTCCCCTTCCCTTCTCTTTTTTCCCCTTCACTGTATTACCTGTAAAGGTTGGCAGCACATAACACAGACAAAGCAATGCAGATGATAAATATAGGCCATCCACCTTCCCTTCCACTCCCCATCCTTTCCCATCCCTTCCCTCCACCATCCCATCCCCTTCCCATCACTGTATTACCTGTAAAGGTTGGCAGCACATAACACAGACAAAGCAATGCAGATGATAAATATAGGCCATCCACCTTCCCTTCCACTCCCCATCCTTTCCCATCCCTTCCCTCCACCATCCCATCCCCTTCCCATCACTGTATTACCTGTAAAGGTTGGCAGCACATAACACAGACAAAGCAATGCAGATAATAAATATAGGCCATCCACCTTCCCTTCCACTACCCATCCTTTCCCATCCCCTTCCCAATCCCATTCCCATCCCCTTCCCTTCACTGTATTACCTGTAAAGGTTGGTAGCACATAACACAGACAAAGCAATGCAGATGATAAATATAGGCCATCCACCTTCCCTTCCACTCCCCATCCTTTCCCATCCCTTCCCTCCACCATCCCATCCCCTTCCCATCACTGTATTACCTGTAAAGGTTGGCAGCACATAACACAGACAAAGCAATGCAGATAATAAATATAGGCCATCCACCTTCCCTTCCACTACCCATCCTTTTCCATCCCCTTCCCAATCCCATTCCCATCCCCTTCTCTTCACTGTATTACCTGTAAAGGTTGGCAGCACATAACACAGACAAAGCAATGCAGATGATAAATATAGGCCATTGTTCTCATCACAAGGTCCTGATAAACAAAAAAAACTTTGGGTACTTATTCGAGTTTGGGTACTATTACTTTGTATAGTTATAAAACTTTGGGTACTTTAACTTTAAATAGTCATAAAACTTTGGGAACTTTTACTATAGATACTAAAATACTTTGGGTACTTTTATCTTGGATATTATAAAACTTTGGGTCCTAATACTTTAGATACTTTAAAACTTTGGGTTTTTATACTTTGGATAACTATAAAACTTTGGGTACCCATACAATTTTGGGTACTTTTACTATAGATAATATAAAACTTTGGGTACCCATACAATTTTGGGTACTTTTACTATAGATAATATAAAACTTTGGGTACCCATACAATTTTGGGTACTTTTACTTTGGATAATTATAAAACTTTGAGTACTTTTACAATAACAAATTTGCGCAGGGAGGGAGGGGACATTTGGCTGTTTATTACACTAGTCCCCAAAGTTTTAAAATAACGTTTTCTTATTCGTTGACTTAACAACTTTGGGGACTTTTGATCATTAAGTTGAGTGTCCAAACGTTTTAACCACTAATTTTAATCTACAGAAGGGGTAATTTTGTGTATCATCATTAGGGATGTACATCAATTTATCGCCCATTGTCTTATCCCTTTAGATCCCTGAATATAAAAGTCTTTAATGATAATTAATAATAAATTGATGTACATCCCCAATGATGATACACAAAATATCTTCTTTAGAATCAAATTATAAGTTGGAAAATTCTGACACTGCTAGTATAAACCAACTTGTCAACATATAAAGGAAAGTACCCAAAGAAAGTTGTTGTAAAACATTGGGGACCAGCATAATTTACAGTCCTTCCTTGGTAAGAGCAAGGGTGACAGTTTTGCTAAAAGACCTTACGACAAATGTTATGCAATAGAATTAGTTTTTAACGCATTGTATTATAGACAGCTTTCCGCGGATATTATGGCTGAGAACCGTTTTAATCCAGCGGATATTAATCCGGATATATTCCCCCCATTCATAAATCATTATTACTGTTAAGGTATTATAAACAGCTTTCCGCGGATATTATGGCTGAGAACCGGTTCTAATCCAGCGGATATTTATCGGATTACCTGCGGATTAAGAATTAGGCCACAGCGATCACACTTTAATCCATAAATCCTAAAATAATGAAAATTAATTAAAGTACCCAAAGTTCTTGAATCAACAAAACTTTGGGTACCAGTGTAATTTATAGTCTTGTTAATCCTTATATAAAAGTAATGGGATCTGTGTCTGTCTGTACCAAAGGATCTCACTAACCACTGAACTGATATGGTTCTTCTTTTCAATGTATCTTCTCATAGGTCCTGGGAAGGTTTACAGTTTTTTTGGGAGAGAGGGTGCAACCACCCTCCCATGTGAATTTTTAAAAGCGAAGCTTTTCTATAATTAGGGTCGGTCCGTCCGTCCGTACGTACGTCCGAGATAGATAGCTTTTATTCGTTAATTTAGGCATATTATAATTGTCCTATCGATTTTAAACTTTACATGATGATTCCTGTAGTAGTTGGGTACGAGTTAGAAAGCGTAGCAACTCTATAATCGTTAACAGAAAGTCCGTACGTGCATTTTAAACATGTTGATTTTAACTTTTTAAACAACAAATTTTTATGTGATAAAATCATCCGATTACTTTTTTTTCATAATTTAGAGGGAAATTAAATATTTTAAAATGTTGTTAAAAAAATCACGAAACCCATGAAAAAAAGTGATTTTACTGGGCGAATCATATGTATTTCAACTTTAAAACAAGTGTTTTATAACCTAAAAGTATTTTTATTTCGGCAGCACTACTTAATTTTTTTTTTAAATTCCTAATTGTATCTAGACTATAAAATCTTATACAATTACCATAATATCTATCTATCTATCTTTCTTTAAATCTATGTATGTATCTTTCCATCTATCTATTTATCAATATTTCTATGTATCTATCTTTTTTAAAATCTAAAATTCCATATTATATCCAGATTATACCTATTTTTAAAATCTTTTACAATTACCTTTAATTAATAAAGGGATCGTATTATAGACAGTTGTTCGCGAATAGTATGCTCTAAGAACCGGTTCTTATCTAGCGGAAATTAATCGGTTTCGATTGAAATACAATTATTACCTTTCATAATCGAGGCGGCAGAATAGTTTTTCATCTCTGTAGTAACAAGAATTCTGGAGGGGGCCTTGGCACTGCAAAGAAAAAAAAATATATTTATGAAAACTGAGGACTTTTTAAAGTGAAATTATATGTTTTTTTTTGTCTTTTTAAGCATGACAAACAGACAGACAGACAGACAGACAGACAGACAGACGGACGGACAGACAGACAGACAGAAAGACAAACAGACAGACAGACAGACGGACGGACAGACAGACAGACAGACAGACAGACAGACGTACAAAAAATGTATAGATTAGATGCACATATTATATAACAGGAATATTCACTAAAAATTGTAGCTGTCTATCTTCAATAAAGCATGTTGTTTAAATGAACATACTAACTTTCTGGTAACAATTATAGAGGTGCTACGCTTTTTAAATTGTACATAAATGTCATAGAAATCATCATGCAAAGTTTGAAATCGATAGGGTAATTCTGACATGTCTTAAGATTAGATAATTATATCATACAAAACACACACACCGACAAACTTGGTGTAATTTTGGGTGCTCATATTTCAAAAAGTCCTCAAAATAGCCAAAACCCTGCTAAACGGCAGTCCCACCATTATGGATGTTTTATGGTTTATTCTCCCAATTACTGACGTATGGACATTTTTTTAATCCATCGTATTATAGACAGCTTTCCGCGGATAACATGCGGATAGTACAGTTGAGAACCGGTTTTAATCCAGCGGATATTAATCGGATTATTATACCTGGGAACAAAAAAGACATTCTTCATGCCACGAACTTTCGGAAAGACGCATCACAAATCTAGATAGATAGATAGATAGATAGATAGATAGATAGATAGATAGATAGATAGATAGATAGATAGATAGATAGATAGATAGATAGATAGATAGATAGATAGATAGATAGATAGATAGATATATAGATAGATAGATAGATAGATAGATAGATAGATAGATAGATAGATAGATAGATAGATAGATAGATAGATAGATAGATAGATAGATAGATAGATAGATAGATAGATAGATAGATAGATAGATAGATAGATAGATAGATAGATAGATAGATAGATAGATAGATAGATAGATAGATAGATAGTTAAATAGATAGATAGATAGATATAGATAGATAGATATAGATAGATAGATATAGATAGATAGATAGATAGATAGATAGATAGATAGATAGATAGATAGATAGATAGATAGATTAATAGATTGATAGGTAGACAAATAGGACAGATAAATAGATAGATAAATCTTTCGGAAAGGCGTATCAAAATAGATAGACGGATACATAGATGGTTAAATTGATAGATAAATAGATAGATAAAGCGTGTGTAGCGACAACGCCCCTTCGAGGCCTCTAGGGGCACTTGAGGAGAGGGGAGTCAAATTTGATAACACAATTTATTATTTTGAAATTTAAAAGAAAAAGTAAACAGTTTCTCTTAGGAGGGTGGTGGTACCCTCCCCAAAATAGTAATAAACCTTACCGGGACCTATGAGAAGCTACCCTGTTATGAGAACCCGTTCAAATAGAAAGTTTTATAGATAGATAGATGGATAGATAGATATTTATATAGATAAATCAATAGTTAATTACTGACCTATCTAAAATTGGTTCCCCTATCCCTCAATAGATTGATAGGTAGATAGATAGATAGATGGATAGATATATTGATAGATAGATAGATAGATAGATGGATAGATATATTGATAGATAGATAGATAGATAGATATATAGATAGATAGATAGATAGATAGATAGATAGATAGATAGATAGATAGATAGATAGATAGATAGATCGATATGTATAAATCAATAGATAGATTGCTATACTGAATAATAGATAGGTTAATAGATAACAAAATCACTAAATCAACAAAATAGATATATAGATAGATAGATAGATAGATTGAAAGATAGATATTTACTGACCTATCTAAAATTGGTTCTCCACAGCCCTCACAGAGAGTGAATTTTGTGTCTTTTTGGTGCAAATTGATGGATAGAATGATAGATAGATTGATAGAAAGATTGATAGATGGATCACTAGATCACTAGATCAACAAAATAGATAGATAGATAAATCAATAGATAGATAAATCAATAGATAGATTGATAGATAGATCAATAGATTGATCAATTGACAGCTAAATAGATAGATAGATAGATGGATAGATAGATATATTGATAGATAGATAGATAGACAGATAGACAGATAGATAGATAGATAGATAGAAAGATATTCACTGACCTATCTAAAATTGGTTCTCCACAGCCCTCACACAGGGTGAATTTTGTGTCTTTTTGGTGCAAATTTTCTCCTCTAGATGTCAGTATGATGAAATTTTAGAAATATAATATTTAATCAGGGATCTAAAGGGATAAGACAACGGCCGTTTAATTGATGTACATTGTACATCCCCAATGATGATTCACAATAATTCCCACTTCTGTAGATTACTTTATTGAACCAATTAAAATTCAGCGCCAATGAATAAGAAAACATTATTATAAAAGTTTGGGGACTAGTGTAATAAATTTAATGGTAGTCAATAGGAAGTTAGTTCGGGAAATATGTTGAAATTTTAGGAATAATATTTGGGAGGGAGGGAACTTTAAGATGTTAAATACATTAGTCTTCAAAGTTTTAACATTTTCTTATTCGTTGGCCTAACAACTTTGGAGACTTTCATTGAATTATTATTGGTTGAGTATTCAAATTAAGTAATCGTAATCTATCAATTGAAGAGATAAATTTGGTGTATCATCATTTGGGATATACATCAAGTTATAAGTCATTGTCTCATCCCTTTAGATCCCTGGTCTATTATACAAAAACATTGTCTTATTCGTTAGCTTAACTAATTTGGTTACTTTTATTGATTTTTTATTGGTTGGTTCAATAAGTTGAGTGTCCCAACATTTCAACCAGTAATTGTAATCTACAGACAAGCGGTAAATTTTTGTGTTTGGTTGAGAACTGGTTCTAATCCATCAGATATTTCATGACAACCAGTAATTTTTTTGTACCATTAATATGGATGTGCATTATTTAATAAACCATTTACTTATCCCTTTAGATCTCTAGGTTTTATAGTTATTTATCGCATCGTATTATAGACATCTTTCCGCGGATACTATGCGGATAGTATTACTGAGAACCGGTTCTAATCCAGCGGATTCATAAGATTTCATTCCTAGAAGGCATATCTGGTTGGTCCAAACAGAATTCTGGTTCCTTTTTTGTTACACAGGTGGCGCCAGGGGTTAGGTCTGCACAGTTTTAACAAATTAGAGTAACAGGATGTGTGTGTGTGTCTGTTTGTCTGTCTGTTTGTACATCTTTATAACTGTTTGTCTGTCTGTCTCTATGTTTGTCTGTCTCTCAGTCTTTCTGTCAGTCTGTCAGTCTGTCTGTCTGTCTGTCTGTCTGTTTATCTGTCTGTTTGTCTGTCTGTCTATCTATTTGTCTGTCTGTTTGTCTATCAGTTTGTCTATCTGTTTGTCTGTCTGTTTGTCAGTCCATCTGTCTATCTCTATGTCTTACCTGGCTCACATTTTGTTGGTATGGGGGCTATACCCAGTATACCCACATAACTATCCATTTTTGTTATAAATATTTTATCTGAAAAATGTTAGATAAATAGATAGATACATTTATATATAGAGTTGTAGATAGATACTTACATATATACAGACAGAAATACAGAGTATCTGAAAATGTTAGATAGATAAATAATTAGGTTGGTAAATAGATAGAAAGACATGGATAGAAAGAGAGAGAGAGAGAGAGAGAGAGAGATAGAGATAGATTAATATTAATACATTCTGTAAAAATCACGAAACCTTTCAACGATATACCAACGCTTTTTTTTCGAAAATAATATTGAGAAATATTTTAAAACAAGGATGACAACGTTCTTTAAAGCGACACCGTCTAGCTTTTCATAGGTCCTAGTAAGGTTTTTGACTATTTTAGGGGAGTAAGTAGAATAACACAGAGATAGAGGGGACAATGGGCTGTTTATTACACTAGTCCCCAAAGTTATAAACAAGTTTTCTTATTCGTTGCCTTAACAACTTTGGGGACTTTTACTGAATCTTCTTTAGTTAATTCACTAAGTTGAGTGTTCAAATATTTCAACCACTAAATTTAATCTACAGAAGGGGTAATTAAGTATTCATCATTGGGGATGTACATGAATTTATTGGCCATTGTCTTATCCCTTTAGATCCCCTGATAATAACTTATATTATTAAAGTGTCAAATACTTTGATAATGTCAAACTGCCTTTAATTAAATAATTAATTAGCTTAACATTAAGAAAATCAAACGTAAAACTGTTATTCCACTATGGTTTTGAAAAGGGTTGGGCCAGATATCTAGTTTTGCCGGATATTCGGCAATTATTAATATCCGGCCGGATACCGGATATTGAAACTATCCGGCCGGATATCCGGCAATATAATATCTATTAGTATACTACAAAGATTCCTACTTTTTATATTTTAAATTGCTGTAATTTTTGTGTTTTTAAGCTAGATGGTTTTTTTATATTTATTTTGTTTAGCTACTTCAGTATCCGGTTATTAGGCCGAATATCTGGTAATTTGTCGGATATACGGATATCTGGCATTATAAATAAGGCTGATATCCGGTTTCCAGCCAAAAAAGTATCCATCCTAACCCTAGTTTCGAAACCAATTAATATTCTCAGTAATATAACAGTTTTTCGCCCAAACTTAAAAATCATGTATAGCATCGTGTTGCAGACAATTTCTAAATAAAAGTCATGAAATTAATACCAGTTTTGTTAGCTTAATATCCGCGAAAAGCTGTCTCCTAAGAGAATTCGACAAAAAAAAGGAAGAGAAAAAGAGAAAGAAGAAGAAAGCAAGAAAGAGAAAAAGAAAGAGAAAGAAAGAGAAAAAGAGAGAGAAAAAGAAAGAGAAAGAGTGAGAGAAAGAGAGAGAAAGAGAAAGAAAGAAAAATATAAATACATTGTATAAAAGTCACGAAACCTTTCAACGATATATCAACGCCTTTTTTTTAAAAAGTAATATTATATTATAGAATTTAAGTTGGTTTATGATAGTTATTCATCGCATCGTATTATAGACAGCTTTCCGCGTATATTAGAATTAAAAATAATAAAATTAAGACCTGTTTTGTTAGACCTGAGGGGCCGAAGGCTGGTTAGACAAACAGACTTTACTTAAATAGAAAAAAAATTTTCAAAGATTTTAAAAAATCGAATTGGAAAATTTTTTTACCGGCGAAAAATTCTTACTACTTTATATAATGGTATTATTAATATTATGTGTTTATCATATAAAATCAATACAGACAGATATATGGACAGACAAAAAGACAGACAGACAGACATAACTAAAATCATTTTTTAAAATAATTTTTCAAAGATTTTTAAAGAATGAATTGGAAGATTTTTTTTCCAAAATTATTTGATGTTTTTTCTTTATTTATTTAATTGAATTAACCACTATTTATTTTCGGATTTATTTAAGGACAGAAAAATAGCCAAAAACCATAACAAGGATGTAAATCTATAATTAAAATAGTCTAGAACCACCCTGGGCCCTATTTAAAGCTCCCCTAAGACGAAAAACTTAATCGGTTCCATATTTATCGAAAACTTAAGCTACAGACAAAAAATCTTACTACTTTATATAATGGTATTATTAATATTATGTGTTTATTATGAAAAATCAGACAAACAGACAGACATACATACAGACAGACAGACATAACTAAAATAATTTTTTTACATAATTTTTCAAAGATTTTTAAAGAATGAATTGGAAGATTTTTTTACAAAATTATTTCATGTTTAACTTTTTTTATTTAGCTAAAATAACCACATTTTATTTTCGGATTTATTTAAGGACAGACAAATAGCAAAAAACCATAACAAGGATCTAAATCTAAAATTAGAATAGTCTAGAACCGTCCTGGGACCTATTTAAAGCTCCCTAAAATGAGAAAATTAATCGGTTCTATAATTATCGAAATCAAAACAGACAGAAAGACAGACATATGGACAGACATACAGACAGACATACAGACATACAAACAGACATACAGACAGACACACAGACAGACAGACATACAGACAGACATACAGACAGACATACAGATAGACATAAACACAGACATACAGACAGACAGACAGACATACAGACAGACATACATACATACAGATATACAGACACACATACAGACAGACATACAGACAGACATACAGACACACATACAGACACACATACAGACACACATACAGACAGACATACAGACAGACATACAGACAGACATACAGACAGACATACAGACAGACATACATACAGACAGACAGATATACAGACACACATACAGACAGACATACAGACAGACATACAGACAGACATACAGACACACATACAGACAGACATACAGACAGACATACAGACAAACAGACAAACAGATATAGAGACAGACATACAGACACACATACAGACACACATACAGACACACATACAGACAGACATACAGACAGACATACAGACAAACAGACATACAGACAGGATACTAACATAACTATCCATTTTTATTTATAAAGTATACAGTAACTTTACTATTTTATCTGAAAAATGTTAAATAGATAGATAGATAGACAGATATATAAATAGATTTGTAAATAGATAGATAAATAAATTGGTGGTAAGATGAGTAGATAACGAAAGAGAGAAAGAAAGAGAGAAAGAAAGAGAGATTATGAAAGAGAGAAAGAAAGAGAGAGAGAGAGAGAAGAGTAAAAAAGAGGTAGAAAGAAAGAAAGAGAGAGAGATAGAGATAGATTAATATTAATACATTCTGTAAAAATCACGAAACCTTTCAACGATATACCAACGCTTTTTTTTCGAAAATAATATTGAGAAATATTTTAAAACAAGGATGACAACATCCATAAAAGCAATAACGTGTAGCTTCTCATAGGTCCTGGTAAGGTTTTTGACTATTGTAGGGAAGGAAGTATAATAACACAGAGAGAGAGGGGATAATGAGATGTTTATTACACTAGTCTCCAAAGTTATATCAAAGTTTTCTTATTCGTTTCCTTAACAACTTTGGGGACTTTTACTGAATCTTCTTTAGTTTCAACCACTAAATTTAATCTACAGAAGGGGTAATTAAGTATTCATCATTGGGGATGTACATGAATTTATTGGCCATTGTTTTATCCCTTTAGATCCCCTGATAATAACTTATATTATTAAAGTATCAAATACTTTGCTAATGTCAAACTGCCTTTAATTAAATAATTAATTAGCTTAACATTAAGAAAATCAAACGTAAAACTGTTATTCCACTATGGTTTCGACAAGGGTTGGGCTTGATATCCGGCCGGATATCCGGCAATATAATATCTATTATTATACTACAAAGATCCCTACTTTTCATATTTTAAATTGCTGTAATTTTCAAATTTTTAAGCTAGACGATTTTTTTATATTTACTATGTTTAGCTACTTCAGTATCCGGTTATCTGGCCGAATATCCAGTAAATTTGCCGGAAATCCGGCTTTATAAATATGCCTAATATCCGGTCTTCAGCCAAAAAAGTATCCATCCTAACCCTAGTTTCGAAACCTATTAATATTCTCAGTAATAGAACAGTTTTTCGCCCAAACTTAAAAATCATGTATACCATCGTCTTACAGACAATTTTCAACGAATTAAAATTCAGGAAATTAATACCAGTTTTGTTAGCCTCGGGACTTAAGATCCGCGGAAAGCTGTCTCCTAAGAGAATTCGACAAAAAAAAGGAAGAGAAAAAAAGAAAGAGAAAGAAAGAGAAAAAGAAAGAGAAAGAAAGAGAAAAAGAGAGAGAAAAAGAAAGAAAAAGAAAGAGAAAGAAAGAGAAAAAGGGAGAAAAAAAAGAGAAAGAGTGAGAAAAAGGGAGAGAAAGATAAAGAAAGAAAAATATAAATACATTGTATAAAAAATCACGAAACCTTTCAATGATATATCAACGCCTTTTCTTCAAAGAAGTAATATTATATTATAAAATTTAAGTTGGTTTATGATAGTTATTCATCGCATCATATTATAGACAGCTTTCTGCGGATGTTGAAATGAAAAATGATAAAATTAAGACCTGTTTTATTAGCCCTGAGGGGCTGAAACCTGGTAAGGCAAGCAGACGTTACTTAAATCATTTATAAAAAAATTTTCAAAGATTTTAAAAAAACAAATTGGAAGATTTTTTTTACAAAATTATTTTATGTTTCACTTTATTTCTTTAGCTAAATTAACAACTATTTATTTTCGGATTTATTTAAGGACAGAAAAATAGCTAAAAACCATAATAAGAATTTAAATCTTTAATTAGAATAGCCTAGAACCGCCCTAAGACCTATTTGAAGCTCCCCTAAGATAAGAAACTTAATCAGTTCTATAATTACCGAAATCAAAACTGATATACAGACATACATACAGACAGACATACAGACAGACAGACAGACAGACATACAGACAGACATACAGACAGACATACAGACAGACATACAGACAGACATACAGACAGACAGACAGGCAGACATACAGACAGACATACAGACAGACATACAGACAGACATACAGACAGACATACAGACAGACATACAGACAGACATACAGACAGACATACAGACAGACATACAGACAGACAGACGGACAGTCAAACAGACAGACAGACAGACATACATACAGACATACAGACAGACAAACAGAAATACAGATAGACATACACAAACCGACAAACAGTTAGACATCATCTTACTTTTGTATTTAATTGAGGAAGGGTCATTGGGCTGTTTATTATACAAGTCCCCAAAGTTTTATAATAACGTTATTTATTTGTTAGATTAACAACATTGGGAACATTTATTCAATTTTGATTGATTCTTGAATGTCTAAACGTTTCAACCACTAATCATACTTAACAGAAGGGGTAACTTTAAGTATCATCATTGGGGATGTACAACAACAATTTATCAGCCATTGTCTTATCCCTTTAGATACCAGAGATTTAAAGTTATTTATCGCATCGTTTTATAGACAGCTTACCGCGGATATTATGCGGATAGAAGGACTGAGAACCGGTTCTAATCCAGCGGATATTAAGCGGATTATTATCCGTACCAATGAGTAATGTTTAAATTATTTATAAAAAGAATTTAGAAGTTTTTAATAGAAATATTTTAAATATTTGTAATTTTTCAGTTCAATAGATAATGTTTTAAAGTGGACTCTTATGTTTTATTTTATTTTAGTTAGTTAGATAGATAGATAGATAGATAGAGAGAGAGAGAGAGAGAGAGAGAGAGAGAGAGAGATCGAGAGAGAGAGAGAGAGAGAAAGATAGATAGATAGATAGATAGATAGATAGATAGATAGATAGATAGATAGATAGATAGATAGATAGATAGATAGATAGATAGATAGATAGATAGATAGATAGATAGATAGATAGATAGATAGATAGATAGATAGATAGATAGATAGATAGATAGATAGATAGATAGATAGATAGATAGATAGATAGATAGATAGATAGATAGATAGATAGATAAATAGATAGATAGATAGATAGATAGATAGATAGATAGATAGATAGATAGATAGATAGATAGATAGATAGATAGATAGATATAGATAGATAGATAGATATAGATAGATAGATAGATAGATAGATAGATAGATAGATAGATAGATAGATAGATAGATAGATAGATAGATAGATAGATAGATAGATAGATAGATAGATAGATAGATAGATAGATAGATAGATATATAGATAGATAGATAGATAGATAGATAGATAGATAGATAGATAGATAGATATATAGATAGATAGATAGATAGATAGATAGATAGATAGATAGATAGATAGATAGATAGATAGATAGATAGATAGATAAATAGATAGATAGATAGATAGATAGATAGATAGATAGATAGATAGATATATATATAGATAGATAAAAGATAGATAGATAGATATATAGAAAGATATATAAATAAAATAAGAGAGAGTCCCTTTACAAAAAATATTCATGGTTTTTGAATTATTAAAACTAAAAATTCATTAAATTCATAGAAATCCCTTAATATATAACAGAGAGGGAGGGGACAATGAGCTGTTTATTACACTAGTCCCCAAAGTTTTATAATAACGTTTTGTTATTCGTTGGCTTGACAACTTTCGGGACATTTATTGAATTTTGATTGGTTGGTTCATTTAGTTGAGATTACTAATTGTAATCTACAGAATGAGTAATTTTGTGTTGGGATGTATATTAATTTATCGGCCATTGTCTTATCCCTTTAGATTCCTGAATATTAAAACAATTCATGGAATTTTTGTTAATAAATTCGAAGCAAGCGTTTCGTCCTTATGTAAAGTCGTAACGGATGTTAGAATTGTCCTATCGATTTGAAACTTGGCATGGTGATTCATGTAAAAGTATGGTAGAACTTAGAAAGCGTAGCAACTCTATAATCATTACCAGAATGTTAGTATGTCCATTTTAAACATATATTATTTTTGGCATATTTTATCATTTTTAAAAGCGAAGCTTTTCTATAATTAGGGTCGGTCCGTCCGTACGTCCGTCCGTCCGTAGCGGATAGCTTTCTTCGTTAATTTAGGCATGTTAGAATTGCCCTATCGATTTCAAACTTTGCATGGTGATTCCTTTAGTAGTTAGGTACGATTTAAAAAGCGTAGCAACTCAATAATCATTACCAGAATGTCCGTACGTCCATTTTAGACATGTCGATTTTTTTTACTTTTTTAAAAACAAATTTCCATGTGATCTAATCATCCGATTGATCTGATTTTTGGTATATAATTTCCGGGACAACAAAGTATAATGTTATAAGCGAAGCAACTCTATAATCAAGTCCTAAAAATATAAGTATGTTCATAAACATTATTCTGTATCCAGCAGTTTTTCAACAAATTAACTTACAATTTTGGTTTGACTCTTATACATTTATATTAAGATTATTCACTTCAGACACTATACAAGTGTTAATGTCCGTTTGTCCTACAGTTTCAGAGCTTCGCTTTTATAGATGTTGTCATCCTTGTTTAATAGCAAATCTACTACATAATTCACCTTTGATTTTTAAAATCTAAGTTACCTACATCCTTAAAAAGTAACAGGATGTTTGTCTGTTCCAAAAGAACCGCTGAACCGATATGGCTCTCCTTTACCTTCGTATAGGTCCTGGGAAGGTTTAAAACTATTTTTGGGGATAGGGTACCACCGCCCTTTAAAAGAAATTGCTCTAGGCAAAAATCGTAGCTGCTTTTATTCTTATTTTTCAACAAAACGGTCAAATTCGTAGGGATTTAAAGGGATAAGACAATGGTCAATAAATTTATGTACATCCCCCATAATAATACACAAAATTACCCTCTTTCTGTAGATTATAATTTGTGGTTAAAACATTTGGACACTCAACTTAATGAATCGACCTATCAAAAGTCCCCAATGTTGTAAATCCAACGAATAAGAAAAGGTTATTATAAAACTTTGGGGACTAGTGAAATAAACAATTGTCCCCTCCCTCTCTATATAATATTTCATAAATTTTTATCTCAAATTTTGTACAAAATTATTTAATTAAAACACAGGAATCAGGCAAAGGACGATAAATTATCCAATTATAATAAACATTATCACCCCTTCTTAAGATTAATATCATTGGTGGTAAAGTTTGGACACTTTGTAAGATTTTTAAAAAGTACCCAAAGTTTTTAACAAAACCAATTAGATTTAGTAGCTATAAAAGTTTGGGGACTAGAATAATTCTCTAGATTAATATCATTGGTGGGGATGTTTGGACACATTTCAAGATTTTTAAAAAGTACCCAAAGTTTTTAACTCAACCAATGAACTATAAAAGTTTGGGTACCAGTTTTATTTAATTTGGTAAAATCGAATGATCCTATGGGATAAGACAATGGACGATAAATTATTATATAAAAATGACAATTAACAAAATAGATTAAAATTATTAGTTTAAAAGTTCTAGTTTCTTCTAGTTTGTACAACCCCATCTGATTTTAATAAAAGTACCCAAAGTTTTAAGATAACGTGGAATATAACTTTGGGTACTAGTGCAATGTTCTCTGTAATTAAGTTTACCTTTTAGGAAATATTTAACATAATTCTTATTACAATTAGGCCTAACAATATAAGCACATAAGACTTTAAAGATAACTAGCGGCTACGCCCCTAGAGGCCTCTCGGGGCTTTTGTGGTGTTTCAATTAAGTATAGTTATAGAAAATATTAATTAAAATCTGTTAATCATATTAAGATTATATGTACAGACAGACAGACAGACAGACACACAGACAGACAAACAGAAAGAAAGACAGATAGACAGACAGAAATACAGATAGATAGACAGACAAACAGACAGACAGACAAACAGAAAGACAGACAGACAGACAGATAGACAGATATACAGACAGACAGATAGATAGATAGACAGACAAACAGACAAACAAACAAACAAACAAACAGACAGACAGACAGACAGATAAATATATAGATAGATAGATAGACAGACAGACAGAAAGACACACAAACAGAAAGACAAACAGATATACAGACAGACAGATAGATAGATAGACAGACAAACAGACAAACAAACAGACAGACATACATATACATACACACAGACAATCTGTTACTTTTATATAAGGATAGTCACGGAGGTTAAAAGAAGAACCAAATAGGTTCAGCGGTTGGCGATATTCTTTAAATACAAACAAACACACAGACAAACATTCTGTTACTTTTCTATATAAAAGGTAACTTATATATTCCAAGGATCTATGAGAAGCTACATTGCAAAGGAGAACCATATCGGTTCAGTGGTTAGCGAGATCCTTTGATACAGACCGACACAGATCCTGTTTCTTTTATATAAGGATAATCACAAATCACAAAGGTTTTACATTGTAAAGGAGAACCATATTGGTTCAAACGTTAGCAAGATTCTTTGGTACAGACGGACAGACACACATCCTATTACTTTTATAAAAGGTAACTTATATATTCCAAGGACCTATGAGAAGCTATATTGTAAAGGAGAACCATATTGGTTCAGCGGTTAGCAAGATCCTTCAGTTCAGACAGACAGACATACAGATAGACATTCTTTTACTTTTATGTAAAGATTAAATTAATTTTTCGAAAAATTTGTTACATATTACTGTTTATTGTTCGTTTGTCCGTTTGTCGCATATGATAAAGCTTCGAGATTTGTTTTTATTCTGTAAGAAAAGAGGAAATATCGGACTGAAAATTACTCTAGTACCCAATTAAACTACTCTAGTACCCAAAGTTTTATAACCACAGCTCATAATTAAATTACTCTAGTACCCAAAGTTTTATAACCACGGATTATGATTAAATTACTCTAGTACCCAAAGTTTTATAATAATCACAGCTTATAATTAAATTACTCTGGTACCCAAAGTTTTATAAACACCCCTTATAATTAAATTACTATCGTACCCAAAGTTTTATACAATTAAATTACTCTGGTACCCAAAGGTTTATAACCACGGCTTATAATTAAATTACTCTGGTACCCAAAGTTTTATAACCACAGCTTATAATTAAATTACTCTGGTACCCAAAGTTTTATAACCACAGATTATAATTAAATTACTCTGGTACCCAAAGTTATAAACACCCCTTATAATTAAATTACACTAGTACCCAAAGTTTTATAACCACAGCTTACAATTAAATTACTCTGGTACCCAAAGTTTTAAACCACAGCTTATAATTAAATTACTATGGTACCCAAAGTTTTATAACCACAGCATATAATTATATTACTCTAGTACCCAAAGTTTTATAACCACGGCTTATAATTAAATTACTCTGGTACCCAAAGTTTTATAACCACGGCTTATAATTAAATTACTCTGGTACCCAAAGTTTTATAACCACAGCTTATAATTAAATTACTCTAGTACCCAAAGTTTTATATAATTAAATTACTCTAGTACCCAAAGTTTTATATAATTAAATTACTCTGGTACCCAAAGTTTTATAACCACAGCTTATAATTAAATTACTCTGGTACCCAAAGTTTTATAACCACAGCTTATAATTAAATTACTATGGTACCCAAAGTTTTATAACCACAGCTTATAATTAAATTACTCTAGTACCCAAAAGTTTTATAACCACGGCTTATAATTAAATTACTATGGTACCCAAAGTTTTATAACCACGGCTTATAATTAAATTACTCTAGTACCCAAAGTTTTATAACAACAGCTTACAATTAAATTACTCTGGTACCCAAAGTTTTATATAATTAAATTACTCTAGTACCCAAAGTTTTATTATAATCACAATCCAAAAATGTACAACTGGCGGCTCCGACAACGGAGTCAGACTAAAACGGTTTTATCTCCCCTCTCAGAGGTTGGGAGGTGGTTGGTTGGGGGAAGGGGGCTTTAAAGAGGGGAGTGGGAGGTGTCTCCTAAGGGGAAGGGTAAGGGGGAGTATTCAAGGGGGAAAGTGGTTGAATATTCAAGTGAAGGATGGAAGGGCAATGGGAGAGGGAAGTGTCTTTTGGGAAGGGAAGAGGGGAGTTTTCTTATAAGGGTGAGGGTATTCGAATAAGAAAGGGGGGATGAGATTTGAGAGGGGGGGGGAACATTCTCCTAAAAGAGCTTTAGGGAGAGGGGAAGTGGCTACAAGTGTTTTAGTATTACATAGAATAATGGATGTAGAATTATATGTGCAACATATGACAATTAACAATAAAAATTGATAACCTCCCTGACAATATGCGGATGCTCTATGTGTTAAGCCACAATCGCCGTTTATCGTGGCAATATTAGCCACAGAAATCAAATGCGCTGTTTATTACACTAGACCCCAAAGTTTTTAAATAACCTTTTCTTATTAGCTTTCATAACAACTTTGGGGACTTAAGTGCATTTTGATTGGTTGGTTTGTTAAGTTGAGTGTTCAAACGTTGCAACCACTAATTTTATGCTGCAGAAGGGGTAATTTATCATTGTTTGGGATGTCCATCAATTTATCGGCCATTGTCTTATCCCTTCAGATCCCTGAATCATACTACCTATATATCCATCTATAGATAGTTTTCCATGTTATTAACTGATGTTGAATAATAAAGTGCAGGGAATTAGATGAATCCGCTTGATATCCGCTGGATTAGAACCGGTTCTTAGCATGTTATCCGCATAATATCCGCGGAAAGCTGTCTATAATACGATGCGATTGATAACTATAAAATACCAGGGATATAAAGGGATAAGACAATGG
>NC_137274.1:2967513-3200013 GCF_053477335.1 Acartia tonsa | reverse complement strand
TAATCTATACGTTTATTGTCCGTCTGTCTGTGGGTCATGCTTCAAAACAATTTTTGTGTAAGTTTCTGCATATTCTCTCTTTGTTTTCTTCCTATGAGAACTAAACATCTGCGCTATAAATTGTAATTTGTCCATTTGTCCATTCCATGATTTAGTTTTGCTTCGCTACTTATGGATGTTGTCATCCTTGGTAGAGTTTATGACTTTGAAACACATGTGTTAAAAGATCAGTTTTTAATAGAATTATCAATTATTTTTTTTAATAACAGATATAGTATAGTATAGACGTATATACAGACAACTACCTCCCTTCCTTTTACAAAGACCTCTTTTGTCTGCTTCTAAATTATTTTGTGCTACTTGGCTGTGTTAATTTAAGCTATAAGCGACACCATTGGTTGAATTTCAATTACCCAATAGAAAGGTTGCACAAGGTGGTTGCGATGGGGAGATACAGTTATTTAACCCTTTCTCCCTCTAGTGTTTACTCTAATGTTTAATTTCTAAATAGAGTTAAAAATATCCTAATCTTAACACTTTTAATAATTTAGATATTTGTATATATAACACAGAGAGCTGATGTGCCCCTTGCATCTTGGGGCTCTGTCTCCCAAGGGGTAAACATATTGGGGCAGAAAAATAGCCTAAAACTCACCAATGCAATGGCTTAAAATATCCTAAAGCCATACTGTGACCTATGTTTGAAAAGGGACAACTCAATCAGTTCAGTAGATTTGGATAAAAAAGAACTTTATATAGGACTAGTTGCTTTGATCTACGCCAAAAACGGGGGGAATCAGAGGAGGCCTGGAAAATAGTCTAAAACCATTCCAAAATATTTATAAAATTTTCTGAAAAAAATAAAATATATTCGAAATCCACAATTTTAGACAAAGGAAACCTACTTATATGTAGAAGTAGAAACCTTGTATTTTATTTTTAAAGACTGAGCAAAATTGTTTGAAAATTGATATCTTGGGAATTTAAAACATATAAATGTTAAAACGACTTTTTTTACTCATATTAGTTTTAATTTTAAACGCAAGGTGTCTTTTTCTAAAATAAATTTTAATATCTTAGACAAACTACAATAAGGATGTATAATTTTATTATGTATCACAAAGTAGAATAATTATTGAAAAATAATTTTAAGATAAAAATGCTTAATTACAGGTTTAATAAATGCGGAAGTATTAAGCTATGTTTGAGAATGAATAAATTAATACAAATCATTCAATCAGTATTCTCTCGCATCGTAAGAGATGTTGTGTTCCAGTCATTTTCTTAAGTCTTCTGGTAATAAAATTATCACAATGAAGATATTACAACATTAAAGTAATACTAATATGTAAGTCTATTAATACAACACCTACCTGAGGTAGCTTTGATCGTAGAGGTAACCTAAAGGAAGGTCACCCTCATTCTTTGGTATTAAGAATTGGGTCACTATTCCTAGGTCAAACAATTACGGTAGAGTGGAGTTGACCTTCCCTCAATAAATTAAAAACCTCTTGGAGAAATCATTGTGAAGGAGAATCGTATCAGTTTAGCGAGGTACACAGAGACAGACAATCATCCTGTTACTGTTAAGGATTAATTTCCATGTCATAAGATTTCAAAATCAATTTCATTTTAATTTGTAGGTATGACATGTCAATTTTACAAAGGTGAAATATGGGAATTCACCCTCCCCCCCCTCAACTCTTTATTAATTTAGCCAATACATTTGTATATAAAGGGTTACTGCCACCCCCGCCCCCCCCCCCCCAAAAAAAAAGGACAATTAGCTTTTTTATTATTTTTTGAGCAATATTTTGAAATTAAATCTATCAACAAAATGAGGGAGAGTTAATTTGAAGATAATTAATAATTTTTCAAGTATAGCTTGGAACCGATCAATATACGCAGGATTAGCATTAGTTTTCAGCCATACTGAAAACTCATGCATAGCATTGTATTAAATCTTGACCCTTGAACTAATAAGATGTCTTTGTTATCTACGGACCAAGTAGAGGGGGGCTATAGCAGAGATCTTTAGAGATAAGACAATGGACGATAAATTGATATACATTTCCATTGATGATATACAAAATTATCCCTTCTGATTCCAAATAGTGGATTGGAGGCTTAACTTAAGTCCCCATTCAATATAAAACTTTACTATAAAATTTTGTTGTCTAGTGTAATAAACAGCCCAATGTCCCCCCCCCCCCCTCTATTCACTATTTTTTTTCTTCTGTACTAAATTTGAGATTGATTGTAATTTTAAAAGCGAAGCTTTTCTATAAAAAGGGTCAGTCCGTCCGTACATCCATCTGTCAGTCCATCCTTACGTCACAGTTAGCTCTTTTCGTTAATTTAAACAGGTTAGAATTGTTCTATCGATTCCAAACTTTGCATGATGATTCCTGTAGTAGTTAGGTACAATTCAGAAAGCGTAGCAACTCTATAATCAATACCAGAATGTCCGTATGTCCAGTTTAAACATGTGGATTTTTAACTTTTTTGACAACAAATTTTTGTATGTTAAAATTATCCGATTCTTCTGATTTTTTGAAAACTGATTACTATTACAACAAGGTATAATGTTATAAGCAAAGCATCTCTATAAACAAGTCTCTAAAATGTAAGTATGTCCTATGACAGTATGATCTATTTATGCCGTTTTGCAAAAATTTACTTACAATATTGTTTGTACTGATGCATTTATATTCTGCTAATTCAGTTCTGACAATCTACAAGTGTTAATGTTCGTTTGTCCTTCCATTTCAGAGATTCGCTTTTATGGATGTTGTCATCCTTGTTTTTAAAAATATCTATAGAGAGCAGTATTATAATTTTCATTATGGTTGGGTCTTTCTTTTAATCATATTTTTTATCGTATTCATTCGAAACCGATTAATATCCGGTGGATTAAAACCGGTTCTCATCCATACAAAAATGTCTAGCATCGTATTATATCCAGTTTTCTACGAATATAAAAATATACAATCATAAGATTAAAACCAGTTTTTTTAGCCCGTGCCTTCGGCATCTCGGTGATAAAAAAAACTGTTTTTTTATACTATTATTGTACCTTTTGTATCCGTGGAAAGCTGTTTATAATACGATGCGATAAATAACTATTCTTGATCTTGTGAGCCGTTAGAGGGTCAGTTTTGTCAGGTGCTGTGGGAAGTCAGAGAGCAAATTCGTGGTTCAAAGATTTCATTTTTGGTAGGTGGACCAAGTGACTCAAACATCAGCCATGTGACGTCATAAAAATCCAGGGTTTATCCATCTCTTTTTTAGAGGTTTTTTTTCCCACTTCCCCTCTCATTGCCCTCATTTTTATGACGTCACATGGCTGATGTTTGAGTCACTTTGTCCCGATACCATTTTTGTAGAGAATAATATAGAAATATATCTATATATCCTAAATTACACACATGATACACTAAAAAAAGAGATTATCTCCTTATCTCTCTCTCTCTCTCTCTCTCTCTTTCTGTTTTAATGTTCTCTTATTTTTCTTTTTTTTCTTTCTCTCTTTGTTTCTGTTCCTATATTTGTTTCGCTCTCTCTCTCTCTCTCTCTTTTTTTTTTCTCTTTCTCTTTTCTTTTTCCTACTTCCTTTCCCTTTATTTTTCTTTCTCCCCCCAATCTCTTCCTTTCTCCGTACTTCTTTTTCTCTCTTTCTTTCTTTTTCTAACTATCTATCCTATCCTTCCCAGGACCTAAGAGAAGCTACTATGTAAAGGTCAAAGGAGAACTTAATGGGTTCAGCAGTTAGCGAGATCCTTTGTTACAAACAAACAGCCTGTTACTTCATCCTATTACACACACATGATGTCATATTTATCTATCTATCTATCTATTCTATACTATAACAAACAAACATATATATATCTTCTCTCTCTCTCTCTCTCTCTCTCTCTCTCTCTCTCTCTCTCTCTCTCTCTCTCTCTCTCTCTCTCTCTCTCTCTCTCTCTCTCTCTCTCTCTCTCTCTCTTTCTCTCTCTCTCTCTCTCTCTCTCTCTCTCTCTCTCCTTTCTCTCTCTCTCTCTCTCTCTCTCAATTTCAATCTATCTCTATCTCTTTTTACCTATCTATCTAGCTATCTATCTATCTATCTTATACAACAAACACATATGATACACAAAGAAAAAATTAGAATGTCACAAGGATCGTATTATAGACATACTATCCGCGGATATTATGCGGATAGCAGGGCTGATAACCGGTTCTAATCCAGCGGATTGTAATCGGTTTAGAACAAACAATAAGCACACATGATACCCTAACAGAGATTAAGTGTAAATCCTTTTGTATAAATCCTCATCAAATATCAATATATAAACAAGGATGACAACATCCATAAAGGCGAAGCTCTTAAACGGTAGGACAAACGGACAGTAACACTTGTATAGTGTGTCAGAACTGAATAATCATAATATAAATGTATAAGAGTCAAAGCAAAATTGTAAGTAAATTTGTTTTAAAAAACTGCTTAATACAGGATAATGTTTATGGACGTATTTACAATTTTAGGGCTTGATTATAGAATTGCTTTGCTTCCAATACAGTCACAGTCACAGTGTCACAGGAATCAGTAAACCAAAATTCAGACCCATCGGATAATTAGATCACATAAAAATGTCCCCTCCTTCTCGAAAACTATTTCCCATACGCATTTAATATAATCTTCTGTGACCCTTACTATCTATCTATCTATCTATCTATCTATCTATCTATCTATCTATCTATCTATCTATCTATCTATCTATCTATCTATCTATCTATCTATCTATGTATATATCCCTTACACACATTTAATATAATCTTCTGTGTGACCCTCTTACCCCCCCCCCAAAAAAAAAATTCTTTTCCATTGAGGGAGGGGACATTGGACTGTTTATTACACTAGTCCCCAAAGTTTTCTTATTAGTTTGCTTAACAACTTTGGGGACTTTATTGAACTTTGAAGTCGAAAGTCCAAACGTTCCAACCACCTGTTATAATTAAAAGAAGTGGTAACTTTTTGTATCATCATTGGGGATGTATAACAATTTATCGGCCATTGTCTTATCTCTTTAGGGTGGGGAGGGGGGGGGGGGACATTGGGCTGTTTATTATTACACTAGTCCCCAAAAATTTATAATAACGTTTTCTTATTCGTTTGGCTTAACAACTTTGGAGGCTGAATTCATGAATTTTGATTGGTTTAATTATAATCTACAGAAGGGGTGATTTTGTGTTTATCATCATTGGGGGAATGCATGTATATTAATTTATCAGCTATTGTCTTATCCCTTTAGAACCTTGTGTTTTCATAGATATTTATCGCATAGTATTATAGACAGCTTCCCGCGGATATTATGCGGATAGAATGCGGATAGAATGACGGGAGAACCGGTTCTAATCCAGCGGATATTGATCGGTTTGTCTTATTCAACAAACAAAAATATCACCACACTTGTTTTATTGACATACCCCTTCCCCACCCCTACTGGCTTCTAATCCGATGTATATCCTCTGGATTAGAACCGGTTCTCAGCTATAGTATCCGCATAATAGCCGCGGAAAGCTGTCTATAATACGATTTACTGTTTTATTGACATAAACCAGGAATCTAAAGGGATAAGACAATGGCCGAAAAACTTATTTACACCCCCAATGCAATACAAAAAAGTACACCTTCTGTAGATGAAAGGTAGTGGCTGAAACGTTTGAACACTCAACCTAATGAATCAAAAAATCAAAATTAAATAAAAGTCCCCAGAAGTTATAAGCCAACGAATAGGAAAACGTTATTATAAAACTTTGGGGACTAGTGTAATAAACAGCCCCATTGTCCCCTCTCTCTCTCTGGACATAACCCCCCCCCCCCACCTCACCTGGCTTTTAATCCTATGTATATCCGCTAGATTATAACCGGTTCTCAGCCATACTATCCGCATAATAACCGCGGAAAGCTGTCTATAATTCAAATTCATCGATAAATATTTTTACTTGGATGTTGCACCAGATTTTCATGAACTGGCTGAAACATGAGCTGGCTAAAATAACAATAACCACCCCCTATCCTACTGGATGAACGCACTTACCAATAAATGAGGTCTATATGAGCAGGCTAAATTGACGACCAAATTTTCCCCTATAATAGTATCTATATAACTATATATCTAACTATTAACTATCTATCTAACTATTAACTATCTATCTAACTATCTACCTGACTATCTATCTATATCTATCTAACTATCTATCTATCTATCTATATAACTATCTATCTATCTAACTAACTATCCATATATCCATGTATATTCTAAATCCATTACATAACAAGCTGTGACATTATCCCCCCCCCCCATTCTTTTAAAGTAAATAATAATCCCCCCTCCCCCCCACCTTATGCTCTTTTCCAGGGTTCTAAAGGGATAAGACTATGGCGGATAAATTAATGTAGACATCCCCAATGATTATACACAAAATTACCCCTTCTGCAGATTAAAATTAGTGGTTGAAATTACTCAACTTAAAAAACCAACCAATCAAATTTTAATAAAAGTCCCCAAAGTTGTTAAGCCAACGAATAAGAAAACATTATTGTAAAACTTTGGGGACTAGTGTAATAAACACTTTGGACACCAACGGATATCCCTAGTGTTCACACATCGTATTATAGACAGCTTTCCGCCGGATATGATGCGGATAGTATAGCTGACTGAACCGGTTCTAATCCAGCGGATATCCATCGGACACCCTGGTATTTTCACACACGTGTTACTCACCCAGAAAATCATCGATTTGGTATGCAGCACAGCCAGGGATCTAAAGGGATAAGACAATGGCTGATAAATTGATGTACATCTCTAATAATGACACGCTAAATTACCCCTTACATATATTACAATTAGTGGTTCAAATGTTTGAACACCTAACTTAATAAACAAACCAATCAAAAATCAATTGTTAAGCCAACAAAAAAGGAAATGTTATTACAAAACTTTGGGGACTAGTGTAATAAACAGTCCAATGTCCCCTCCCTCCCTCCTTGTGGCTCTTTTCCCTCTATTTAAACAAAGTGATTTTTCCAGGGATTTTGGTGGATAATATGTATACATTTTTGGTACATACCCTCAAAGATAGCTAGATATCTAGACAAGCTAAGGCCAAGAAATTCACGTTTCCCCCAATAGCGTTACGGACGGATTGACGGACAGACAAAGTGAATTATAGAGTAGCTTTGCTACTAAAAACATTTCAGCTGTCTATCTTGAATAGGAGCCAAGTAATTCACGTTTCCCTCCTAGCGTTACGGACGGACTGACGGACGGACAAAGTGAATTATAGAGTAGCTTTGCTACTAATAAATATATCATTAATTAATTTTGTGTCCCTGAATTAAAACTCCGACTTTTAAGCTTACGGCGATCAAACCTTCTAGAAGCCACAGTTAAGCGTCTAAACGTTTCAACCACTACAATGTTTTTTTGTTTCTTTAATATGTACATCAATTTATTGGCCATTGTCTTATGTGTCCTTTGTGTCCCTGACTGCTCCGACTTTTAAGCTTACGGCGATCAAACAATAGACTATTGGACAAAACCCACACAGCAAAAGTATACAAAATCTGAAAGAGAGGAGACAATGGGCTGTTTATTACACTAGACCCCAAAGTTTAATAATAGCATTTTTATCTTATTCAGTGGCTTATTGGTTGGTTTGTTAAATAAGTTTAGTGTTCAAACGTTTCAACCACTTATTGTTATCTATGGAAGGAGTACTTTTGTGTATCATCATTTGGGATCAACATTACGGCCATCAAACAGACACTCTTGGACTAAAACCCAGACAATAAAAGTATACAAAACCTGGGATCTAAAGGGATAAGACAATGGCTGATAAATTGATGTACATCCCTATCAAGGAAACACAAAAGATTACAATTTGTGGTTGAAGTGTTGGTACACTAAACTAAATGAACCAACCAATCAAAAATCAATAAAAGTCCCCAAAGTTGTTGGGTCAATTGAAAGGGGCGCCAATTGGTTGTTTATTACACTAGTCCCCAAAGTTTTATAGTAATGTTTTCTTATTAATTAGACATGTTCTCCTTGATATAAGTGGCTCAACAACTTTGGTGACTTTGGTTGGTTGGTTAATTAAGTAGAGTGTTCAACCGATTCAATTGCTAATTATAATCTACAGAAGGGGTAATATTGTGTATCATTATTTGGGATCAACATTAATTTATCAGCCATTGTCTTATCACTTTAGATTCCTGATACAAAAAATAACTTGTATAAAAAATAAGAATTGCTAAAATTTCAAAAATAGCCAGATTTATTCTGTAAGCACTTTTTGGTGCCTATAAAAAAATTATGTCATACAATACAAATGACCAATGATAGGCCAATACACAGACTAAATTACCAATGGCAGGCAAGTATACATTTCAATTGACCAATAGTATGCCAGTGTGACATCAAATTTAATAGGCACTATTAAAACCTTCTCTATGTAGTACAGATGAATCCATCAATTAAAAAAAAAAATGTCTTCTGAAATCTTCAAAGGGTTATGAAAATAAGATTTTATTGTAGTTTTGAAGATTTTTTATATCATTTTGAACAATTTTTTACAAAAAAAAATTATTTAGGCGATTTTGTAACCATCCTTACTTGTTTTTTAAAGTAAATTTGGTCAACATAAAAAAAAATTCAACAACAAAATAGTAATATATTTTTTCGTATGGATGAGAACCAGTTCCTATCCACCGGATTCGAATGAATACGAGAAAACAATTTATTAATTAAATCAAAATTTTGTATCTGTAATATGGAATATGGAAAGAATCTTTAAAAAATATTACTATTACAAATTATGACAACTACAAATTTTCTCGGGATATTTTTTACTGAGGGAATTTGTCCAATCTTCATATGAAAAAAATTCCCCATATTAGTTTCTGATGTTTGTGTGTGTGTGTATGTATGTGTGTGTGTATGTGTGTGTGTGTGTGTATGTCTTTACGCCCTTTTAAACATTCTACAATTCCCCAGAACCTAATATAACAACAAAATCACAACTGGTTTTCAGTATTTTCTACCAGACAGTTTTCAATTAATAAAAACTGGCCAAAAATGACTGCGGGATTTAAAGCAGGGTGGAAGGGTCCCCAAAGTTTTATAATAACGTTTTCTTATTTGTTGTCTTAACAACTTTGGGGACTTTTATTTGGTTTTTAATTTGGTTGTGTTTAAATGTTTCAACCACTAATTGTAATCTACAGGAGAGGTATAACATTTTGTGTATCATCATTGGGGATGTACATCAATTTATCAGCCATTGTCTTATCCCTTTAGATCCCTGAGGGGATTTAGTTTCTTAATATTTTCCGACTGTTGCCATCATCATATTTACTCTTGCCAGGGATCTAAAGGGATAAGACAATGGCCGATAAATTTATGTATATCCCCTAAATTATTAATATAAGAGAGAGAGAGAGAGAGAGAAAGAGAGAGAGAAAGAGAGAGAGAGAGAGAGAAAGAAAGAAGATATAGAGAGAAAGAAAGAAAGAAAGAGAGAGAGTGATAAAGAATTTTATTCAGGGATCTAAAGGGATAAGACAATGGCCGATAAATTGATGTACGTACATCCCCAATATTACCCCTTCTTTAGATTATAATTAGTGGTTGAAACGTTTGGACATTTGAAAAGTGGATTTAGTATCATGATATTTACCAAATGTTACCATTATATTAACTCTTGACAGGGTTCTTCGAAACCGCTGGATTAGAACCGGTTCTCAGCCATACTATCCTCATAATATCCGCGGAAAGCTGTCTATAATACGTTACAATAAATATCATTAAAAACACAGGGATCTAAAGGGATAAGACAATGGCCGATAAATTGATCGTTTCATATATCCATATTACATGCTTGTATTTTTGTATTTCTTTTCTATATAATCTCTGGTTGATGTACATCCCCAATGAAGAAACACAAAATTACCCCTTCTTTAAATTATAATTAGCTGTTGAAACGTTTGAACATTCCACTTAATGAACCAACCAATTAAAATACAATGAAAGTCCCCAACAAATAGGAAAACGTAAATATAAAACTTTGGGTACAAATTTACTCTTGAGCAACAAAGCTACTCTTTAATCTATCTATCTATCTGTCTATCTATCTGTCTATTTATCTATCTATCTGTCTATCTATCTATCTATCTATCTATCTATCTATCTATCTATCTATCTATCTATCTATCTATCTATATATCTATCTATCTATCTATCTATCTATCTATCTATCTATCTATCTATCTATTTATCTATCTATCTATATATCTAAAGAAAATTTGAGCATATTTTTCTCAAAAAAATTATAAATCAATGACATAACACAAGGAGGGAGGGGACAATGGGGAAAACTTTGGGGACGTTGGGTCATTAAATTGAGTGTACAAACGTTTTTCAACCACTAATTATAATCTTAAGCAGGGGCAATTTTGTGTATCATCATTTGGGGATATATTTAATTTTTTTTGGCCATTGTCTTATCCCTTTAGATCCCTGATGGCACCACCACGCCCCCTCAATGTGTGTCAGGTGGGTTTAACAGGTTTTATGAGGATTAAGGAGCAGGGATTAATAATCCGATCAATATCCACTGGATTAGAACCGGTTCTCCCGTCATTCTATCCGCATAATATCCGCGGAAAGCTGTCTATAATACGATGCAATAAATATGTATGAAAACGCAGGGATCTAAAGGGACAGGACAGACAACAGGTGGGCTGCATTATACCAGAAAAGCATTTGGCTGGCCAGCCAAACCTGGCTGGGAAGCGGCGTTCCCGCCATCCAACCCGATCTCTCAGGTAGCAACATGTCACAAACAGGCTGGATTCCAACTGGAACAGTGGCCCTTACTTAACCTACCTGAGGACAGTGGCACACAGCCAAAAAATCACACCTCTGGGTCCAAAACCAAGCCAGAGAGAGACAATTAAAGTGTCGGCAGCCGCTTTATAAGCCATTCGGGCACTTAGGCTATATTTAGTAAGATATAGAAAAACTGTGTCCCGTTAATTAACCTAACCTAACCTAGGGCAGGACGGACAATGGCCGATAAATTAATGTCTATTAACAGAATAGAGAAGGGTTAGAAATGAAAATTATGCAATTGAAAAGGTTTGAATGTACAATAGCAAGTTATAATAAGTAAAAAAAACAGAAAGTGACAAACGAGCAGTAAATATAATTGTATATTTAATAAATAATTAAAAACGCTGCCTTTAAAATTTTTAGTAAAATTAAGATTATTTTTTTGTATCTCGTCCAATCTATTGCGTATTTTTACAGAAGTACAAACATACTCAAGTCGTGTAAATTTAGTATATATTTAGTAAACTTACAAACTTACAATAATTTACCCCTTCTTCAGATTATAATTAGTAGTTTGGAGCGTTTAAAAATTTGTCTTAATGAACCAACCAATTAAAATTCAATTAAAGTCCCCAAATTTGCAATGCCAATGAATAGGAAAACGTTTTTATAAAACTTTGGGGACTTCCTCCCTGATCATATTTACTTTGAGCAACAAAGCTACTCTTTGAACTTGATCTATCTATCTATCTATCTGTTTATCTATCTATCGATCTATCTAACTAACTATCTATCTATCTATCCATATATCTCTCTATCTTTGATCTATCTATCTAACTAAAGGGTGTGCATAAAAAGCGTAGATTTTTAAAAAGCAAATTTACCCGGCTTGTGTTAAAATTAGAAAAAAGGTATGCATATTGCATACCGCTAGAACCGCTATAAGCTCTTGTGTTTGGAGGTACGTGGTGAAATGTTCCAACTGACTTAAAACTTGTCTTGTCAGAAAATCATTTTTATTTTTTTACTCAAAAAATGATAGGTAAAATCAATGACAGCACGTTCCCCCACTCTTATCACCTTATCTATATTTTTACCTATCTGTCCATATAGCTTTATATCAATCTATCTATCTATCCAAAATAAAATCTCAAAAAAATTATAAAATCAATGACATCACACAGGGAGGGAGGGAACAATGGGGAAAACTTTGGGGACCCTATTGAATTTTTATTGGTTGGTTCATTAAGTTTATTGTACAAATGTTTGTCAACCATTAAATATAATCTTCAGCAGGGGTAATTTTGTGTATCATCATTTGGGGATATATTTAATTTTTTTTGGCCATTGTCTTATCCCTTTAGATCCCTGATGGCACCACCACGCCCCCTCAATGTGTATCAGGTGGGTTTAACAGGTTTTATGAGGATTAGGGAGCAGGGATTAATAAACCGATCAATATCCACTGGATAAGAACCGGTTCTCCCGTCATTCTATCCGCATAATATCCGCGGAAAGCTGTCTATAATACGATGCAATTAATATGTATAAAAACACAGGGATCTAAAGGGATAAGACAATGGATGATAAATTGATTCACATCCTCAATAATGTTGATACATAATGTTGATAAAGTTACCCCTTCTGTATAGTAACATTATTGGTTGAATCGTTTAAACACTTAAATTAATGATCCAACCCAAACCTGTTAAGCTAACGAATAAGAAAAGGTTATGATAAAACTTTGGGGACTAGTGTAATAATAAATAGCCCAATGTCCTCTTCCTCCCTGGGATTATGGGGTGGGGGGGGGGGTGCTAGGGTGGGGGGAATATGTCACATTTTGTATTATATAAAGTAACAGGATGTTTGTATGTTTGTTTGTGCCGAAGAATCTAAAGGGATAAGACAATGGTTGATAAATTGATGTACATTCCCCCAATGTTGATCCACATTATATGGATTACAATTAGTGGTTGAAATGTTTATACACTCAACTTAATGAACCAATAAACTTTATACAGGGATCTGAAACGATAAGAGAATGGTTGATAAATTGATGTACATCCCCAATGTTGATACATAATATATAGATTACAATGAGTGGTTGAAACGATACATAAGATAAAATTAGTTTTAAAAAAAACACTCAATAACGTTATTATAAAACTTTATAAACAGCCCATTGTCCCCTCTATCTCTGATATATTAGTTACATTTCATTTTTTTATTCTTATAATAAAGTAACTGAAGAGTCTTATTAATCGCTGAATCGATATGGTTCTCCTTTACAGGGTAGCTTCTCATAGGTCCTGGGAAGGTTTAAAGCTATTTTTGTGAAAAGCGTACCACCACCCTCCAAAGGGTAATCGCCCCTAGAAAAAAAGACACAATTCAAAAATAATTTTTTCACTTTTTCTTTTCAAAACTACAATTATAAGTAGGAGGGGGGGTCGTTTTATAAGTAATGGAATGTCTATGTGTTTTTATAATATTTTGTGATGTGATTATATTAGATGGTTATCTGAATTTTTGGGTATAGTCTCTTTCGTGGCAACGCTCCTTAAGGGGCGATTCTTCGTTTTATTCACAGTAGCTTTTCTCCTATTTCTAGCCTTTGCGGGGGGCTCTAACCCTGTGGAGCAATCACCAAACCCAATACAACTTAACCTAACCTAAAATAACCTATCAAAAGCAATTTTAAAAATACGATGAATTGCCCCTTAAGGGGCGTTGCCACGAAAGGGACTACACCCCAATTTCTTTGTTGGGGTAAATCCTCTGACCAAAGGTATCTTCTCTCTATAATTTACTTTTTTAAGACCCCACCAGTTTGAAATCAAATTTAATAAATGTAAAAGTTTTTTATAGCCAACTAATAATATAAAGTATAAATCTTTAGGTATCTGAATAAAACTTTGGGTACCAGTATGAAACTTTGGATACCAGTATGAAACTTTGGGTACCAGTATGAAACTTTGGGTACCAGTATAAAACTTTGGGTACCAGTATGAAACTTTGGGTACCAGTATGAAACTTTGGGTACCAGTATGAAACTTTGGGTACCAGTATGAAACTTTGGATACCAGTATGAAACTTTGGGTACCAGTATGAAACTTTGGGTACCAGTATAAAACTTTGGGTACCAGTATGAAACTTTGGGTACCAGTATGAAACTTTGGGTACCAGTATAAAACTTTGGGTACCAGTATGAAACTTTTGGTACCTGCATAAAACTTTGGATACCAGTATGAAACTTTGGGTAATTTATTTACCCCTCATGTTGGAGGAAGATTTATTTCTTGTCCACCATTGTTCCCTGGGTTTCAGAGATAATGATACACAAAATTACCTCTTCTGTAGATCACAATTAGTCGATGAAATGTTTGGGTTCTCAACTTAATAAGCCAACGAAAGTACTAAATCATAAAACTTAGGGGACTGGTGTAATAATAAGCCCATTGTCCTCTATAAATTGATAAACAATACCCAATGATGATACGAAAAATTACCCCTCCTGTAGTATCAACAATTAGTGGTTGAAATGTTTGGGCACTCAACTAAATCATAAAACTTTGGGGACTGGTGTAATAATAAGCCCATGGTCCTCTATAAATTGATAAACATACCCAATGATGATACTCAAAATTACCCCTTCTGTAGATTACAATTAGTGGTTGAAATGTTTGGGCACTCAAATTAATAAGCCAACGAGAAAAAACTAAATCATAAAACTTTGGGGACTAGTGTAGTAATAATAAGCCCATTGTTCTCTATAAATTGATAAACATACCCAATGATGATACTCAAAATTACCCCTTCTGTAGATTACAATTAGTGGCCGAACTGTTTGGGAACTCAACTTAATAAGCCAACGAGAAAAAACTAAATCATAAAACTTTGGGGACTGGTGTAATAATAAGCCCATGGTCCGCTATTAATTGATAAATATACCCAATGATGATACTCAAAATTACCCCTTCTGTAGATTACAATTAGTGGTTGAACTGTTTGGGCACTCAACTTAATTGATCAAAATTCAGTATAAGTTTCCAAAGTTGTCTAGTCAACAAATAAGAAAACGTTATCATAAAACTTTGGGGACTGGTGTAATAATAATAAGCCCATTGTCCTCCCCTTCCCTCCTGGTGGTAACAGGTGGAATTTAGGGGGGAATAATCTTCAAGGGAGGGAGGGGACATTGGACTGTAAATTACACTGGTACACAAAGTCTCTCTTTTTCTCTCTCTCTTTTTCTCTCTCTCTCCCTATTTTTTTCTCTTTCTCTCTCTCTCTTTCTCTCTCTCGCTCTCTCTCTCTCTCGCTTTTTCTCTCTCTCTCCCCATTTCTTTTTTTCTCTCTCTCTCTCTCTCTCTTTCTCTCTCTCTCTCTATCTCTCTCTTTCTCTCTCTTTCTCTTTCTCTCTCTTTGGGGTAGGGAGGGAGTGGACATTGGACTGTAAATTACACTGGTACACAAAGTTTTAAAACCATCTTTATTCGTTGGCTCAAAACTGATGTGTTTATAAAAAGGGAGGGAGGTGACATTGGGCTGTTTATTACACTAGTCCCCAAAGTTTTATAACAACGTTTTCTTGTTCGTGCGCCTAATAACTTTGGGGACTTTAATGGAAAATTGAGTGTCCTTAAACGTTTCAACCACTAATTGTAATCTACAGAAGGGGTAATTTTGTGTATCCCAATGGGGGGGGGGGGATGTACATCAATTTTTCGGCTATTGTCTTATCCCTTTAGATCCCTGGCGGTGGGGGGGGAGGGTTGACATTCTTATATGGATATTAAATATTATAAACTGGCGATTTATCATTTATATATTCCCATGGATCTAAAGGGATAAGACAATGGCCAATGTAAATTAATGTACATCCCCCCCAATGCTAATACACAAAATTGCCCCTTCTGTAAATTACAATTAGTTGTTAAAAATGTTGAGACACTTGAACTAATAAACCAACCAATCAAATACAATAAAAGTCCCAAAATGATATTATAAAACTTTGGGGACTAGTATAATAAACAGCCCATTGTCCCCTCCCTGCTATATTCCCCTATATGTAATAGATATATAATATTTACGTGGGTATATTGACAGAAAAACAAGGATGACAACATCCATAAAAGCAAAGCACTGAAACGGTAGGACAAACAGACATTAACACTTGTATAGTGTCAGAACTGAATAATCAGAATATATTCATATATAAGAGTCGAACCAAAATTGTAAGTAAATTTTTTTTAAAAACTGCTGGATATAGCATAATGTTTATGAACATACTTACATTTTTAGGACTTGATTATAGAGATGCATCGCTTTTAACATTATACTTTAACAGGAATCAATATACCAAAAATCAGATAAAACTGACAATTAGATCACATAAAAATTCGTTGTTAAAAAAAGTAAAAAAAGCAACATATTTAAAATGGACATACGGACATTCTGGTAATGATTATAGAATTGCTACACATTCTACATCGTACCTAAATACTACAGGAATCATAATGCAAAGTTTGAAATCAATAGGACAATTCTATCATGCCTAAATTAACGAAAAAAGCTATCCGTTACGGACGTATGGACGGACCGACCCTAATTATAGAAAAGCTTCGCTTTTAAAAACAGCTTAAATATATATCATAGTGTTTAAAGATAAACTTACTTTTTTAGGACTTCATTATAGAGATGCATCGCTTTTAACATTGTACTTTGTTGTACCAGGAATCAATATACCAAAAATCAGATCAAACAGACAATTAGATCACATAAAAATTCGTCGTTAAAAAAGTAAAAAAAAGTAACATGTTTAAAATTTACGTACGGACATTTTGGTGTTGATTATAGAGTTGCCACGCTTTCTAAATCGTATCTAACTAATAAAGAAATCACCATGCAAAGTTTGAAATCGATAGGACAATTCTATCATGCCTAAATTAACGAAAAAAGCTATCCGTTACGGACGTATGGACGGACCGACCCTAATTATAGAAAAGCTTAAAAAAACAGCTTAAATATATAGCACTAGAGTTGGCTCAATATAACTATATCACTATTAGCTAGTTTTGTTTAAGTACATATCTATTTATCTATTTCTCAATAAATTAATTTTCCTCCCCCGCCATTACTATCTAAAAGAAAGAAGTAGATATTTATTAATTTAAATGATTTTAAAAAGATTTTTTTCAATTATATTTTTTTTCACATTACCATCACCAAAGGGTTAATATGATTAAAATTTTAGTTTTAATATTTTAACACAAAGGAAGTGTCGCCACAATCGAATTCGTTTAAAGTACAGTTTTCTTAGATTTACTCTATTATGAATGTATATTTTTTATTTATGAAATAAGGATTAAATGCTTCAATGTAATTCAAATATCTACATGAAGTGAAAAACTTAATTCATTCCATAAACAAATAGGATAAAGGTCTTATCGCTTTGGTCAATGAGAGTTTAATGAGGATTATTGGAGCACTATGAGTTTTAAACACTTTACCATTGGAAGATTCGAGCTCATTTATAGACGTTTATTTCCTATATAGATCTGTCATGGATCTTGATGCAATAAAGTAGGCTGTTTTATAAATGTTAAAAATTGGAAGATTTCATTAAATAAAAGTAATCGCAAATATACTTAGTAAATAATGTTTAGGGACAAACTTACATTTTTAGTATTTGATTATAGAGATGCATCGCTTTTAACATTGTACTTTGTTGTCTCAGGAATCAATATACAAAAAAATCAGATCAAATGGACAATTAGATCACATAAAAGTTTGTTGTTAAAAAAGTAAAAAAAGCAACATGTTTAAAATGGACATACGGACATTCTGGTAATGATTATAGAGTTGCTACGCTTTCTAAATCGTACCTAACTAATAAAGAAATCACCATGCAAAGTTTGAAATCGATAGGACAATTCTAACATGCCTAAATTAACGAAAAAAGCTATCCGTTACGGACGTACGGACGGACCGACCCTAATTATAGAAGAGCTTCGCTTTTAAAAACAGCTTTAATATAGCATAATGTTTAGGGACAAACTTACATTTTTAGTACTTGATTATAGAGATGCATCGCTTTTAACATTGTACTTTGTTGTCCTAGGAATCAGTATTCCAAAAACTAAACCAATAATTATACAAAAATTTGTTGTTAAAAAAAGTTAAAAATCAACATGTTTAAAATGGACATTCGATGAAAGAGTTGCTACACTAAATCGTACCTAAACCCTACAGGAATACTATTAATGTTATAATATCTAGGCTTAGGTGGGGTTAAAAATAGCTTAAAACCAAACGAAGAGATAAAAATAAAGCTTACCTAAAAAGCACAACAAATTAGGACCAGCAATTACCGAGATCTTTAGTTTTAGGAAAATTTTCATATTTTTTCAGGGATCTAAAGGGATAAGACAATGGCTGACTAATTGATGTACATCCCCAATGTAAATGCACAAAATATCCCGTTTTAAAGATTACAATCAAAGGTCGAAACGTTTAGACACTTAATTTAATAAACTAACTTATCAAAATTTCTATAAAAGTCCCCAAAGTTGTTAAACCAACGAATAAGAAAAGGTTATCATAAAACTTTGTGGACTAGTTAAATGTCCAACGGTTTCAACCACTAATTGTAATCTACAGAAGGGTTAATTTTGTGTTTCATTATTGGGGATGTAGTACATCAATTTATCCGCCAATGGCTGACTAACTGGTGTATGGTACATCCCCAATGATCGTACACAAAATTACCCCTTTTAGACACTCAACATAATGAACCAACTAATAGTAATTCAAAAAGTTGTTAAGCCAACGAAAAAGAAAAGTTTATCATAAAACTTTGTGGACTAGTTAAATGTCCAACATTTCAACGTTTCCAATGTTTCAACCACTAATTGTAATCTACAGAAATGGTAATTTTGTGAATATTGGGAATATAGTACATTAATTTATCAGCCATAGTCTTATCCCTTTAGATCCCTGAAGAAGTAGAAGTCATATGAATTAATCATAATATAAGTTTGATATTAAATTATGGGGTTTAGCTCAGGGAGGGAGGGGACATTGGCTGTTTATTACACTAGTCCCCAAAGTTTTATAACAACCCCGCTTCATATTTGTTAGGCTATCAACTTTGGGGACTTTTGCTCATTAAGTCAATGTCCAAACAGGGTTACAGAAGGGTTAATTTTGTGCATCATCATTGGAAATGTACATCACTTTTTATCGGTCATTGTCTTATCCCTTTAGATCCCTGGGATGTTTAGCTTGAAACTTTATTCATATCATATGTTGAATAATTATAACTTTAACTGTATATCTATCTATCTACATGTCTGTCTGTCCATCTATCTATCTATCTATCTATCTATCTATCTAACTATCTATCTATCTACATGTCTGTCTGTCCATCTATCTATCTATCTATCTATCTAACTATCTATCTAGCTATATATCTATCTATCTGTCTATCTATCTATCTATCTATCTATCTATCTATCTATCTATCTATCTATCTATCTATCTATCTATCTATCTATCTATCCATCTATCTATCTAACTTTATTTATTTTATATGTTGAATAATTATATCTTTAACTGTATCTATATATTTATACTAGCGGCTTCGCCCCTAGCCTCTAGGGGCTTTGCCCCAAGAGGTAATCAAAAAAATAAGGTAGTACATGTGGTGGATCTTCATCTTCATCATATTATAATTATACATCAAAAAAAAAAAATTTGGATCCTCATCTTCTTCAAACTTTATATCATCAAAAAAAAAAAAAAAAATGTTTTTGGGGGGGTTGGGGGTGTCCCACCCCCCAAGAAAATAGCTTAAAACCACCACAGGACCAATAGGTATATACCCTGAAGAGTAGAATCCAATCGGTTCAGTGGTTACCGAGATCTTAAGGGACGGACAGACAGACAGACGGACAGACGGACAGACAGACATCGTTCTACTTTGTATTATAGATTACACATCATAAAACCTTTTTCCAGTATGGCTTCGAAACCGATTAATATCCTGTGGATCGGAAACGGTTATCAGCCATACTGAATAATCATGTATAGCATCGTATTACAGACAATTGTTCACTAAAAGTAAGCTAATAAGTTTTGTTATTCTGAACCATCTTATCAAATTTTATTTCAATACCCACGGAAAGCTGTCTATAATACGATGCGATAAATAATTATTCTATTTTTCCTTACACGCACCTCGGTAATCCCATTTGATCTTAAGGGATAAGATAATTGATTATAAATTGATATACACACAAAATGATGATTTACAAGATTACCCCTTCTGTAGTTTAAAATTAGTGGTTGAAACGTTTGAACACTCAACTAAATAAAGAAACCAATCAAAATTCAAATGAGAAAGCGTTATTATAAAACTTTAGGGACTAGTGTAATAAACAGCCCATTGTCCCCTCTCTCTCTCTCTCTGCCGTTTGGTAATCCCATTTGATCTTAAGGGATAAGATAATTGACTATAAATTGATATAAACAACCCCCAAATGATGACTAACAAGATTAGCCCTTCTGTAGTTTAAAATTAGTGGTTGAAACGTTTGAACACTCAACTAAATAAAAAAACCAATCAAAATTTAAAGCTGTGCATCTAACAAATGAGAAAGCGTTATTATAAAACTTTGGGGACTAGTGTAATAAACAGCCCATTGTCCCCTCTCTCTCTCTCTCTCTCTCTGCCGTTTGGTAATCCAACTTGATCTTAGGGGATAAGATAATGGACGATAAATTGATATTTACACAACACCCAAATGATGATTAACAAGATTACCCCTTCTGTAGTTTAAAATTAGTGGTTGAAACGTTTGAACACTCAACTAAATAAACAAACCAATCAAAATTCAAAGTTGTAAATCTAACGAATGAAAAAGCGTTATTATAAAACTTTGGGGACTAGTGTAATAAACAGCCCATTGTCCCCTCTCTCTCTCTCTCTCTCTGCCGTTTGGTAATCCCACTTGATCTTAGGGGATAAGATAATGGACGATAAATTGATCTTTACACAACTTCCAAATGATGATTAACAAGATTACCCCTTCTGTAGTTTAAATATCTATCTATCTATCTATCTAATGATCCAAGAAGGGAGGGGACATTTGACTGTTAATTACACTAGTCCCCAAAGTTTTATAATAGCGTTTTCTTATTCATTTGCTTAACAACTTTTGGGACTTTTATTGAATTTTGATTGGTTGGGTTATTAATTTGAATAATAATCTACGAAAGGGTCAATTTTGTGTATCATAATTGGTGACGTACATCAATTTATCGGCCATTGTCTTATCCCTTTAGATCCCAGATAATTCACAGCCAATAATTCCTAAGATTGTATGTAATGTGCTTTTAATAAGGGATAAATATCTAAATTTCAGGGATATAAAGGGATAAGACAATGGCCGATAAATGGATGTACATCACAAATTATCACACATTACAAACTGTCCCAATTTTGTATAATTTTTGCGGAACATGTTCTAGTTACGTCATATTTTTCTTTCCCGAAAAAGGGAAAGGGGAAAGAAAAAAAAGGGAAGGGGGGAAGAAAAAAGAGATGGGAGAAAAGGGGGTTTTCCCCATCCCTTTTGAAGAGATTTTCTTCCCCCCTTCTCTTTTTCGGGAAAGAAAAATATGACGTAACTGGGACATGTTCCGCAAAAGTTATACAAAATTGGGACAGTTTGTAATGTGTCACAAATTATTTATGATACGTGGTTAAAACGTTTGGAAACTAAACTTAATGAGCTTTGTACAGCCAATTGTCCTCCCTCTCTCTCTCTCTCTCTCTCTCTATCTCTCTATCTCTCTTTCTCTCTCTCTCTCTCCCCCCCCCCCCTCTATCTCTCTCTCTCTCTTTCTCCCTCTCTCTCTCTTACTCCCTCTCTCTCTCTCTCTCTCTCTCTCTCTCTCTCTCTTTTATGTATCATCATTGGGATGTAAATCAATTTATCGGCCATTGTCTTATCCCTTTAGATCCCTACTATAATCCCACGGATAACTATTAATAAAATCCCTCTAATACCCGTGGTATAAAGCTGCAGGGGGGTTATTAATAGGGTATTATAGACAGCTTTCCGCGGATATTATGCGGATAGTATGGCTGAGATCAGGTTCTAATCCAGCGGATATTAAGCGGATTATTATAACTACTGCAATATGTTGATACTAGCGGATACGCCCCTAGAGGCCTCTAATGGAACTTGAAGGAGGAAGGATTGTAATTTAGACCAAATATAGAACTCATTTATTGGTCAATTCGTTCATCCAGTAGGAGGGAAAGGGGGGTATATCATTATGTTAGCCAGCTGCAAGCATAACTTACTTGCAGAGAACATAAAAATCTGATGCAACATCCAAGTAATAATATAATACCCAGAAATCTAAAGGGATAAGACAATGGCCAATAAATTGATTGAAATTCCCAATGATGACACATAAAATTACCCTTCTGTAGATTTAACTTAATTAACCAATTAATCAAAGTGTAATAAAAGTCCGTAAAGTTGTCGAGCCAAAAAGTAATTAAAAAACTTTGGGGACAAGTGCAATTAACAGCCCAATGTCCCCTCCCTCCCTAATTAATATATTTATTGTCTAAGAACAAATCTCAAATGATAATAAATTGGTAATTAATGTATGTTTGACTTTACAATGGTGTTTAATTTTACAAAAAGCAGAGGGGGAGGGGACATTGGACTGTTTATTACACTAGTCCCCAAAGTTTTATTATAGCATTTTCTTAGCTGTTGGCTTTGACAACAATTAGGACGTTTATTTAATTGGTTGGTTCATTAATTTGAGTGTCCAAATTGATTCAAATAATAATTGTACTCTACAGAAAAAAATAACATAAAAATTTGATGTAAAAAGAGTTCAAAAAACATGTTTAAAAAAGACGTGCGGGTATTCTGATAACGATTATAGAGTTGCAACGCTTTCTAAATCGTACCTAACTACTACCGAAAACCCCATGCAAGGATCGAAATCGATATGACAATTCTAACATGCTTAAATTGATTAACCGTTTCAGACCTACGAACCGACTCTTATAAAAAAGCTTCTCCTTATAAAAATAAATATTTTGCAAAAAATCTGCTAAAACTTTTTGAAAAATCTTCCAATTTGTAGAATAAAACAACATATTTTTTTCACTCTTTATTTATATATCTAGCTATTTCTCTCTCTCTCTCTCTCTCTCTCTCTCTCTCTCTCTCTCTCTCTCTCTCTCTCTCTCTCTCTCTCTCTCTCTCTCTCTCTCTCCCTCTCTCTCTCCTATTCTTTCTCTCTCTACCCGCTGAGCCGATATGGTTCTCCTTTAAAGTAAAGCTTCTTACAGGTCCTGAGATGGTTTTTAGCTAATTTATCTTCATATATAAGTCTTGGTATGGTTTTAGACTATTTTTTGGACCTTCCATATCCCTTCAAAATAGGCCTCTTGGGGCATATGTATATTGTATATTTGGAAGGGAGGTGACATGGGCAATTATTCTTTTATTATTCGTTGGCTTAAAAACTTGTTTAGGTTTAATTTTAATCAGGGAAACGTAGGAAAATATTATTTTTAATCTACAGACGGAATAGTTAGTTTTGTCTATCATCATAAATTTCAATAAGGAGTAATTTTGTGTAACATCATTGGGGTATGTACATAAAGTTTATTTGATTGATTGGTTGGTTCATTAAGTTGAGTATCGAATTTGTTTCAACTAATAATTGTACTCTACAGAAGAGGTAATTTTGTGAAACATCATTGGGGAATTTACATCAATTTATTTACCATTGTCGTATCCCTTTAGATCCTTGTCAGATATTATTTACCGGGTTGCGACGTAATCTGTACTCTACAGAAGGGGTAATTTTGTGTATCATCATTGGGTACTATAAATAAATTTATGGCCATTGTCTTTAAAACAATCTCCCCCCCCCCCTCCTTCAACCCACTAAAGAAATAAAAATATTTAATTGCATCGTATTATAGACAGCTATCCGCGGATATTATGCGGATAGTATGACCGAGAACCGGTTCTAATCCAGCGGATATTAATCGGTTTCGAAGCCCTTTACTGAACAAACAAAAAATATTTGATACAAATAGCCGCCAGGGATCTAAAGGGATAAGACAATGGCCGATAAATTGATTTGTTCTTCTTCTAATGATAATATACAAAATTATCCCTTCTGTAGATTACAATTAGTGGTAAGACGTTTGGACAATCAATTCAAGTCCCCAAAGTTGTTAAACTTTGGGGACTAAAATTTGGGCACTAGTCCTCAAAATTGTTAAACTTTGGTGACTTGTGTAATAAACAGCCCCCTCCCTCCCTCCCTCCCTTCCTGGGAATAAATAGCCCCCAGGGACCAAAAGGGATAAGACAATGGCCGATAAATTGATGTCTATATACATCCCCCATTGATGATATACAAAATTACAGTTTCTGTATTTTACAATTAGGGGTTGAAACATTTGGACACTAAACTTAATAAACCATCTAATCAATATTTGATAAAACTTTTGTGAATTTTGATTGGTTACTTCAAAAGTTCAACCACTAATTGTAATCTACAGAAGGAGTAATTTTTTGTATCATCATTGGGGATGTACTTCAATTTATCGGCCATTGTCTTATCCCTTTAGATCCCTGTATACAAATAGCCCCCAGGGGGGCTGGGGGAGATTTTCCCATCACGCCTCGAGGAATATTTAATCTGGGAAAAAAAACTTTTTGTTTATAACATAGAGAATCAAGCTATAAGAGATAGAAAGAGAGAGAGAGAGAGATAGATAGATAGAAAAAGAGAGAGAGAAAAAGAGAGAGCGTGCAATAGATATATAGTTGGATAGATAGTTAGATAGACATTTAGATAAATAGATAGATAGTTAGATATATAGTAAGATATAGTAATGAATATAGGATATAACTGGATATATTGACAGAAGAAAAATAGTCAATTTAGGCTGCTGCTAATATGGACCTCATTTATTGGTCAGTTCGTTCATCCAGTAGGAGAGGAGGGGATATGGTAAAGAGTAGGAGGGGATGGGGTTATATTAGCCAGCTGTAAGCATCACTTTATCATAATTCATAAAAATCTGGTGTAACATCCAATTAATATTATATCCATTTTTTAAAAACTAATTGTTAAAAAGCGCTATAATTATATATAAAAGGAGGAAGGGAACATTGGACTGTTTAATACACTAGTCCCCAAAGTTTTATAATTACGGTTTTTTATTCGTTGACTTAACAACTTTGGGAACTTGTGAATTTTGATTAGTTAATTAAGTTGAGTGTTAATGTTTCAACCACTAATAGTAAACTAAAGAAGTGGTAATTTTGTTTATTAAAATTGGGGATGTTATCGGCCATAGTCTTATCCCTTTAGATCCCTGAAATAATTATAAATCTATGAAAACTAATTGTTATAAAGCGCTATAACATATTGTTATTGATAGGTATAGTATAATTTAAACAGGTTAGAATTGTCCTATCGATTTCAAACTTTGCATGATAATTCCTATAAAAAAATAAGTACTACTTAGAAAGCGCAGAAACTCTGTAATCATTACCAGAATGTCCGTACTTACATTTTAAACATGTTGATTTTTTCTACTTTTTAACATAAAATTTTTTATGTGATCTAATTGTCAGATTGATCTGATTTTTGGTATACTGATTCCTAGGACAACAAAGTACAATAACCAAGACCTAAAAATGTAAGTATGTCCATAAACATTAATTTTTATTAAGTAGTTTTTCAACAAATTTACTCACAATTTTGCTTTGACTCTTTTTCATTTATTTTCTTATTATCCAGTTCTGACACTCTACATGTGTTAATGTCCGTTTGTCCTACCGTTTCAGGGCTTCGCTTTTATGGATGTTGTCATCCTTGTTTCAAAACTAATTGTTATAAAGCGCTATAACAATATAATATCATATTATAATTGTTAACAGAAGTGTTATAATCGTTTTATTTAAAATCAGTCAACCAAAATTTAATAAAGATTTTATTATATATACTTTTATATTATTTTCACACTAGCAGGAGGGCGGTGGGAGATAGATAGATAGATAGATGGATGAAATAGATAGATAGATGGATGAGATAGATAGTTGGATAGATAGATATAATACAAGACATCCTGTAATTAATTAAGTTATTTTATAATATATTCATATGCTCAACTTGCGCTTGAATTTCAATATGAGATAAAGGATATTTACATTAATAATAAATCCTTATAATAAAGTAACATGATGTCTGTATGTATGTTTGTACAGAAGGATCTCGCAAACTGCTTTTTTAAGTCCTGGGAAGGTTTATAAATAATTTGAAAGGGGATACTACCAACCTCCGAAGAGATATCGCCTCCAGGTAATATAACATCATTAATTGTTTTTAAATTATCTTTTTAAAATCTTCCAATCAAAAAAATCGTCTAATTTACAAATTTTTAGAGATTTTTTTGTCTTAAAAATCAGAAATTTATATAATTTAATATTTATCTGTTAATTCAGGGAGGGAGGGAAAATTGGGGGGTTTATTATACTAGTTCCCAAAGTTTTATTATAACGTTTTCTTATTCTTCAGGGAATTTATTGAATTTTGATTGGTTGGTTTACTAAGTTGAGTATCTAAAGTTTCAACCTAATTTTATGTATTATCATTAGGGACGTTCATCAATTTATCGGCCATTGTCTTATCCCTTTAGATCCTTGGATAAAGTTTATATGATTCAACATGTTGAACATAAATTCAATAAAGTTTTAGCGAAATTCATTCATATGAATTCTATTCAAGAGAGAGAGAGGGGAGAATGAACAATTTTACTCTAGTCCCCAAAGTTTTTTAATAACCTTTTCTTATTCGTTGGCTTAACAAAATTGGGGACTTAAGTGAAAATTGATTGGTTGGTTAGTTGAATTGAATGTTTAAACTTAAATTTTTTTATCTTCAGAAGGGGTAATTTTGTGTATCATTGTTGGGTATGTACATCAATTTATCGGCCATTGTCTTATCTCTTTAGATCCCTGGTTAAACTATCTATCTATCTATGTTAAACTATCTTTCTATGTATCTATATATCTATCTATCTATCTATCTATTTATGTATCTGTCTATCTATCTATCTATCTATCTATATATCTATCTATCTATCTATCTATCTATCTATCCATGCTAAACTATCTATTGTAAAACAAATAAGAAAATATTTTTATTCTCGTGTCCTAAGTAAATACTTAAAATCCCCCTTGGACAATAGGAGGGGGGAGGGGAGGGGACATTGGACTGTAAATTACACTGGTACCCTAAGTTTTGTAACCTCATTTTCTTATTCGTTGACCTCTCCATCTCTCTCTCTCTTTTTCTCTCTCTCTCCCTATTTCTTTCTCTTGCTCTCTCTCTCTCTCTGGGGGGGGAGGGGACATTGGACTGTAAATTACACTGGTACCCAAAGTTTTATAACACCGTTAGATTGTTCGTTGACCTAAAATTTTGGGTACTTTTATTAAAATTAGTTTCAAACTTAAATTACACTGGTACCCAAAGTTTTATATTATTATCTTATTCGTTGGCCTAAATACTTTGGGTACTTTTATTAAATTGTGAGCTATCTATAAATTACACTGGTACCCAAAGTTTTATAACAAGGTTGGGTACCTGAAATGTCAGTATTAAGTGTCTTTCAATCATTCCAGTAAAAGTACCCAAAGTTTTCAAGCAGACGAACAATAAAGTGAGGTTAAAAAACTTTGGGTACCAGTGTAATTTAAAGTCTTTTAAGAGATATGATAAAGACGTTAAATTGATATATATACCCAATAATGTTAAATAAAATAACCCCTTATCTAGACTAAATTATTGGTTGAAAAATATGGACTCTATTAGTTTGAAACCAACCAATAAATTTAGTTCCCAAAGAATTTAGGCAAATGAACATTATGGTGTTATAAAACTTTGGGTACCAGTGTAATTTACAGTCCAAATTTATTCAAAATTCAATATAAGTACCCAAAGTTTTTAGGCAGACAAACAATAAAAGTGAGGTTATAAAACTTTGGGTACCAGTGTAATTAACAGTCCAAATTTACTCAAAATTCAAAAAAAGTCCCAAACGAATAAAGTAATGAAGTTATAAAACTTTGGGTACCAGTGTAATTAACAGTCCCAATGTCCCCTCCCTTCTTTCTTCCACACACACACACACTCACACATACACACTCACACACACATCCACACTCACAATCACACATACACACTCACACACACTCACACACACACACATACACATACACACACACACACATACACATACACACACACACACACACATATACACACTCACGCACACACTTACACATACACACACACACATACACACACACATACACATACACACACACAAACACACACACATACACACACATACACACACACACATAACTGATATTTATACCTTTATCAGTTAGGGAGTTGAATCCATTTTTATAGAAGCAGAAATATAATCTATGATTATGGTTTGGACCCTCTAAAACTGTAATCTACCCTTCCACTTTCCCCTCTCTTGGTAAAGATATCTTCAACGCCGATACGATTTTTGAAATATAAGATTCCACTTTTGTCTCTCTTGTTGAAGATATCTTCACCAAGAGAGGCAAAAGTGTAATCTTAAATTTCAAAAAACGCAATGGCGTTGAAGATATCTTCACCAAGAGAGGGGAAAGTGGAATCTTACATTTCAAAAATCGTATCGGCGTTGAAGATATCTTCACCAAGAGAGGGGAAAGTGTAATCTTACATTTCAAAAATCGTATCGGCGTTGAAGATATCTTCACCAAGAGAGGGGAAAGTGGAAAGGTAGATTACAGTTTTAGAGAGTCCAAACCATAATCATAGATTAAATTTCTGCTTCTATAAAAATGGATTCATATCCCTAACTGTTTATACCTTAATCTCTTTGTATATATTTACACACAGGGATCTAAAGGACTTCGAAACCGATCAAATATCCGCTGGATTAGACTACCGCAATACTATCCGCATAATATCCGCGGAAAGCTGTCTATGATACGATGTAATTGATAACTATAAAATACCAGGGATCTAAAGGGATAAGACAATGGCCAATAAATTGATGTACATCTCCCCAAATACAAAAAAATACACCTTTTATAGACTACACAGGGGTCTAAAGGTCTTCATAACCGATTAATATGAACATTAAAAAAAACCCAGAAAATTAATAGAAGCCTAACAGAAACATTTTTACGTATATTTTTTTCTTTTTAATATCCGCGGAAAGCTGTTTATAATACGTCCAACCCCCTATATAATCCCTCCTAATACAACCTATAAAACAGCCCCTTGGGGGTGGGTAAAAAAAAGTTAACCCCCCCCCCCTAAATTAACTATTTTTTACTTCTAATATAGAGAGGGCGGGAGGAAGGCGACAATGAGCTGTTGATTACACTAGTCCCCAAAGTTTTATTATAATGTTTTCTAATTTGTTGGCTCATGGGAATCTTATTAAATTTTCGTTCATTGAAATGAATGTTCAAACGTTACATTCGCTAATTTTTAATCTACAGAAGTGTGTAATTTTTGTATCATAATTGGGAAATGTACATCAATTTATCGGCCATTGTCTTATCCCTTTAGATCCCTAGCCTTAAATTCTCCTAAAGACTGACTGACATATTAAGTTGTATACTGGTTGCTCTATCTATCTCTCACTCTACCTCCCTCTCTTTCCTCCCTCTCTATAACTCTCTCTCTCTCTCTCTCTCTCTCTCTCTCTCTCTCTCTCTCTCTCTCTCTCTCTCCATCTATCTATCTATCTATCTATCTACATCTCTCTTTCTCTTTCTTTGTTTATATATCGCTCTCTATCTATCTATCTATCTATCTTTCTCTAATTATAGAAACTTTATCTTTCTATCTGCCTGTCTTTCCATCTCTTTCTCTCTTTTTCTTTTTCTCTCCCTCTCTCTCTCTCTCGCTCTCTCCCTCTCTCTCTCTTTATCTCTCTTTGTTTGCAGAGAGGGAGGGGACATTGAGCTGTTTATTACACTAGTCCCCAAAGTTTTATAATAACAACTTTGAAGACCTAATTGAATTTTAACTTAATTTAGTTAAGTGTCCAAAAGTTTCAACCACTAACTGTAATCTGCAGAAGGGGTAGATTTGTGTATCATCATTGGGGGGGATGTACATCAATTTATCGGCCATTGTCTTATCCCTTTAGATCCCAGGGGGGCTTTTGTGTTTGCTAACATCTTAAACGCGTGCCTTAGTGTTTGATCTAGTTGATCCCCTACCCCCCCCCCTAGATATACCACACTTTTCTGGGATCTTGCTGAGTCAAGTATCAACTGTTGGGAATTTCAAAGGATGACTCCATGCAAAATTTGAGCCGGATCCGGCCAAAACCGGCCGTGAATTTTATGAAAAACCGGTTTTTTCCGGTTTTTAGGGGGTATCTGTAAATCGATTCAGCTGGAGCAAAACCGGTTAGAGGTACAACAAATTTTACTTCACATGAAATTTAGCCAATGCAATTGCCTACAAAAATGTACTTCATCATCAACTTGATTGGACAACTCTTTCCCCTCCAAAATGTCCATTAAAACCTCGGAAACGGCAAAAATCGCCAAAAATCACGCCTTCGGCGGCAAATAACGGCTAAACGGTCAGCCGGAGGCGAATGAAACATAAATAAAGAAATGTCTGCCTCTAAAAGTTGTTCAACATCAAAGAGATGCTTGAAGTCTCTAAAACGACTCCTTCCCCTCCTTTAAGGGGAAAAACTGAAAAAACGTGATTTTCAAAAGTATGCCCACTTCGTGGGTGTGGGGGGCACTGAACCCGTCACCCCAGGGTCACCAATTATAAAGTCTAGGCGGCCCACAATGCTGAATTTTCACCAAGTGAAAGTCTTGTGTCATTATCTCTTATGAGAAAAAAGTTATTAATTAATTAAAATTTCAAATTGTGATTTTTTGATGGATTTCTTTGATGAAATGACAGGCCGGTCAATTTTTAGGCCATTTATTGCGGTTTTTGGGCCGTCACGCCCAAACGGTTTGAGATAATCTCACGGGACCTTTTGCCCGACCTAAGCCTGGTTATTTGTAAGGTCTAAGACAAAAAAAATCCCGGATTGGATGAAGCACGACGTCGCTGCGTGCCGTCAAAAATCGCTGGTCGGCTCATTTTGCCCCCTCAAACCCTCACCTCGTGCCATTTTTCTGTGTAAAGATTATAATTATAATCTTTTGCGTAAGTCTGTTTTTTTTCCTAGACCTCACAACTAACCAGACTTAGGTTGGGCAAAAGGTCCCGTGAGATTATCTCAAACCGTTTGGGCGTGACGGCCCAAAAACCGCAAAAAATGGCCTAAAAATTGACCGGCCTGTCATTTCATCAAAGAAATCCATCAAAAAATCACAATTTGAAATTTTAATTAATTAATAACTTTTTTCTCATAAGAGATAATGACACAAGACTTTCACTTTGTGAAAATTCAGCATTGTGGGCCGCCTAGACTTTATATTTGGTGACCCTGGGGTGACGGGTTCAGTGCCCCCCACACCCACGAAGTGGGCATACTTTTGAAAATCACGTTTTTTCAGTTTTTCCCCTTAAAGGAGGGGAAGGAGTCGTTTTAGAGACTTCAAGCATCTCTTTGATGTTGAACAACTTTTTGAGGCAGACATTTCTTTATTTATGTTTCATTCGCCTCCGGCTGACCGTTTAGCCGTTATTTGCCGCCGAAGGCGTGATTTTTGGCGATTTTTGCCGTTTCCGAGGTTTTAATGGACATTTTGGAGGGGAAAGAGTTGTCCAATCAAGTTGATGATGAAGTACATTTTTGTAGGCAATTGCATTGGCTAAATTTCATGTGAAGTAAAATTTGTTGTACCTCTAACCGGTTTTGCTCCAGCTGAATCGATTTACAGATACCCCCTAAAAACTGGAAAAAACCGGTTTTTCATAAAATTCACGGCCGGTTTTGGCCGGATCCGGCTCAAATTTTGCATGGAGTCATCGTTTGATATTCCCAACAGTTGATACTTGACTCAGCAAGATCCCAGAAAAGTGTGGTATATCTACCCCCCCCCCTAGGCATAAAGAGATAGGTAAATGGAAAATGTCCATTTGTCTTTCCGTCCGTCTGCTTATCCGTCAGTCAAATTATTGTTTGTTCAAACGGCTGTCTGTCTGTTTGTCTGTCTGTCTGTTTGTCTGTCTGTATGTATGTATGTCTGTCTGTTTGTCTGTCTGTTTGTCTGTCTGTATGTATGTCTGTCTGTTTGTCTGTCTGTATGTTTGTCTGTCTGTATGTTTGTCTGTCTGTTTGTCTGTCTGTTTGTCTGTCTGTTTGTCTGTCTGTTTGTCTGTCTGTTTGTCTGTCTGTTTGTCTGTCTGTTTGTCTGTCTGTTTGTCTGTCTGTTTGTCTGTCTGTCTGTCTGTTTGTCTGTCTGTTATAATAAAGTAGCAGGATCTCTTTCTGTCTGTTTGTTTGTCTACAAAAAAACCTTACTACTTTATATGATATGTCGTCAGCCATGAACACTTTTGTTGTAAGGTTGGCTAAATGTTTCAAAATTTGTCTGTTTGTCCGTCTGTATGTCAATCCATATGAATGTCTATCTTTCAATATGAAAGTCTGTCTATCTGCATTTATCTATTTTTGTCTGTCAGAAAAAAAATAGCTTCTGAGTATAGCATGGATCTTAAGGGATAAGACAATGGCTGATAAATTGATGTAACCCCAAATTATAGCATAAAGTTATCCCTCGAGTAAAATAAGTAGTTAACGTTTTGACAATAAAAAATGTTAAATAATTTTTAGGAATTTATTATAGAGATGCTTCGCTTATCACACAGTAATTTGTTGTCTTAGGAATCAGTTTTCCCAAAAAATCTTTAAATTATGTAATTCAAATTTGTTGTTAAAAAAGTTAAAAATCAACATGTTTAGAATAGAAGTACGGACATTCTGGTATATAGATTATTCTGATTACAGAGTTGCCAGGCTTTCTAAATCGTACCGAACTACTGCAGGAATCACAATGCAAAGTTAGAATTTAATAGGACAATTCTAATATAACTAAATTAACGAAAAACGCTAATCGTTATGAAAACATATTAAGTCATAACTTGTTGAAAAAGATATAACAATATAACAATGTACTGCAATGGCAACCCCCCCCCCATTCTTTTCTCATTAAAAGATAAATCAACCGTCATAAATACAGTTAAAGGGTATTTAATTATCAGAGGGGAATAAGTAAGGATCTAATCCGACTAATATCCGCTGGATTAGAACCGGTTCTCAGCCATACTAACCGCATAATATCCGCGGAAAGCTGTCTATAAAACGATGCAATAAATAACTATAAAATACCAGAGATCTAAAGGGATAAGACAATAGCCGATAAATTGATGTACATCCCCAATGATGATACACAAAATTACCCCTTCTGTAGATTACAATAAGTGTTACAAACGAGCCCCCAAAGTTTTTAAAGCATGGATCTAAAGGGATAAGACAATAGCCACTAGGTACACCGACAAACCTCCTAAAGGGACAAAGGTCCTAATTATGAAGATACTTTGCTTGTGATATTGTACCTTTTTGTAATAGGAATCAGTACTTCAAAAATCAGATCATTCGGATGATTATATCACATAAAAAATGGTTGTTAAAAAAGTAGAAAAATCCACATGTTTAAAATGGACGTACGGATATTCTGGTAATGATTATAGAGTTGCTACGCTCTCTAAATCGTACCTAACTACTACAGGAATCATCATGCAAAGTTTAAAATCGATAGGACAATTCTAACTTGCAAAAATTAACGAAAAAAGCTATATGTTACATACGGACGTACGGACCTACTCTAATTATAGAAAAGCTTCGCTTTTAAAAATATGAAATAAAAAAAATCTACCAAAATTTAGGGAAAAAAACCTATGTATATGTAATAAAAGTCCACAAATTATAAGACTTTTGGGATTTTTTTTGTGTATCATCATTTTGGGGGGATGTACATCAATTTATCAGCCATTGTCTTTATCTTTATCTTTTTATCCCTTTAGATCCCTGTGAATTAATAATAAATACATTGAGGAGGGGAAATAAAATTTTTTAAATTCCAGAAAGGGATAAATATTCTTAAAATTATTTCTTTTGAAGGTTATCTATATTAGTTAGTTAGAGGGTCCTAGGACAAACGCAGGAGCCCCAAACGTCGGAGTGGAAACTTAACCTGACCATCTTATAGGTTTTAAAATGCTTAACCCCTGTGGGGGGCTTATTTGTATATTCATATCTTAACCTAACCTAACCTGTATAGAAATACTTATTTAACTTAATATTTTAACACTCCTGCGTTTGTTTGGGTCTCCTGCGCTTGTCCTGGAACCCCCTAGAGACCTCTAGGGGTATTTGAGGGGAGTGGGTAAGGAAGTCAATCACCCCTCATTTTAAATATTTGCCATACAAAGAAAAAGTAAAAAAATCTCCGTCGGAGGGCGATGCCACCCTACCCCAAAATAGATTTTAAACCTTCCAAGGATATATATAAAGCAACATTGTAAAGGAGAACCATATCGGTTCAGCGGTTAGCAAGATCCTACAAACAGAAACACAAACAAACAGACAGACTAACATCCTGTTACTTTATTATAAGGATACATGAAAATCTGGTGCAACATCCAAGTAATAATAAATCGATTAACCCCAAATTCCTAACCTATGAATTATCAAATAGGATGTTTATCCATTGTCGTAATCATCAACTAAACTTTGGGTACCGTCCAACTGTAAATAACACTGGTACCCAAAGTATTATAAATAAATATATTCTTCATTGGCCTGAAAACTTTGGGTACTTTATCTAATTGTGTATAATAGTGTCTTACTTTTCTGATTAAGTACCCAAAGTTTTTGAAGAAGCGATAAAGATAATGTTCTTAAACATTGGGAAAAAATGAATATCAAATTGTCGTAAATCTATCTATCTATCTATATCCATCGGTAGGTATACTCTCTGTAGAATCCAAACGGTTCAGTGGTTACCGAGGTCTTAAGCTAAAGACGGACGAACAGACATCAAAGTACTTTGTATTATAGATTACATAATTTTGCTGGATCATATTCACACCCTAATAATATTATACATGGTATTTAGCGGGATCTCGGAGGGAATCAGGAATCTAAAGGGATAAGACAATGGCCGATAAATTGATGTACAGCCGGGCAATGATGATGCACGTAATTATTCCTTCTGTGGATTAAAATTAGTGGTTGAATCGTTGAAACGCTTAACTTAATGACCAAATCAATCAAAATTCATTAAAGTCCCCAAAGTTATTTTAAAATGGGACGTCTCGCTGGTCCCGAGGAGCTAGATTAGTTAGTGTCACCTAGCTACAACTCTCACTTACTCGTAGATACAGCCGATTTAACCGTCCCGTCAGAAATATCAATGTATTTTTTAACCCTTTTGTACCATGTCCTAAATTTTAGGTCAGATTGAGACTAAGCTAGTTACATTTTTACGCTTAGAGTCAGTCTGCCCTAAAACTATCAGTTTTCCTACTCAAGTTCTACTGCCAACCCTTATCCCTGGCCTTCAAAGTTTATTAAACAATTTGTTAGGACGTCATTTCCTCTAGCCTGGTTTTTAACCCAGACGTTTGTTTAATAAGCCAAAAGCGGAGGACATTCTGCTTTACATATTTATTAACAATATTGGGATTAAACCCTTAAATTAAATAAAGAGAAAAAAAACAATTATTAAGTTTTAGTATTTTATTTACAGTTCTAAAATTTCAATTTAATTATTAAAAACTATTTCATTACAGGTGTTACTGCTGTACGAGTTCACATCACAGAGGAACGGGCTTGCTGCAATATTTAGAAACTGAACCTGAGATAGTGGTACCCCGAAAACTGATGATGTCTTCCCTTGTCTTCCCATATTTATAGAAAATAACCAGTGAAAGTTAATATGCGGAAGGTGAGCTAACCCTTTTTGTGATATGTCCTCGAACAATACAGTGAAAATTTATGGGAAAAAATAGCAAAATCACATGATTTTTATATAAAAAAAAATGTTTAACATACACTATGTCATTACTAATATTTTTCAATTACTGGTTTATTTAAAATAATATAAAATGTTATCACATTCATGTTTACATGTTATTAAAATCCACAAATTTTGATATTCTATTGTTATTTTATTGTTATACGAATTTATTGAATTATATAAGTTTATATATCCACTTTCCAAAGAAGAAAAATACACTTTTTGTGGTAAATTTGTTGTTTTATGGAAACGTTTATCAAAGTAGAAAGTGTGTTTGTCTGTCTATTGCATTATGATTTTGCTTGCGCAAAAGAGTAGAAGGTTGTTGCGCGTTTTATTCTAACTAGGCCATTTTAACATATCTGGATAAAACTGGATATAGAAACTGGATAAAGCGAGCGTTTTATTTAAATGATTTTCATGTATGTTAAAGTGGAGTGTTCGTCCGAGTCTTTGTTATGTTGGGTGATTTTGATTAATTTATGTTTTTAGGCCCCGTAAACAAAGACAGGGTCGAGTTCCACGGATTTTACTATTTTATTACTGTTATTATTATAACTTTCTCTTTTTCGTAAAGGTCAAAGAAAAGTACTTGTTATTTTATAAAATAATTCTTAGAAACTGTTTTTTGGGTCATATACGACCCATCCTCCCCTCCTTCAGGAAAAGATTGCGTAACCTAGTGATTTTCAGGCTTAAATTCAAAAGGTGGTTTTAATCTTTACTTAAGGGGGTAAAATACTAAAAAGTGTTTTTTGCTTCATTTTAATACTTTTTTTGGTTTTTTCTAATGCTTACATAATATTTACAAAAATTATTCATTAATTTAAAAATGCTCCTTTTTACTTATTCCAATTACGAAGACGATCTTATTAAGGTCGTCTTTGACACAGTAGATGCGCATATTGTTTACTGGAATGCCGCGTATTTTGCTTATACTGCGTAGCTTTCTACCTCATGGGCTGGTTGGTCCAGTTTACATTATACGCATTTACCGTGAGCACATTATTTTAGTTAAAAATCTATTTTAAGGCATTTTATTAGTGAAAATATTAAAAATTAATCTCTGATTAATTATCATATATAAAAATTGAAATAATATTGGTGAAAAAATCATATTCGTAATAGAAATTTTGTTATAATGTATTTTTATGGCCTCTTATAAAATGCCTTTTTTCATTTCAGTTATTATCAAAAATTGTTACTATTGTTCCACGTTCCACTCAAAGATGGAGTTGCCCTTGGGTGTCTTATCGACCTTGGGCATCACTCTCCAAGAGTGGAACGTGTTGAATATCTTTGCCCCCCAGTACTTAGAGTCTACACTGGGGGATGGTGATTTGTCATTGGAGGTTAAGGTTATCATGTTGAAGGTAATCTTTTAAATCAAGTTATATTAGTTATAATTTTAATATTTTGCTTAACTATTATTGCTACGTTAGGTATTAAGTGTCTTATTGGTTTGTTTACTATTACATTTTACTTAGATATAAACTTTGCATATTAATAATTCACATATTTACAGATATAGGCTTTACATATTAATTACTCAATATTTACGGTTAATTACTATCTCATCTATTAAATATTTTGACATCGTTAGTTTACATAATCATTAATAGGTTATTATACAATAAATCATATTCTCATAAATTCACTACTACATTAATTTAGGCACTTTCTGTTTTTTCACTATCTTTTCTCACTACATCTTTTTGTTTTTCAGAGCCGGTTGAAGAGCTTACACGCACAAGGACTGTCTTGGGTGTCACAAGTCTCAGCGTGCGGGGCGGAGGGAGCAGGAGCTGGCAGCGTAGTTATCGACACGCCCAGCCTGCTCGTCGGGCTGAGTGGCGTGCTCCTCATCCTATTTGCTCTTAAGATGGGTAAGTTTTTTTTCACTTTTTATAGCGTTATAGTACCTTTATTAATACGATTTTTAATATTAAAAACAAAATAATTCAAATATTTTACTTTATTTTGGTTAAAACTGCTAAACAATACCTGATTTTTGTTTACCAGTTTTTTCCATACTTTATTTTAGACAAGAAAATCGTTTTTTCTTTCCAAATCTTTAGTTTTTTAGAGCAATCTTTTAGTAGTACATTGTTTTGGATAGAAAGAACGATTTTGGTTATAGAGTAGTTTCGCTTTTTAATTTTAAGTTGCGTAAAATGATGTTATTTTTTTCTACAGACCTTTAATTTATTCTATGCCTCATAATTATTTCAAGAAAAGAATAAAGCTTTTGAAAGTAATAAAATTTGAGAAATTTATACCTGTAAATGTATTTCTGTTTGTTTGTTGTTCCTCTTTTGTCTATTTTCTCTTATTCTTTTGTATAGACTTTTTCTTTTATTTTTCCTTTGTCGAGTGTGTTGGAGTATGGATATTTTGTCCTTGTTTTTTATTTTCTTAGCTATTGACAGCAATTTTTTCATGTTTCTGTTACTCCCGACTTGGAATTTTGTAGGGCTAGTTTTGATTCCGATTGGTGTTTTATTTGCTAACCATTTTTCCAGGATTGTAGGATTGTTTCTCAGGTTTTCTTCTAGTATTTCCCAACTTTTTTGAATTGTTATATTGTGTTGTATTTTTAAGATGTGCAGTACTTCGTTTAAAATCAAGCTTCTAGATAAGTCTTTTTTCATGTTTATTGTTTCAAAATTTCCTTGTTCATTGTAATCTACATAAGGTATTTCAGTTTGTCCTTGGAGGTGTAGTAATTCTTCTTTATATTTTTGCCTATAGTTGTTGATTAGCCTTTGCTTTTTGGCTTCTGTTGGCATATTTTCCAGAAATTTACATATGCTTTCTATGTTTTGGTGTGGGTTGTTTAAGTACTCATTGGGTTCAGGTATGTAGGTTTCCTCTTCCTCAAACATGCAGTCTTGAATTTCTTCCTTGGGAATATTGTCATAGGTGATATAGGCTTCTTTACCACCTTCGGCATATGCCCAGGTAACTGTTGTTTTGTTGTAGATTCTGGGCTTGTCGGACTTCATTAGTTCTTTGATGATTCTCATTCTGAAGTATTCCATGTGTTCTTGCCCAAAATCAATTTCTTTTTCAATCGCTGCATAATATCCATATACACAGGTAAAAACACCACAATCAAAATTGTTGTTTTGTTGTGGTATGTTTGTTAGTTGTATTATTTGAGCATTTTCGATGTATCCTATGTGTTCTAGATATTTTGCTATATCTTCTAACATCTCTTCTTGGTTGCTGGTACAGTTGATGAGGGAGTTGTAGTGGTAGATGGTGTTATTTTTTCTTTCTACTACACATAATGTCCAGTGTTCTTGTTGATGTAAAGGAATGATGGCCTTGTTTGTTTCATTTAACCAATGTTCTACTACCTTTTTCCTCATTATGTTATCGTAGTTAAATCGGGGATCTTTTATTTTGTTTCCAAAATATGTAGATGGCATAGCTATGTTTTTTCCAGAAATTACTTCAATTAGAAAGGCATTTATTATTTCACCTGAGAGTTTCCCTTCAAATATCCCATTACTATCCAGCCTTTCAAGGTCTGCTTGACAAATTTCAACTTTATTTATTAGAGTTTTGTGCAAATAGGTTTCATTATTCTTTTCTTGTAAGTAGATATCTCTGTCAGTATTCAAATATTCTAAAGGATCTGAGCTGTGGACATCTGTCCAGTTGAACCGTATCTCTTCGCCGTAGTATTTTTGGATAGAGTTGGAGCACCCTTTTAGCTTATTCGCCGGCCCGTAATTGCCTGGGGATAAATTATCTTCCAACTCATTATCCTGAGAAACAAAATTTAATAAGTATTTTGATGTATAATTTCTTTCTTTATCCTTATTGGTAGGAAAGTATATTTTCGGTTCTGGGATGTTATAATCAAACTTCCAGTATAAGGTTTTTTCTCCTGAAGGTGGACGCTCACACTCTTTGAGAGGGTTGTTAAGTCTCTGTCCAGAGGGTACAATTATTATTGGTGGGTCCTGTTTCCCTTCGCTTGTGGAGTGTTCCATCTAAAATAATAGATTTAGTTAGATATGTTATTTTTGTTCTCTTTTTTATTACTACGGCTGAAGTTTAGTTTGTTCAATATATTTGTTAAAATTTTTAGCTCAGGTTTCTTTATAATATTTGAATGTAGCATTTTAGACTTTTCAAGAGTTTTTATGTATTTTTTGGTTGTTGTGCATTAAGTGTGTTAAACATTTCACAAATTTACTTCCAATTTATTTAAAATTGCGCAAAGTTTTTTCGTTATTGTTTACACACCATGCCTATGATTTTGTAGTTTTTTAAGTTTGCAGTGTTTTTCCTAAGACAGGCTTTGGGGGCTATTTATTGCTACTAATTGATACTCGGTGCTAGTAGCAGCTTCTTGTGGTCGGCAGATTAAGCAGTTTGCAAAATTTTTTAAGTCTCTTGCTGAGCAAGGACACCACCTAAGTTTTTTATCTGCCCCCACAAAGAAGTTGCTAAAACACGAGTAAGCAATTATGATAGCATTAAAGCCCCCAAAGCTCATCCAGATAAAAATACTCCAACCATAAGTAATTACAAAATCATAGATCATTCCAAAAATATCAGAAAAGCTCTTGGTAAGGATAAAATGCTCTGCTAAGATCTCCGCCGTTATGATAAAATTAGCAATTAATGCCTTGTCCTTACTATAAATACTACACTGTTCATTGCATTCGTAATACATTTGGTTCGTTAATTCAGTCCTACTTCCTCCAAAAAAATAAAAATGGTAATCACAGGTCCGGTCGATATCACCAATGCAATCTAGTGATTCATATTTGAGTTCAGGCCAAAGACAATAGATAGAGCTTGCTATAGTAGTAGTTTTAGGGCAGACCATGATAGGGGGAAAAGTTGGGGAGAAAAATATTCTATTCTTTTTCAGCTGCCACAGCGGCATGACGCCGAATTTCATTGCTTCATAGCGATATCCATAACCTTTGTCCTCTTTAAATAGTAAAAGCCTTTCTTTATAAAAAATTGCACTTTTAATTTCATGTGGACCGATAAGGTCCTGGCAACCGTGGAATAAAGCGGGGTTGATTTGTGTAGAGTCGTCGCCTAAAGGGATTATGTTCATTAAATAGTTATTTAACAAATTTAATTCTTGGGTAATTCTCAGATTTAGTTTTTTCTTAAGTTCCGTATCACTTTGACTATTAAGCACTTCATAAATTCTTTTTACCTTTAGGGTGAATTCTCGTTCTGTTATACTTAACTCTTTTTTAAATTTTATGAATTGATACATACTTACTCCTCGTTGGATATCAGTCATTGCGTCTAAAAATTCATCTGTTTCTTTACCTTGCTGTTGTTGAGCTTTTTCTAGTTCTGCTATTTTGTCAATTAAAGTTTTTACCTCTTGGGTACTTTCACCTTGTGCTCCAATCATATCTTCCAATAATTTTTTGAGCCCAGCTATTTGTATGTCTTTATCTGAATTATTGTTTTCTTCAGATCTTACCTGGTTTTGGTTGTCTTGTCCGCTATCTACTTGGACGTTCATGCCGCTAAGCGCGTCACTAGTTTGTCTTTTACTCACCAGATGTCTTATTATTTCCTCTTTGCTACTTACTTCGGCTAGTAACCTTACACTCGTTAGTAACTCGAAGCTGTGTTTTCTTTATTTATTTTTTCAAAACGAGTAGTTAAGGCTTGTAATTCTTCCATTTTACCCTCCAATTCTGATGTTTTAGCTTCTAAATCGTTTTTATATTTATCTCTGTCTTTTTCAGTTTGTCTTATAATGTCTTTATTCTTGGCTTCCTCATTTTCTAACTCTTTTACTGCGTCCCTACTCTCACGTAAGTCTTTAAGTGTTTTTGTAAGATTTTCCGTAACTTTCCGTATTTCCTTCTCTAGTTTTGTCCTTAATTCCTCTATGTCTTTTTTAAATTTTTCTTCCATCTCGTCTTTTTGTTTAGACAAAGTGTCATATTCTCTCTCTTTAATGTCCAACTCATTTTTACTCTTTTTTTCACAGTTTTTTAGTTCATCTACTCTTTCTCTCAACCTTTCTATTTCTTTATTAATCTCATTTTCCTTATTTTTTTCTCTTTCCATTTCTGTAATTCTGTCGTCTAGTTCTTCTCTTTTCTTTTCAGCTATCTCTTTTTCTAGTTTCAGTCTATCATGTTTGTTAGTCAATTTATCTAGATTTTCTCTCAACTTATTCTTTTGCCTTTTTAGTAATGCTATCTCTTTATCTTTATCTTCTATTTCACCCTTGTAATGAGATACATCAAATTCAAACCATGATATTTGTTCTTCTATCCTACTTATAGCTGATTCATGAATTTTAATTTGTTTATCTGATTCATATTTCCCTCTACTTAATGCATTATAATTATCATTCAACCCATTATAATTCCTATTTGCTACTTCTAGTTTAAATGTTTCTGCGGCCAGATCAGTTTCTGCTTTATTTTTTAGATTTTCTAAATTATATATTTTACCTCTCAGTTCTATAACCTGGGATTGAGCTTCGTCTCTTTCTTTTTCTGAGTTTTGCTTACCTGTTGTTTCTGTTTCTAGTCGGTTCTCTAAACTGACCTTTAAGTTACCGATTCTTGCTATCTCATTATCTTTTTCTGTTACCTGAGATTCGAAAGTATCTCTTTGTCTTTTTATTATTTCTAACTCTTCGTTAACTAATTTTAAATCATTATCTTTACTAGTTACCTGCTGTTTATAATCATCTCTAGCGCCTATGACTGTCTGTAGGTTGCTTTCCAGGTCCTGGCTTTTAGTAATATATGGCGTGGCATAATTTAATTGACTCTGTATTTCTGTTACCTGATCTGTTAAGGTCTCTATCTTTTTATTTTCTTCTGTTAAAATTACTATGGCTCCCTTGGCCTCCCTTAGATTTTGTTCGAGGTTAATATGTTCTGGATTATAGCAATTACCAGTGTGGTCTTCTTGTTTTACCTGTAATAAATTACTTTGGTCTGTTAACCTGTTTTGGGGGGCTTGGGTTCCTACTGTACTGGGAGGTGTAACTGTGTCTCCTAAATTACCTGTATTATCTGGTGTATCAGAGGTTGGCGTATCAATATTTTCATTTTTTACCTGATTGTTAAGATTTTCTGATTCATTAGGGACATTTTCCACATTTTCAGTAGATTGGTCTAATCCTTGGTTAAAATTATTTACCTGTTGTGTGGGTGTGACATTATTTACTTGATCCATATCTTCGCTACTGTTTTCTATTGGGGGGTCATTATTATTCTGTAAATTATTTAAATCTAAATTGTTTTCCTCATCCTGTACATTATCTGAGGTATCATTATCCGTGTTTCCCTGTTGGTTGTTAATTGCAGGGGGTCTTCTAGTTCCACCGTACCTGTCCTTAAACCATTCTTTAAAGGTGTCATCTGGCATGGCCGTCATTCCCAATACTTCACATACCTTTTTTATTACCTTTGCTTTAAGTATTTTTTTCCTGTAATTCGTGGGTATGTCCCAATTTGCTTTATAAATAAGATTTCCTAGTTGTCCTTTTTCTCTTACCTGGTCGATTGAACTATAGACCTGGATACTAATTATTCTTTGATCCTCTATTGACCTATCTCTGTATAAAGTGGGAATTTCTTGGTCATAAATAATGTCATAGACTCGGAGCATTGGCAAAAGAGGATATTCCATGCGTGGTTTTTTAGTAACAGGATCATTTTGATTGTCATTATCGGGTCGAGGTCTTTTAGTAGGAAAATGAATAGGTGTGTCTGTGCTAGAAAGATCATTATTTGTTTGTCGTTTTTTGCGAGCTGATTGTTCATTAGATGTTCCTTGAGTATTAGTTATCATATCGTCTAATTCTATTATTAAGTTTTCTAAATTTGCTAAGTGACATTTTACTGTTCCTTCTTCTATCCTGTTCAATGTTTTGTCTAAGTTTAAATATCCTATGGCTATATCCCTTACTGCCTCAGGTGCCTCCCTGTTTGTTTGTCCAAAAAATATTTCCAGTTTTCTAGCCCATCCTACATTTACTTGTTCTGAGAATATTTTCTTTAGCAAATTACCCCCAAGAATATCTAGGCTAAGGGTGACATTATCGGCATAGTAGGAGTTATATTTTAGGACTGGGAGGTAATGACTTTCGGAAAGATACCTTTTTTGATTATCCTGTAAGGCTTCATTTCCTCTCGTCAAAATTGTTAACACAAGTAGGAGGGAATACATTCCTAAAATGATTTTTAATTGTTTTATTTTAAGGAAACATCTTTTTTAGAACTTTCAGCTTACAAAATTTTAGTTTTTATTGTCATCATAGAGTTTTTTTAAGTGTTGTGTAGCAGTTTGGTGTGGATTAAAATCTTTCTGAGTTAATCTAAAAAGATAATCAGCCCAAATATGGTTGTATTCTCTTTTTAGATGTAAACCATTATCGTTTCCGTCTAGGATATATTTAAGAATTATACGCTGAGCCTTTTTGTTCGTACAAAGATTTTTAAATGAGAACTCAAAGTTTTTCTTTGTCAATTTCTTAATTAGATCCATGTCGTTAACGAAAATGTCTTTCAATTTTAATCTTGTAATGAAATAATTCAATAGGTGTTTTATGCTTATTACATTTACTATTTTGACTCCTTTTATTGTGAATTCTTTTTGTATTTTAATTTGTTGTGTGTTAATTTCATCCTGAGTTAGTTTATGATCTTGTCTAATGTGTGTTTGGTTTTGACAGCACGTGAAAATAAAACGAGGCAGAGTGGGCAAAATGATGATTTTTTCCGATAGTTCTTCTCCAGATACGCCTATGGCTTTATATTGATTAATAATGAAATTGATTAGCGAGGTCATATCTGTATAATATCTACTTTGTTTTGACTCATCAAATGCAGAATTGGTCATGGGATTACAATGTTTAACTCGTGTTCTATTTTCGTAAAGACTATTGCCAGTAAGATTAATGTATACTTTCGAGTCCTTGGTCAGACTTTTCTTAAAATTTGTAAAGAAATCTTTTTTCTGTTGTATTTTTTCTGGCCTGTGAGTGTTGAGATATAAGTATTGTACATTTGTTAAAAAGAAATATACAAAATTCATTTCTACTAACCTATTTCTTATTCTGTTAAGATAAGACCCTCCTATAATTATGTCTCCCATTTTCTTGAATTCTTATGTCTGTCCAAGAACTGAAAAATATATTTTAATCTTTGCTGAGTTTTTAATAGATATTATATATAATTTATTGTTTTATTCAGGGGCTTTATTCTCTACTATAATATTAACTGCCATATTTTATTTTCAGTTTTGTCTAAGAAGCAATTGGAGAGGTTATGTAGGTGGGTCATAGACATGTTTTTTAATCATGTCTTGGCCCGCCTACGCGGCGTGGAGAGGCGAGGTGATGTTGAGGTTGGTGTGGTGGAGGAGCCCGATGAAGTAGAGGAGGGGCGATGTATTATTATGTAATTATTAAGTAAGTATTTCTTAACTTTTTATGTCTTAGGTCTATAATTTTGTGGATAAGTCCCTGATTTTTATTTAGTGTTTCTACAAAACAGAAAAATATTTACTTTCTTTTTATTTCTCAATTTTTTACTTTGTATTTGTTTATAAGTATTTGTTCTTATTTTACTCTTTTTATTAATTTTATCTAGTTTTTTGTTTTTAATTTTCTTTTTTAATTTTAGATTGTTTGATGGATCTTTTTCGAAGATCCGATGTTGTTTTTATACTCAACCGTCTTCTCTGGGCTTTTTTGAAGATCCGGTGTTGTTTTTATATTCAACCGTCTTATCTGGGCTGTTTTTTCTCTGCTCCTCAGTTAATCGGTGAGTTTAGCTTAGTTAAGTTTTGTGTGAAAAAATGGCTAATGAAACGATGTTGTACCATTACGATTATGATGATATGTTCCAAGGGGTTAGTGATTCCCCTTGGGACCTTTTTTATTGTAATGTTAGTTCCGTGAGAGAAATTATTTGTGGGTAATGTTTTCTTGATTTATTTTAATTTCTTTCTGATTGATTGGATATTTTTTCTGTGATTAGGGTTTTTTCTTAGAATTTTTGTTTTTTCTTTCTAACTTATGTTTTTATTTTTTATTTATTTTGATTTATTTATTTTCATTATTTTATTTATTTTAGATCTGGTGTTCCTCCTAATGTTTCGGATTTGTCTGTCAAATCTATGAGCGGTTCGAGTGCGAACGAGGTTCTGCAGGATTTGATTTCCGCTTTTGTCCCGCCGGCTAATCAAGGATTAATGCTGGCGGGTTGTGTGGCTTCTCTATGGTTTTTGGCTGCTTTTTTGGTAAGTAATTTTTTTCGGCTTAGTTGGGGTTGTGCAATGTTCTTTCGTGAGTGTGAACGCCCCAGGGGGTTAGATTACTACGTACGCTCTGTCACAGGCTAGCTACTTCCTTAATTTTTTAGTGAGCATAGTAAACTAGTTGCGGGATTTTTTAAACTACTTGTAAGCCTCTGTCCAGGATAATTCCCTCACTCGTGTTGGGCATAGTTATTTTTCCCTAAAAACCTTTCGGAAAGTCACTTGGCCAAGTATAACTTATTTTATATTATGTATGATGTGCCTTTTTTTACTTACTTTTTTGCAGTTATTAACCTTTTATTTTCGGCTATTTATTTTATTTTGCCTTTTATTTTATATTTTAATTTGTTTGTTTGGAGGAATTATGATCTTTTATGTTTTTACGATATCCCCCTCTAAAAAAAATTTCTGTTTTTTAGAGTGTTTTTATTTGGGTGGGTAGGGATTTGGGTTATTTTTAGTTTTTTATTGTTAAATAAGTTTATTTTTAGTTCTATTTATTTTGCTTCTGTCCTTTGTGTACAGAGAAATAGGGGGTAAATTTTCCCTATTTTTGGTGTTTATGAGGTTTGTTTGTGAGTTCTAATTTTAGTTCCTTTGTGTTTTGTGTGCGCATGACTTTGCGCGCCTTAAAATTGGTTTATAAATGGAAACATTTTGGTTTATTTATTATTCGTGTTTTGTTGTTTGGCGAAAAATGTCTGAATTAGAAGAGATTGAAAAGCGTCTTTCTCAATATACATTCGATGAGGCTTCTGAGCGTTGGGAAGATCTTAGGGAGATTATCTCCTTTCTGAGAATGCGTTTTGATGAGAAAATTTTGCTTTCTGACCGTAAAGAAATGGATGCAGCTTACGTTTCTGATTTTTCGTCACGTCTGGCCTGTCTTTTTAACAAGTTTATGATCGTACGCCCCGTTCTTGGCGAGGATTATAGTGATTTTGTTAATAAGATGCGGCCTATATTGGATGAGTATAAAGCTTTAGATGCTGAATTTAAGAATAATTTTATGTAGTTTGTTTACTTGTTAAATAAATGACTTGAGTTTATTTTAATTTTTTTATTTATTTTCTTGGCATTGTCCTATTTATTTATTTTGTGTTTGATATTCTATATTTTTTGGTTTGTTGTTTAGTTTTTATTTATTTTCGCGCTCTTTTTTAATTTCTTTGTTATTAATTACGTTCGGTATCGCTGCTATGTTTTGTTCTTGAGAGGTTTTATTTTATTTAGTTGGGGGTGTTAGTTTAAAAGAGGTGATTATTTTTTATTTTTTACCTGTGTTTGGGTTTAGTTGTATTTGTGACGTTGTTTTGGAAAGTCTGGCTATGAGTTCTACCATTGATTTTAATTTACTATGTTCTAACTATGAATCTGAAGTGCAATGTTGGATTTCGAATTTAGAGAAAGGAGTTTATGCGGATAAATGTACCGAAGATGAAAGATTTTATCTTCGGATGGAGCTTTATGATGTTCTGTGTATGATATTAAAATATCGGCCTTATCCATTTGAGGATGTGTTTATTGTGAAAGGAAGAATGTTGTCATTAACCATAATGCTACGCGGATATTTAAGAAGAATTAGGGAGAAGACTAATTGTTCCATCTGCACAACTAGTTGTGAGACGTGTTCTCTGTTTGATTGAAATTCTCTATAATTTTTAATTTGATTTATTTGTTTTAATTTGTTGCTTAATAAATTAATCGTTTAATCATTTAATTAGTGTTTTTTGTTTAATTTGTTTAATATTTGTTATTTGTGTGTATTCGTTATTTCGTTTTTACCTGTTTTGGAAATGGTTTTCCTTGTTTTTTATTTTTGGTGTTTGCTTGGTTTTCCTTTGGGGAAAAAGAATTATATTGAGAGAGAGAGAGAAATAGGGGTGGGGGTTTAAGTTATTTATATTTATGTTGTTTAGCTATTATCGGACTTTTTAATCCATGATTTGCTTTTCAGCTTACCGTCTATTATTGGTTTTACGAGGTATTTTGAAGAGAGAAGTTAGAGCGCTCTGCGCTTCGTGCGTCTAGGGGTTTTTTACCTCCCCTTTTTTGGGTTAATTTGAGAGATTAAACTAGCTTGGTTTGCGTGTGTATGTTATTTTATTTGTACTTTCACCTTCGTTGGTTAGTGTGTGTGTGTGTGCGTGTTGTTTGTACTATTGTGTGTGTGTGTGCCACTGTGTCTATGTGAGTGTGTGTGTTTAAACTGTATTACTTGTACTTTCCTTCCAGCTAGCTGGCGTGTGTGTGTGTGTAACCTATTGGTTTAAACATAGGTGTGTGTGTCTTTTGCAAGTTGGCACATATGAAATAATGCAAGTTGTTTCCTTTGCCTTTCAATCTTATTTATTATTTTATTTTCGCTACTTTATGAATATTATTCCCTTGATTTGACATACATATAAAAATTAAATAATATTAACAAGTTTTTTGGGTGAATATTTATATTTTAATCCTGATTTTAAAAATATGATTACATACAATATAAATCAATTTTCATATCAATTATTTTCTTAAATGCGTCTGCTAATGCTTATAATGGACTGTTTAATATTTTATTTGACATTTTAATGAAATTTTAATTTACATAAAATCGGGCATAAGTATAATATTATTTATGTGAACGGTTTCTTTCGTTCCAGCCTCTGGGTGGGAAACGGTCAAACTCCTCCCACAGGCCTTTAATCATCCATGTCCTCGGCCTGGCGTATCATTTTTTCTACGGCTTGTTGGTGTTTTTCATATTTTTGTGCTCCTATTATCTCATATAGTGACTTTAACTCCCCTGCCCGTCTCATAGCCTTTGCTAATCTGGCCCTTAGGATCTTATTAGTGGCCCAGATTAGCATAGTCTGAAGATCTTCTATGCAATAATTGATGAATAGCAAGTACAAGTCGACATATTGGCGAGTCATATCGCTAGTCATATTATAGCAAAGATGAACTGAAATAGGCCTGGTAGGTATCATCCTATTGAGAAAATAGAAGCAATTGCATCGATAAGGATGCATATTAAGAAAACAATATTCTGAAAATCGATCATTACTGCATGTTATAAATATTTTCCCATTAATTATTACTATAGAAGTCTATTACATTTTGTTGAAATAAGTTTTTTTAAAGGAAAGACAAGGCGGCGGACATTATTTCCTCAGATTATAAAATCTTGCCTTAGTCTTTTTACTGTAGGTTTTAAACATAAGAAACTTCTATTATTATTACTATATATTTTTAATAATTAATAAAACTAAAATGTTGTAACACTATGTTTAAAAGGTTTTGACTAACTGAACCCTTTGTTGCTTGGTTTTCAGGTCTTTGAACTCACAAAGTACCTAGTTTTCAGGAATGTAGGAATATTTTAAAAAGTCTTTTCTTATTTATTTTAATGAGTTATTTTCTCTTTTTTAAAATTAAAAATTATTTTAATGTTTTGTAAGAATTTATTTTGGTTTAATTTAAATATTTTCCTATATTCCTTCATTCCTGTACTCGCTTGGTCTTATACTTTTTATGTTTATAACATTCATGGGAGTGTTTTTTACTCGCTTTCTCTTTTACTAGGACAGGGAGATATATTTTTAATGTTTTTTGTGTTTGTTCTAATTTTTTATTTGTTTTCAGGTGATGTCGTCCTGGAGTGCTATGAGTCTATATCTGACTAAACGCCGTTTGTTACGTCAAATCTCCAGTCTTAATAAGCAGCTTAGTGATATGGTTGTAGAGCATCGTGGTACTATTCAGCGCATGTCTCATGAGAATGACTTATGCTTTAGATTTTTCGGGCTCGGCCGCTGGTGTGGCGGTGACCGGTCTTGTTACCGCCGCCCAGCATGGAGTTGAGGAGAGAGGGATGTTTGAGAGTGTCTCCATATCTGAAGTCGAGGAAATTGATCGGGTAAGTTATTATTTTGTTTAGTTTGTCTCATAGCTGTCGTTTAATAATTATGTTTCTTTTGGCAGTTTTTTAAAATATTTGTTCATTCTACTGACTTCATTGAATCTTTCAATGTCGTCAATAGTGACGAGCCTAAAGTGCCTCGCTATTTTGGGGGGTAGTTGATAATTTCCAATCAATTCTGTCTTTATCACTTTTAATTGTGTCGGATTTACTCTCGCTATAGCCGTTGATACGATGTTTTCTATCGTAATAAGTGTTTTTCCCACATGTCTTACTTTGTAAACATATAGGTCAAATAATGGTTTGTTTTTATGAAATACGTGTCCTTTTTGTGCGTCTTTTTTAAGTAGTACAAATTGGTTAGTTTTTATTTTATGTGGATATCTAAATTGATTTAATTTCTTAATTTTCTTTTCTTGTCTTTTTATAATTACTTCTCTTGTTTCGTCATGTAAGCTTTTAAACGGTTTTTGAAATTCTTCAAATCTTGTTTCTAATGATTTTTCATCAAAACTAAATTGAGGCTTAAATAAATCGTCTGTTTGTGTTATCCCTCCCTCGAAACCGTAAAACTTAACCAGTGTAAGTTGTACGGTGAGAGGGAGGTTCCTATTAGTTTCATTGTATTTACTATATGGATTTGTGTGCTTAACGCAGTTTTGATCTTTATACTTCCTGCATGGGCCCTAGCTATTCTTATTAAGTTTTGGACTATTTTGATACGGTTCTCTATATTTCCGCGACTTGCGGATTTATAGGGAGCCGAATCTAAGAATCTAGCTCCTAATTGTCTCAATAGTTCTGTATTATTCTGGTTTTTAAGATTTTTTCCATTATCACACCATATAAATCTAACTTGTCCATGAATCATAATATAATTAGCTAGGCCCATTTCAACACTTTTTTGTTTAAGATTTGGTAGGAAGTATAAAGTAAGATACTGTGTTGCCACATCCATCGCGACTAAAATCCCTGCGATATTTTCTAGTTTCATATCTTTGTTTTCATTTAGTCGCTTAGGAAATTCTAGAATGTCAATAGTAACAATATTATTTCTATAAAAATTTGCTCTTGTTATTGACGTCTGTTTTTCTAATTTCATATGATTTGCCTTGCTTTTCAGGCAGGTGAAACATAATGATATTTGGGCTGTTATTATTTCAAATAATTTTGACTTATGTTTTACATAGTAGATTGTTTTTATATTGTCATATACTTTTTGAATTCCACTATGTATCATATCAGCATGCGTTAGTGCTGTAATATATCCATAAAGTTTAAAAGGCAAAATTAGTTTATTGTTATAGTATTTTAAAGAAAATGGGTAAACATTGTTACTCATGCCTTCATTTATTTGTAACATTATAAAGGTGGACTTATTGAATACTCTAAGTCTTTCAAAAGTTGCATTAGCGTTAGATCTTAATATAATGCTGTCATTTTCCTCGTCCTCTATATGACTTGGAAATTCATTTTCGTTTTCTTTAGAATTTTCTTTTTGTTTTACTGATTGGTCTAGATAATTTTCTATTATTTCTTTTCGCATGATTTCCCTTTCTTCCCTGGTTGGTTTTTTGTTTAATCTGTGTTCTAAAGATCTTAAACTTTTTGCAAGCACTGGTTGATTTGAACTATGCAATATTGAGTTTAGGTCATCATAATTTATTATGTTGTTGTCGAAAGTATTTTCTAAGCTGGGGGAAAGTGTGCTTTTATCCTTACTTTCTCCCTCACTTGATAATTTATTGTCTGGTGTTTTAATGTTACTTTCTAATTTTTCCCCTTCAGGTTTTTTAGAAAGTTTATCTTTACTTTCAGGGGTTAAGGGATCATTTATTTCATTGTTTTTATTCTCTGTTATTATTATTTCGTTGTTTTTGCTAACTGTTTTTTCTGAAAATTGTTTTCTTTCAATTTCCTTAGAAATTTGATTTGTAATATCTCTCTTCGGAGTATTTATTACCTTTTTATTTTCTTTGTTATTACTTATTATGTCAGTAATAATATGTTGTGGAGTGGGGTATTGTACCTTTATAGGTTTTTTGGTCGGAGTTTTTTCAGGCATTATACTTATCACTTTTTCTTTAATAGCCTTCCCTGTTTTTTTCAACTCCTCATATTTTTTAATGACTTTGTCCGCCACTCCCCTTGTTATGGCTTGAATATCTACTTGATTATTTTTATTTTCAAACCCTTCTCGGTCACGAGCAATGGGTGTAGGTTCGTAGATTTCAAAATCTTTTCCTATATATACTGGTTTTATGTTGTCAATTAAGAAATTTAATCTTTGTTTTTGCTCAGGCAGGAGCCTGCTTACAAAATCAGCGAGTTGCTCTTTTGTTGATATACTTAAAAATGAAATATATCGTCCTACCCAAAATAGTATTTTTTGACTTATCCAATCTAATTTTGACTTTCTATTTTCTATTTTAGTATTTTTTAATATTTTAAAACAAGCAATGTTGTCTGTCAATACTAAAGTTTTTACTGGCTTTATGTCCGTCTCAAAAAAAGTAAGTCCCTCAATTATAGCTAAGATTTCTAGATAGACAATGCCTGTCTGCTCCATAACGTTTGGGGCGACTGTCTTTGAGAAAAATCCTAAGATTTTCCCCCTATTTTTTATGTCATTTGTGCCTTTTTTCATTGATTCTTCTACTAGAGAATATATTTCTTTATCACTTATATCTAGATTTTTGTCTACCTTTTTGTAGATTTTATCGTTTATTTTAACATCTTCTTTTGAGCCAATATAATAATATATCCCATTATAATGTATTATATTTATTTCAGATGACTCTGTCTGAGAAAATCGACGATGGAGATCTTGGTCAATAAACTTCCCATCTCTGCATGACTGGTAAGTTAATTTTCTTTTTCTTTTACTGAATGTCGAAAAAGACATAAATAGGAACATTTGATAAAAAGGACATTCCGGGGGATTTCCCCCAGCCCGCAAAGTATTCATTCTTTCTACGAATAATTTATTTTTCTGTAATTTATCCAATTCAACATTATCTTCTGTTGTTTCAAGAAGATAGGCCAATTCTACATTCATTGTATAATGTATAGAAAAATTTGTTTTCCATTTTTCAAAATCTTCATTCTTGTCAATGTTTAAGAAATTAGAAATTTTATGAAACAAGGATAAATAATCTTCATCTTGGTGTATTATTCCAATTTCATTTGAATTATTTAAATATGCCTTTATTTTTTCTGGCATTTCTAAAAAGGGGGGGAGATTAACTGGTATTAAGTCCCTTATTTTATATCCTATTAAACATGCACCGATTGCGTTCTTAGATGCGTTGGTATAGAGCAGTTGAACATCGCAATCGATGGCTGCGTCATTACTAAGGGAATCTTCTAAGAAAATCTTTTTTATGCTTTGGAAATTAAACTCTGCTTCTTCATCCCAACTAAAGTTTCTTACTTGTTTATATAAAGCGTTCATATGGCCATGTATAGTTAGGGATAGAAGGCTTCTGTAGTATTGAAGATTTCCTAAAAAGCTTTGAAGATCTTTTAAGTTTTTTGGTCTGTCTATTTTGGCTATAAATTTCCTTTTTTTATCAGGGATTACAATTTTCCCTTCTCCTATATCGTAACCAAGAACAGTTACTTTTTCCTTGCTTAAATCTACCATAAATTTGCATTTTTCCAGATTTAGTTTAAGATTAAGTCTATTTAATCTACTAAGTAGTATATCTAGTTTGGCTAGATGATCCTCAATGCTTTCTTCTTTCCAAGAAAACATTGAGAGATCATCAAACCAAACTAGAAGTAGTTCAATAATTTCTTGTAGACCCATCTTATTTATATGGATATTGGATAATATGTAGTGTAAAAGTAAACTAGGTGTCCCTGCATATCCTGTTATGGCACGTTTGAAACGAAAACACCCAAAACTAGTCACTATGTTACTTACACCACTTTCTAAAACTTTATCTGATAATCTTAAGTTATAAAAAGCGTTCTTAATGTCTACAAAAGTGCCATATCGGACATGGGGTAAAATGGATTTAAGCGTTTGCATGGGGTCCATTGTTATACTACTTACATTATAAGGGATACTTTCATTAACTTGTCTAGCATCTATTATTATGCGGGGGGGAGCTTGCCGATCTTTTCTCCCTGTAACAAATACTGGAGAACCAAATTGTTGGTCTGGGGGCGAGCATTCTATTATATCCATTTTAATGCAAAGGTCTATAAAATATCTTAAATGAAGGGTATCTACTAGAGTTAAATTATAAACTTTGGTATTATGGTTAAAGTTTTTTGGGCAAGGAAAGTCCATTTCTACATTTGAAGCCCCTATATCGAAATTATGACTAGCACCCGAGTTATACTTTAGTAATAACTCGGCTACTTTTTGTTTATGATTTTCATTTGTTATATAATCTAATTTTGCTTTAATTTCATCTAATGTTAATGGCGGAGGTGGGAGTGGAGCGGTGATTTCAATTCCTTCTTTATTATTTATAAACTTATCTTCTACATCTTTTAAGCAAAGAGCGCTATTATCATCTGCAGAACATATGCTATTTATTTTAATATTTGTTTGAATACTTTTATATATTTGGTCCTTTTCAAATATAATAGTCTTAGGCTGGGGTTTTTTCAATTTTTTAATTTCACTTCAAATGGGAAACTTTCTACTAGTTTGGTTAAATAATTTGCTACTATATTATTTTTTATGTAGTATTGTAAGATAATAAAAATGGCTGAAACTATAGAACGAAAATTCATTTGTACTACTAGGTCTTCAGATTGCTCATTATTTTGATTTTTTTCGTCCATTGTCTCAACTTTTCTTATAGATCCTATCTTGCTTTTTTTAAAACCTTTAATTTTATTAATTGGTTCTTTTTTATTTTCAGGTGTGTAAGGGATTAATCCAAGCAGGAGATCTCCACTTTTCAAGACAAGATCGTTATCTCCCACATTTTTAATCGTCACACCGAGTTTCACGCTATTTTTGCGATCAATTTTGTAAATCCTATAGTAAATGTGTATATTGTTGTGGTTGCTATGATGAGGTAGGTAGAGTTCTTCTTGACCTTTATTTTTTATACTAAACATTTCCTCTTTTTCTTCCCCTTGACTAAGTTTAATATTATTGATGTTTACACAATAAGGTATTTTGGCCTCTTTAGTTTTTTTCACTGGGTTAAGGTTTATTGTTATTTTTTCTCCTTTAACTTCTAGTGAAATATTCATCTTTGTCATAAACGGGCGTCCTAGAAGGCTAATATTATCCTCCTTTAGTATATGAAAGTCAAGAAAAACTTTACCTACATCGTCAAATACGCACGGTATTTTTTTACAGGAGTCAACTTCTATGTTGGCTCCTTCGACCGAATTAAGGCGATATTGTTTGGCACTTTTTAGGAACTTGTATGTGGGGAGCAACTGTTTAATTAAGTTGGCTGATATACAGTTGACGGAGGCCCCACAATCAAGTTCCGAAATGTGCCTCCGATTATTAATTAGATAGGGTATCTCGATTTTTTCGAGTACCGAAATGTTTGATTGAATAGTCTTGATTTTTAGGCCTTCTTCAATATTATTCAAATCAAACATTTTCTCATTTTTGTTTCTGATTATGCTCATCCACTCATTCAATTTTAACTTCCCATAATTAAAACAGTATAACATAGTGCTTATACCCATTATTAACCATGGCGCAAAGTGACCGAGAGAGTTAATGAGCATTATCAGTAACAAAGTACTAATTAGTGTGTTTTCCTCTAGTTTGTTTTTAATCTTTGATTTCATTTTATTGAATATGCTATTATTTTCTGGGTCATTGTTTTCAATGTTTCCCTCTGATTTTTTGTATTGATCTATGTATTGTGTTTCAGAATACAATGATTGGCTTGTGCCTACTGAATTGTCTAGAGTTTGTGCGCTATTCTCTTCAATATTTATTGTACCTTCTAATAAGGTAAATATGTCTGTTTCTTTATCAGAGGTTTTGTCTGTTTGTTCGTCATTTAAATTAATATTAGCAACTACATATGCTAATTTTTCTATTTTTTCCTCTATATTGTCCGTATTGTTATTTTCTTCAAATTCTTTAAAAATTTCGCTTAAATTGGTTAAATATTCTTCAGAATTTGTACTATTTGTACTTATATTTTCATCATTAATACTGTCCTCTTTGTCTGATAGAATATTAATATCGTCATCGCTATTGTTTATGAAATTTTCTAATTCATCTTTTATTTCCGCTCGAGTCATATTACAGTTTTCCATTAGTATGTCTGTATCATCAATGTCATATTTAAAAATGTCACTTGGCAATTCTTCATTGTCCTCGTTACTATTGTCTGTGTTTAAAGATTCATTATCCGGATTATTTTCTATTTTATTTATGTCTATATTTCCGTCTTCTGATTTTTCATCAGGCTGAATTGTTTGGACGTTATTATCATCCATGTATAATGAAGGGGTTATTAATGATTCGAGACTACTTGTCCGACTGTAATTGGGGGTTGACACGTTACTTGTAGTAATAGAAAACATATCATTAAATTCCTTATCGATTTTATTTACATGAATATTTAAAGGTTCTAATAAGCTTTCCTTATCAATGTCCGAATTTTCTTCCTTATTTACTGTTATCTCAGGCATTTTTTGATTTAAAATTTCAGAATCTTGTAATTCTTCAAAATTTAAGGTTGTGTTATCTAGACTTTTTTCTACTTGTTCTAATTGTTTTAACTCTATTATGTTATCTATTTTAGGTTGAGGCGTTAATTCTGTATTTGTGTCTGGCTCCATGAGTGGAATGTGTTGAATATTATTTAAAGGTGAGTTTTTTTCTTTTATATTTTCTTGGCGGCAACCGCCGGGCATTTCCCAATAAGTGTCGGACATATTTACTTTATTTACATTAAGTTGGGCTTGTTGGGAGATGCTCGGCTGCCTATCTAGTTTTTTTCGGGTATATTGCAATGATTTAGGGGGTGGTGCCTACGGAATAAGCCGTATTTTTCGCACCTCTTGCATGGATCTTGGCAAGGCGTCACCCCTTTGAAAATAGGACAATTATCGGCAGAGTGGCTATCCTGATTGCATAAAAGACATTTTAATTGTAGTCTTATAGCTGCTTCCAACCTTTTCTTTTCAACCCAATCCCTATTCCTTTGGCGCTGATCTAGGTCAGGATGTCGCATACAATGTTCCTCCAAGTGTGTTTCTTTTCCACAATGAGGGCAAGGGGGGTATGTTTTTCTTGCGGGCCTATAGTTTTGATTTTGGACTGGCTTATTTTGATTTTCAATTGTGTCCACTTTTTTATCTTCAGTTATAGGCATTTGTTTAACTGGTTTTGGGTTAGATTTATTTTCCTTTTTTCCCTGTATTTGGCCTATATTTGCCTTATTTTCGGGCCTTTCTTTATTTCTCCTTTTCCTTTCAATGGCTTGGTCAAAGAAAATTTTGTTCACACTAAACCAGTTTAGAATGACTTCAAGGTTGCAATCTGGGGTGTTGGTTGCAGTTATAAAACTACTTTGCAAATTACTAGGGATAAGATAATTATTCACTTTTTCCCTTAGCTTACTCATTTGAGCCTCTGGTGTCTGTCCAGTCTTCTTTAGCCACGCTGCCAAATTTATGGCACAAACATTAGGGCGATCCTCATCTTTCGGGGTGAACTTGTATGTATGGAACTTTTTCTCATAGTCCGACGACGTAAGTAATTCACCTCCTATTGTTGTGATAATTTTGGTCACAAATTCAGTCCCTTTTAAGTTATTCGGATCTATTTCTAATTGGTCCATTTTATTACGGGCCTCTAGGCTGAAGTAATGGGCCAATAGATTATTGTAAGTTGAGTGTGTGAACGGCCTTTTAAAATCATTTATGTATGCAAAGGATCCTACAAAAAGTATAGGATTAGTAGCCTCAGAGAAGGTGTTCGGTATCTTACCGAGCACCTTAATCTCTTTGCTAATTCTATAATGATCACATGGTCCTTTAATTAGTGATTTTGGCACAAGCTTTAATATTTTTTTTATATTAAGGTCTACTGCTGAGTTAGTGGATGTTAGTAACTGCTTAAGTTGGTGGACTTGGCTGTCTGATAGTTCTAATTGTTTTAATAGGTTGGTATTTTTCTCAGCTTTAGTTTTATAGCCGTAGGAGCGTTCGTCATCACTTGACGAACTGCTTTCTGACGAACTACTAGACCAATAATGTTTATCCCTTTTCTTTTTTCTGTCTTTTTTTCTGTCATTGTCACTGTCTGTACTACTATCGTCACTGCTATCTCCGTGACCTTTTCTTTCTCTTTGTTTGTTTTCTCTTTTTTTATTACTTTTTTTATCTTTTTTGTCATTTTTGTCATTTTTGTCATTTTTGTCATTTTTGTCATTTTTGTCATTTTTGTCATTTTTGTCATTTTTATCATTTTTGTCATTTTTGCGGCGTTTGTCATTGTCCTTTCCACGTTGGTCCTTGCCGTGGTTTTTGTATTTTGTGTCTTGTCTGTCATTATCTGTTGTGTCATCTGTATCACTTTTGTCATTTTTGTGATACTTCTTTGTTTTTGTCTGTCTGACAGTTTCAGACTCACTGTCAGATGAATCACTGCTGTATGTGTCATATTTTGTTTGTTGCTTTTTTGTCTTGTTAGTTCTTTTTCTCTTATAACTGCTGTCTGTATCTGACTGGTCACTAGGATCTTTATTGTGACTTTTTTTATTTTTGCCTTTTTTATCTATTTTAGTTCTCTCATCTACGTCAGTTGCGTCATATTCAAATTCTGTGTAATCTGATGGGAGGCCTTTAGCTTTTGGATATGAATCAATGTCATTTGGGATATTTTCTTTGATTGGTCTATTAGTTTTGTCCAATATTTCTTCCTTTATACGCGGAGGGGCTACTGGCCTACTCTCCTTGTGTACTTCAGCTTGTACAGTTAAATTTTGAGTCCTGTTTTTGAGTTTATTAAAAAGCGACATTGCGGTAGCGGAATTTATATTTTGACGAGACTCAGCTCTCTCAAGATATTGTATATCTCCGTCAAAATCGTTTGCACGGAGATATATTTCGCTACCGCTGGAATGTGCGTATTCTGGGTTAAATGGATATTGGTTAAAGGGATGATCTTCAATATATAGATCATCATCTAATGATTGTATATGGTCTCTAACTTTACTTGTCATTATATATTTATTTTATTTCAGGTGTTTGTGCGAGATTATGTTGCCAGAGGCTACCTTTATCTGGGCCCTGACCTTCCTTCTACTCTATGTTGCCTTAGCTGTACGATTTGTTATTTTGGTCTGGTTCTATTTCGAATATTTAATGGTAAGTTTATATATAATTTACATCTGTATCCTACATTACTATTATTTTCTCGTTTTGGTCCTTTTTATGAGAATAGAATAGTAATTCCGGGGAGGTATTCACTTTTTTATCTATTTGGAAAAAATAGGTAAAAATGTGAAAAAATTGTATTTTGAAACAGCCTAATGTGTTATTCAAGTAAATAGGCCTTTTTTACTTAATTATATTAGCTAGTTCCAAAATATCCCCCTCTGGAAAAAAATATTTTATTGTTACTATGGTTACTTACTTTGATTGGGTGACGATGAATCCGGTAACGGAACCACTTCTGGGACGTCTCGCTGGTCCCGAGGAGCTAGATTAGTTAGTGTCACCTAGCTACAACTCTCACTTACTCGTAGATACAGCCGATTTAACCGTCCCGTCAGAAATATCAATGTATTTTTTAACCCTTTTGTACCATGTCCTAAATTTTAGGTCAGATTGAGACTAAGCTAGTTACATTTTTACGCTTAGAGTCAGTCTGCCCTAAAACTATCAGTTTTCCTACTCAAGTTCTACTGCCAACCCTTATCCCTGGCCTTCAAAGTTTATTAAACAATTTGTTAGGACGTCATTTCCTCTAGCCTGGTTTTTAACCCAGACGTTTGTTTAATAAGCCAAAAGCGGAGGACATTCTGCTTTACATATTTATTAACAATATTGGGATTAAACCCTTAAATTAAATAAAGAGAAAAAAACCAATTATTAAGTTTTAGTATTTTATTTACAGTTCTAAAATTTCAATTTAATTATTAAAAACTATTTCATTACAGGTCACAGTTATAGAATCTCGACCACAAAGATTTTTTTATCCAATCTTGACAAGTGAGGTATTTTTGGAAAGAGGAATATACACAGAAAACGCCTATGTAAATTAGAAAATCCGCAGAAATCATATTTGCAAGTTATTTGCAAAGATCTGCAATGTTAATTTGCAAAATTTATTTCATGCCTTAAATAACAGACTTAGAAAAAAATCTTTTTATAAAATATGTTTATCTATAAGTTTAGAACATAATTAAGGCAAAAAAAATTCTTTAGTGTAACTTTTTTACCTTATATATGAAAAAAGCAGTTTCTCACATTTTATGATAAAAAAGGTATAGGAACAAAAAATATGTTTTTTCTTGATGTAAACACAATAATTGGCATAAAATCTATAATCCTAAAAGTAAAAATCAGATATAGAATCCTTTTTAGAGTCAATATAGTGCAAAAAGTAACTAAGACATTCATAGGCGTCCAAGGGGGGGGGTAATGGGCCATTTGGCACCCCCAAACGATTTTGGGGGTGCCGTAGGCACCCCCAAAATTTTTTGAACAATACCCCCCCCAAAAAAAAATTACCCCTACCTTGGGGGTGCCGTAGGCACCCCCAACGATTTTGGGGGGGGTATTTACCCCCCCCAAACCATTTTGGGGGGGGTAATTACCCCCCCCAAAATAAATGTTCTTTAAAAAAAATTTTTTGGGGGGGGGTATTTACCCCCCCCAAATTCAATGTTCTTAAAAAAAAAATTTATGTACCCTAACTGAAACTCTTAAAATTTTTCTATTGGAATATATTTTTGTTTTGGTTAATTGTTGTTAAAATCCCAATTTTCTTTAGTTTCTCTCTCTTTTTATTGTCTTTTACATAATTTGCATCGTGGCAACGCCCCTTAAGGGGCAATTCGTCGTATTTTTAAAATGGCTTTTGATAGTTTAGTTTAGGATAGGTTATATTGGTTTAGGTGATTGCCCCACATGGTTAAGCAATTGGCCCCCCGCAGGGGCTAGAAATAGGAGAGAAGCTTGTGTGAAAAAAACGAAGAAACGCCCCTTAAAGAGCGTTGCCACAAAAGGGACTATACCCCAATATAGTCCAACCAGTTAAAACAGTTCTTAACCATGATAACAAAAAATTTAATAGTTTGATCATGTTTTATTTGCTTGGGCCTTTATAAGGGCTAAAACCATTCCGGGGATCTATGATGTAATTGTAAAGCACTGAAGATTCCATAAAATAGATACCTAACTAAATTAAATATTTCATTAAATAATGAAAAAGATTTTCTATAGGCGTTTTTTTTTGGGAGGATGTCAGGGTGTCTCAAAACTAGTTATAAAACTTACCAGGACCTATAAGACTCTTCACTTTAATGTATAATCATATTGGTTCATTGGTTAGTGAGTTAATTATTGTATTTTTATGTTCTAAAGAATGAAATACTACTATATATTTGAATAGTAGTGGCGCCCTTAGCATCTAAGAACTCGTGTTTTCTAAAGGGTAAAAAGGGAGGAGAAAAATAGCCTAAAACCACTCAAAGGATTGACCTATAGTAGTGTGGAACCATCATGGGATCTATGTGAAGCTTTCCTAAAAAGGAGAACTCAGTATTAAAAGTAATGAAATCTGAAGCTATAGTCAAATAAACCTTACTTACTACTTTATGTTATAGGATATTACTTATTAACTTAATAGATTAGGTAGGTGCTTTTTTTACATAATTAAATTACCCCCCCCAAAAATTTTACCCCCGGGGTAAATTAGTTTGGGGGGGGTAATTACCCCCCCCAACAGATTTGGGGGGAGTATTTACCCCCCCCAACAGACTTTAGGGGGGGTAATTACCCCCCCCAATCAAATTTTACCCCCGGGGTAAAAATTTTGGGGGGGGTAAAAAAAAATTTTGGCGCGCTTCGCGCGCCATTTTACCCCCCCCAAACACGAATTACCCCCCCCCCTAAAATTTTTTACCCCCCCCCAAAAAAAAAGCTTGGACGCCCCTGAAGACATTTTTGCAATGTATGAAAATCTAAAGAAAATAGTTCTTTTTGATTTTGATATACATATCAGATAAATGTATATAAAATTAGTGATCAAAACTATTAAACATGTTATAAGTTTTTTCAACACTGTCATTGATTAAATTGCACTTTTAGGTTTAAGAATTACCAAAGTAGTGCATAAAAACTCTTTTTATGAAGTAATTAAACAAAATAAATGCAAATAAAAACAACTACAAAATGGTCTACTGCATTATAAAAAAACGCCTAATTGTTGATTTGAATTTATTTTGTTTAATAACTTAATAAAAATAGTTTTTATGTGCAACTTTGGTAATGAGTAAACCTAAAAGTGCATTTTAATCAATGATAGGATTGAAAAAAGTTATATCTTGTTTTATAGTTTTTGATCACTAATTTTATATACATTTATCTGATATGTATATCAAAATCAAAAAGAACTATTTTCTTTAGATTTTCATACTTTGCAAAAATGTCTTGGTTACTTTTTGCACTATATTTGCTCTAAAAAGGAGTCTATATCTGATTTTTACATTTAGGATGATAGATTTTATGCCAATTATTGTGTTTACATCAAGAAAAAACATATTTTTTGTTCCTATACCTTTTTTATCATAAATTGTGTAAAACTGCTTTTTTCATATATAAGGTGAAAAAAGTAACACTAAAGAAATTTTTTTTGCCTTAAGTATGTTCTAAACTTATAGATAAACACATTTCATAAAAAGATTTTTTCTAAATAAGTCATTTAAGGCATGAAATTAATTTGCAAATTAATATTGCAGATTTTTGCAAATAACTTGCAAATATGATTTCTGCGGATTTTCTAGATTACATAGGCGTTTTCTATGTATATTCCTCTTTCCAAAAATACCTCACTTGTCAAGATTGGATAAAAGAATCTTTGTGGTCAAGATTCCATAACGGTGAGGTGTTACTGCTGTTTGAGTTCACATCACAGAGGAACGGGCTTGCTGCAATATTTAGAAACTGAACCTGAGATAGTGGTACCCCGAAAACTGATGATGTCTTCCCTTGTCTTCCCATATTTATAGAAAATAACCAGTGAAAGTTAATATGCGGAAGGTGAGCTAACCCTTTTTGTGATATGTCCTCGAACAATACAGTGAAAATTTATGGGAAAAAATAGCAAAATCACATGATTTTTATATAAAAAAAAATGTTTAACATACACTATGTCATTACTAATATTTTTCAATTACTGGTTTATTTAAAATAATATAAAATGTTATCACATTCATGTTTACATGTTATTAAAATCCACAAATTTTGATATTCTATTGTTATTTTATTGTTATACGAATTTATTGAATTATATAAGTTTATATATCCACTTTCCAAAGAAGAAAAATACACTTTTTGTGGTAAATTTGTTGTTTTATGGAAACGTTTATCAAAGTAGAAAGTGTGTTTGTCTGTCTATTGCATTATGATTTTGCTTGCGCAAAAGAGTAGAAGGTTGTTGCGCGTTTTATTCTAACTAGGCCATTTTAACATATCTGGATAAAACTGGATATAGAAACTGGATAAAGCGAGCGTTTTATTTAAATGATTTTCATGTATGTTAAAGTGGAGTGTTCGTCCGAGTCTTTGTTATGTTGGGTGATTTTGATTAATTTATGTTTTTAGGCCCCGTAAACAAAGACAGGGTCGAGTTCCACGGATTTTACTATTTTATTACTGTTATTATTATAACTTTCTCTTTTTCATAAAGGTCAAAGAAAAGTACTTGTTATTTTATAAAATAATTCTTAGAAACTGTTTTTTGGGTCATATACGACCCAAAAACTTTGGGGACTAGTGTAATAAACAGCCCATTGCCCCCCCCCCCCCTCTTCTCAGTACATGGTTATATAGTTTTCAACAAGTTGTGCCTTATAGTCCCCAAAGTTTTATAATATTTGTTGACTTAACAACTTTAGGGATTTGAATGAGTTTTGGTAAGTAAGTGTCCAAATGTTTCAACCACTAAATTTATTCTTTAGAATAGGAGTAATTTTATGTGTCATCATTGGAGGGATGTACATCATTTATTGGCCATTGTCTTATCCCTTTAGATTCATGTCAGATAATATTATTATACGGTATTTAGCGGGTCAGTTGAACTTGAGTTGCCGAATGTGTACACAGTTTCCTCGGTGTTTCCTCATCCTATCTCAATATTTACTACTAGCTAAAACAGCTGTTTATTACACTAGTCCCCAAAGTTTTATAATAACGTTTTCTTATCTGTTGGATTAACAACTTTGGGGACTTTTCATGAATTTTGATTGGTTTATCTATTTAGTTAAGTGTCCAAATGTTTCAACCACCAAATTTATTCTACAAAAGGGATACTTTTAAGTATGTCATTATTTGAGATGTAAAACAATTTATCAGTCATTGTCTTATCCCTTTAGATCCCTGTCAAATGATATTATACGGTATTTAGCAGGTTGAGACGTACGTACAATCCAACAAATAAAATATAATAAATCGGACTATTACATCACATAAAAGTTTGTTGTTAAAAAAGGTAAAAATCAACATGTTCGAAAAGGACGTACGGACATGATGTTGAATATTATAGAGTTGCTACGATATCTAAATCGTACCTAACTACTGTAGGAATCACCATGCAAAGTTTGAAATCGATAGGACAATTCTAATATGACTAAATTAAAGAGAAAAGCGAACCGTTCCAGACGGATGTACGGACGGACGGACACAGCCTAATTATAGAAAATATTCACTTTTAAAAAGGAAGGGAGAAGACATTGGTCTGTAAATTATACTGGTAACCAAAGTTTTATAAACACTATCTTTAATTAGTTTGCTTAAAAAAAACTTTGGGTACTTTTATTCATTCTTCTAGCAGTGTGTTTTAACTTTTCAACCAGTAATTGGAAACTGCAGAGGGGTAGTTTTGTTAATCATCATTGGGGGATGTACATCAATTTATCAGCCATTGTCTTATCCCTTTAGATCCCCGAATAAAATTATCTCTCTCTTTTTCTCTCTCTCTCTTTCTTTCTCTCTCTCTCCCTCTCTCCCTCTCTCTCTCTTTCTCTATCTATACCTCTTTTTTTCTCTCTCTCTCTCTCTCTCTCTCTTTCCCTATTTCTTTCTCTTTCTCTCTCTCTGTCTCTCTCTCTGTCTCTCTCTCTCTCTCTCTCTCTCTCTCTCTCTCTCTCTCTCTCTTTCTTTATCTCTATTTCTCTGGCTTTCTCTCTCTCCCTTTTTCTTTCTTTTTTTCGTCGTTTTATTAGAACCCCAAGATAAATTGATTAAATCAGGTGTGTTTTATTTGTTTATAGTAATACCTTCTAATCCGATGTATATCCGCTGGATTAGAACCGGTTCTTAGCCATACTATCAGCCATAATAGCCGCGGAAAGCTGTCTATAATCTAAATTTTATGTGTTTATATCTACATCAACCAATGGATGTTTTATTACATGGATCATACACCAAATATTACATCCCCAATTATTATACACCACACTAAATAGATTACAATTGGTGGTTGAAACGTTTAGAAACTTTATATAAAGAACCATCTAATCAAAATTCATAAAAGTTGTTAAGCCAAGGAATAGACACAACCCAATCTTTCCCGATTTTGTATAATTTTTGAGGAACACGACGTCCAGTGACGTCATATTTTTCTTTCCCGAAAAAAGGAAGGGGGGAAGAAAAAAAAAGATGGGAGAAAAGGGGGTTTTCCCCATCTCTTTTGAAGAGATTTTCTTCCCCCCTTCCCTTTTTTGGGAAAGAAAAATATGACGTCACTGGACGTCGTGTTCCTCAAAAATTATACAAAATCGGGAAAGATTGGGTTGTGTCCAAGGAATAAGTAAACTTTATTACAAAACTTTTATTACACTAGTCCCCAAATTTCTATAATAATGTTTTCTAATTCATCTGCTCAACAACTTTGGGGACTTTTTAAAATTTTCATTGGATGGATGAAGTTGATAGTCCCTTAACGTTTTCAACCACCAATTGTAATATACAAAAGGGGTAATTTTATCTATCATCATTCGGGGATGAACATAAATTTTTAGGCTATTGTCTTATCCCTTTAGATCCCTGGGTTTTTAATAGATATTTATTGTATAGTATTATAGACAGATTTCCGCGGATAATATGCGGATAGTATCGCTGAGAGAACCGGTTCTAATCTAGCGGATATTGATCGGATTAGTAAGATGGGCGTGTCTCCAAATTTAACACACATTAGTCTCAAATCAACATATGGTGGGAAATGCATGAAGGAAGGCCTTCGTAACTGATTATTATCCGCTGGATTAGAACCGGTTCAGACAGACACAATTCCTGTTACTTTTATATATTATAACTAGCGGCTACGCCCCTAGAGGCCTCTAGGGGCACTTAAGAAGTAGAGAGTCGAATTTAATACCCAACTTCTTATTTTAGATTTTTAAAAAAAATTTTTAAAAATTTTGGGGGGGGGGAAAAATTTTTTTTTTGGAGGGGTGGGTGCCCCCCCCCCACTCATTTTTAATTTTAGTTCAAAAAATAAAAAATAAAAATTTTTTTTTGGGGGGGAATTTTTCATTTTCTTGGGGGGGGGGTAGAGGGTGTCCCACCCCCCAAGAAAATAGTTATAAACCTTCCCGGGACCTATGAGAAGCTACCCTGTTAAGACACACAGATACACAGACACACAGACATCCTGTTTCTTTAGTATAAGGATATTAGGTTTATTAAAATACTAAAATGATCATATAGTCTTTTCATAATATTCTGAATTTGTTAATATGAGAAAGTCCACATATTTTTACGTTTGACAGATCCTTCAGTTCAGACAGACAAAGAGACATACAGACTGACAAACATCATTTTACTTGTATACTTTCATTTTAGTATTTTATTATAGAAGAGATACTTAGCTTCTAAAAAAATAAAAGTAAAAACAGTAAAAAAAATAGCATGTTTTAATTGGACATATAGACTTTCTTTTAACAAATATAGAGTTGCTACGCTTTCTAAATCGTACCTAATTGTTATATTAATCATCATGAATAGTTTTAAATCGATAGGACAATTTTAACAATGATTTGAACCATAAATCAGACACTGATTTCCCCTATCATCACATATTTAGGGTTTAACAATGGATATACGAAATATGTGGATATATTGACAGGGGAAGCGTCAATTTAGATTGCTAATATAGACCTCATTTATTAGTAAGTTTTTAAATCCTGGGGATGGGGTAAAAGGGTTGAATCATTATATGAGCCGGCTGAAAACATCACTGCAACATCATGTAATAATATATCCATTATACATTGAATCAACAATGGATATAGGATATACGTGGAAATATTGACAGGGGAAGCGCCAATTTAGATTGCTTATATAGACCTCATTTATTAGTAAGTTTGTTCATACAGGGGATAGGGTAAAGGGATGGATGGAGGGGGGGTGGGTATTATTCTTTAGCCAGCTGCAAGCATTAGTTTAATAGAGTACATGAAAATCTGGTGCAACATCCAAGTAATATTATACAGAAATCTAAAGGGATAAGACAATGGCTGATAAATTGATGTACATCACCAATGATGATTCACAAAAATTACCCCTTCTGTAGATTATAAACGTTTAAACACTCCACTTAATAAATCAACCAAGCATTATTCACTAAAGTCCCCAAAGTTGTTAAGCCAACGAATAAGTAAATGTTGTCATAAAACTTTGGGGGCTTGTATAATAAACAGTCCATTGTCCCTAGATAGATAGATAGATAGATAGATAGATAGATAGTTGGATAGATAGATAGATAGATAGATAGATAGATAGTTGGATAGATAGATAGATAGATAGATAGATAGATAGATAGATAGATAGATAGATAGATAGATAGATAGATAGATAGATAGATAGATAGATAGATAGATAGATAGATAGATAGTTGGATAGATAGATAGATAGATAGATAGATAGATAGATAGATAGATAGATAGATAGATAGATAGATAGATAGATAGATAGATAGATAGATAGATAGATAGATAGATAGATAGATAGATAGATAGATAGATAGATAGATAGATAGATAGATAGATAGATAGATAGATAGATAGATAGATAGATAGATAGATAGATAGATAGATAGATAGATAGATAGATAGATAGATAGATAGATAGATAGATAGATAGATAGATAGATAGATAGATAGATAGTTGGATAGATAGATAGATAGATAGATGTAATGAACAGTCCATTGTCCCCTCTCTCTAGTGCAACATCCATGAATAATATATCCATTATACTGGGGATCAACATGTATTTAATTACAAACAATTAGCCTCACCAATAGATGTAACGCCCTAGAGGCTCAAACCAAACCAGTCTCCAAAGTTTTATAGACAGTACCCAAGGTTTTATATAGAAGCTCAAACCAGTTCCCAAAGTTTTATCTACAGTACCCAAGGTTTTATATAGAGGCTCTAACCACCAGTTCCCAAAGTTTTATAGACAGTACCCAAGGTTTTATAAAGAGGCTCAAACACCAGTTTCCAAAGTTTTATAAACAGTATCCAAGGTTTTATATAGAGGCTCTAACACCAGTTCCCAAAGTTTTATAAATAGTACCCAAGGTTTTATATAGAGGCTCAACTACCAGTTCCGAAAGTTTTATAGACAGTACCCAAGGTTTTATATAGAAGCTCCAACCACCAGTTCCCAAAGTTTTATCTACAGTATCCAAGGTTTTATATAGAGGCTCAAACACCAGTTTCCAAAGTTTTATAAACAGTACCCAAGGTTTTATATAGAGGCTCAAATCAGTTCCCAAAGATTTATAGACAGTACCCAAGGTTTTATATAGAGGTTCATACACCAGTTACCAAAGTTTTATAAACAGTATCCAAGGTTTTATATAGAGGCTCAAACACCAGTTTCCAAAGTTTTATAAACAGTACCCAAGGTTTTATATAGAGGCTCAAACACCAGTTACCAAAGTTGTATAGACAGTACCCAAGGTTTTATATAGAGGCTCAAACAACAGTTCCCAAAGTTTTATAGACAGTACCCAAGGTTTTATATAGAGGCTCTAACACCAGTTTCCAAAGTTGTATAGACAGTACCCAAGGTTTTATATAGAGGCTCAAACCAGTTACCAAAGTTTTATTGACAATACCCAAGGTTTTATATAGAGGCTCAAACCACCAGTTCCCAAAGTTTTATAGAGAGTATCCAAGGTTTTCTATAGAGGCTCAAACACCAGTTCCCAAAGTGTTAAAAACAGTACCCAAGGTTTTATATAGAGGCTCAACCACCAGTTCCCAAAGTTTTATAGACAGTACCCAAGGTTTTATATAGAAGCTTAAATACCAGTTCCCAAAGTTTTATAGACAGTACCCAAGGTTTTATATAGAGGCTCAAACACCAGTTCCCAAAGTTTTATAGACAGTACCCAAGGTTTTATATAGAAGCTTAAATACCAGTTCCCAAAGTTTTATAGACAGTACCCAAGGTTTTATATAGAGGCTCAAACACCAGTTCCCAAAGTTTTATAGACAGTACCCAAGGTTTTATATAGAAGCTTAAATACCAGTTCCCAAAGTTTTATAGACAGTACCCAAGGTTTTATATAAAGGCTTGAACCAGTTCCTAAGGTTTTATAGATAATACCCAAGGTTTTATATAGAGGCTCAAAACACCAGTTCCCAAAGTTTTATAGACAGTACCCAAGGTTTTATATAGAGGCTCATACACCAGTTCCCAAAGTTTTATCTACAGTACCCAAAGTTTTATATAGAGGCTCAAACACTAGTTTCCAAAGTTTTATAAACAGTAATTAAGGTTTTATATAGAGGCTTAAACCAGTTCCCAAAGTTTTATAGACAGTACCCAAGGTTTTATATAGAGGCTCAAACCAAACCAGTTCCCAAAGTTTTATAGACAGTATCCAAGGTTTTATATCGAAGCTCAAACCACCAGTTCCCAAAGTTTTATAGACAGTACCCAAGGTTTTATATAGACGCTTATACACCAGTTCCCAAAGTTTTATAGACAGTACCCAAGGTTTTATATAGAGGCTCAAACAACAGTTCCCAAAGTTTTATAGACAGTGCCCAAGATTTTATATAGAGGCTCAAACACCAGTTCCTTAAGATTTATAGACAGTACCCAAGGTTTTATATAAAAGCTCAAACCAGTTCCCAAAGTTTTATAGACAGTATCCAAGATTTTATATAGAGGCTCTAACACCAGTTCTCAAAGTTTTATAGACAGTACCCAAGGTTTATGTAGAGGATCAAACCAGTTCCCAAAGTTTTATAGACAGTACCCAAGGTTTTATATAGAGGCTCAACCACCAGTACCCAAAGTTTTATAAAGAGGCTTAATCACCAGTTTCCAAAGTTTTATAGACAGTACCCAAGGTTTTATATAGAGGCTCTAACACCAGTTCACAAAGTTTTATAAACAGTAATTAAGGTTTTATATAGAGGCTTAAACCAGTTCCCAAGGTTTTATATAGAGGCTCAAACACCAGTTCACAAAGTTTTATAAACAGTAATTAAGGTTTTATACAGAGGCTTAAACCAGTTCCCAAAGTTTTATAGACAGTACCCAAGGTTTTATATAGAAGCTCCAACCACCAGTTCCCAAAGTTTTATAGACAGTACCCAAGGTTTTATATAGAAGCTCCAACCACCAGTTCCCAAAGTTTTATAGACAGTATCCAAGGTTTTATATAGAGGATCTAACACTAGTTCCCAAAGTTTTATAGACAGTACGCAAGGTTTTATATAGAGGCTCAACCACCAGTACCCAAAGTTTTATAGACAGTACCCAAGGTTTTATATAGAGGCTCAAACTAAACCACTTCCCAAAGTTTATTAGACAGTATTCAAGGTTTTATATAAAGGCTCAAACACCAGTTTCCAAAGTTTCGAAGACAGTACCCAAGGTTTTATATAGAGGCTCAACCACAAGTTCCCAAAGTTTTATAGATAGTACCCAAGGTTTTATATAAAGGCTCAAACAACAGTTCCCAAAGTTTTATTGACAGTACCCAAGGTTTTATATAGAGGCTCAAACCAGTTCCCAAAGTTTTATAAACAGTAATTAAGGTTTTATATAGAGGCTCAAACCAGTTCCCAAAGTTTTATAAATAGTACCCAAGGTTTTATATAGAGGCTCTAACACCAGTTCACAAAGTTTTATAAACAGTAATTAAGGTTTTATATAGAGGCTTAAACCAGTTCCCAAAGTTTTATAAAGAGTATCCAAGGTTTTCTATAGAGGCTCAAATCATTTCCCAAAGTTTTATAGATAGTACCCAAGGTTTTATATATAAGCTCTTACATCAGTTCCCAAAGTTTTATAGAAAGTACACAAGGTTTTATAAAGAAGCTTAATCACCAGTTCCCAAAGTTTTATAGACAGTACGCAAAGTTTTATATAGATGCTCTAACACCAGTTCACAAAGTTTTATCTACAGTACCCAAGGTTTTCTTTAGAGGCTCAAACACCAGTTCCCAAAGTTTTATAGATAGTACCCAAGGTTTTATATAGAAGCTCAAACACCAGTTCCCAAAGTTTTTTAGACAGTATCCAAGGTTTTCTATAGAGGCTCAAATCATTTCCCAAAGTTTTATAGATAGTACCCAATGTTTTATATAGAGGCTCTAACACCAGTTCCCAAATTTTTATAGACAGTACCCAAGGTTTTATATAGAGGCTCAAATCAGTTCCCAAAGATTTATAGATCATGGCTGATAAATTGATGTACATCCCTAATGGTGATAGACAAAATTATCCCTTCTGTGTTTGAAATGTATTGAAAACTAAATGAACCAACCAAGAACAATATTTTAAGCGAAGCAACTCTATAATCAAATCCTAAAAATGTAAGTATGTCCATAAACTCAATAAACATTATCCTGTATCAAGAAGTTTTTCAACAAATTTACTTACAATTTTGCTTCGACTCCTATACTTTTATATTCTGATAATTCAGTTTAGACACTATACAAGTGTTAATGTCCGTTTTTCCTACCGTTTCAGTGCTTCGCTTTTATGGATGTTGCCATCCTTGTTTGTATGTAACAATTATGTTCTTATAGTACAGTAAAATAATTTTTTTTTAGCATTTATGGATGTAAAGATAGATAGATAGATAGACAGATATATAGATAAATAGATAGATAGACAGATGGATGAAAAGGTGAATAGATAGATGGGTAGACAGATAGATAGATAGATAATAGAAAGAAAGTTAGACAGATAGATAGATAGATAGACATAAAGATGGATAGATAGATAGACAGATAGAGAAACAGATAGAGAGACAGATAGAGAAACAGATAGAGAGACAGATAGATAGAAAGGTGTATAGACAGATGGATAGATAGATAGATAGACAGATAGATAGACAGATAGATATATAGATAAATAGATAGATAGACAGATGGATGAAAAGGTGAATAGATAGATGGGTAGACAGATAGATAGATAGATAGATAGAAAGAAAGTTAGACAGATAGATAGACAGATAGATAGATAGATAGATAGATAGACAGTTAGATAGACATAAAGATGGATAGATAGATAGACAGATAGAGAAACAGATAGAGAGACAGATAGATAGAAAGGTGTATAGACAGATGGATAGACAGATAGATAGACAGATAAATAGACAGATAGGTAGACAGATGGATAGATAGATAGTTAGATAGATAGGAAGATGGGTAGGTAGATAAATAGGCAAATAGATAGATAGATGGATAGATAGATAAATAGAAAGATGGATAGACAAATCTTCTTTCACAAAAAATTTGCAATTTCATGGGGACATCTCTTTGATACCCCCCCCCCCCCCCCACATGTTTTCACCAGGGAGGGAGGGGACATTGGGCTATTTATCACACTAGTCCCCAAAGTTTTATAATAATAATGTTTTCACATTCCTTGGCTTAACAACTATAGGGACTATCATAAAATTTTTTTTGGTTGGTTCATTAAGTTCAGTGTCCAATATTGTTTCAACAACTAGTTGTAATCTCCAGCAGGGGTAATTTTGTGTATCATCATATATATCAATTTATCGGCCATTGTCTTATCCCTTTAGATCCCTACAGCAAGGGTACATATTACTTTTCTTCCATTGTCTTATCCCTTTAGCTCCCTGCATGTTTTCTCACACACGTGTTACTCACCCAGAAAATTGCATCGTATTATAGACACCTTTTACCGGATACTATGCGGATAGTATGTGTGAGAACCAGTTCTAATCCTGCGGATATTAATCGGATTCCACTGTTTCACACACATGTTACTCACCCAGAAAATTGTATCGTATTATAGACAGCTTTCCGTGGATATCATAGTATAGATAAAGAGAGAGAGAGAGAGTGTGAGAGGGAGAGAGAGAGAGAGGTAGATAGAGAGAGAGAAAAGAGAGAGAGAGAGAGAGAAAGAGTGAAAGATAGAGAGAGAGAGAAAGAAAGAGAGAAAGGATAGTGTAGCTGACAGAACCGGTTCTAATCCAGCGGATATTAATCGGATTCCACTATTTCACACACGTGTTACTCGACCAGAAATCATCGATTTGGTATGCAGCCTTTTCAGGGATAAGACAATGGCCAAGAAATTGATGTACATCTCCAATGATGATACACAAAATTATGCTTTCAGGGATGGAACAATAGATGATAAAAAAAAGTAAGAAGATCCAGAGAGAGGGAGGGGACAATGGGCTGTTTATTACACTAGTCCCAAAAGTTTTACAAAAACGTTTTCTTATTTGTTGGCTTTACAACTTTGGGGACTTTTACAAAAAATTTATTAGTTGTTTTATTTAGTTGAATGTTCCAACGTTTCAACCACTAACATTATTCTAATTTTGTGTGTCATCATTGGGGATGTACATCAATTGATCAATATATAGTCTTATCCCTTTAGATCTTGCTAGTCTGTCCGTGACAAAGGATCTCGCTAACCACTGAACCAATATGGTTCTCCTTTACAGTATAGCTTCTCATAGGTCGTAGAAACAGAAATTAGCTATTATATAAGTAACAGGATGTTTGTCTGTAATGAAAGATCTCACTAACCGCTGAACCGATATGGTTCTCCTTAATATTGCAGTTTCTCACACATTAGGATCTCTTAAAAATCCCCCTACACACAAAAAAAAATTAACTTTTTCTTTTTAAATCTAAAACACAAAATTTGGTTGTTGAATTTAATGACCTCTCCCACTATCAAGTGCCCCTTAACTGCTGGTACCAAATAATTTTAATCTGCATTATTTTTATACAGACAGATGGACGAACAGACAAACACTGATTGTAGAGTATCTGCATACAATTTATATATCCTTATACTAAAGTAACAGGATGTCTGTTTGTGTGTGTGTTTGTGTGTTTGTACCGAAGGATCTCACTAACCACTGAACCGATCGGGTTCTCCTTTACAGGGTAGATTTTCATAGGTCCTGGGAAGGTTTATAACTATTTTGGGGGAGAGTATCACCACCCTTCCAAGAGAAAACAAAGAGAAAAAAATTACCCTTTCCCAAAAAAAGAGACTTGAACGAAACATAAATCAATTATTTCTTCAATTAAATATTTTAAATAAAAAAAAACATTCAAAGTGCCACTAGAGGCCTCTAGGGGCGTAGCCGCTAGTCCTTATAATAAAGTAACAGGGTCTTTGTGTGTACCAAGAGATCTCTGAACCGCTGAACCGATTTGGGCCACCTTTACTGTGAAGTAGCTTCTCATGTGATGTCCTGGGAAGGTTTATAACTATTTTTGGAGAGGGTACCACCACCCTCCCAAAAAAATAACTCCCCTTCCCACCCTCAAGAGCCCCTAGAGGCCTTTATGGTAAGATAAATTGATTTTAACTATTATCATAGACAAAATTACTCCGTTGGTAGAATAATTAGGGGACTCTGCTATTATGTACCAACCAATTAAGTACCCAAGGTAACAAATGAGATGTGTTTATAAAACTTTGGGTACCAGTTCAAATTACAGTCCAATGTCCCCTCCCTCTCCCTACCTACAAGATGATAACAATGGATGATAAATTAATATTACTGCCCCGATTATCATCGACAAAATTACCCCTGTGTGGTAGAATAATAAGGAAAAAGCTTGCTTTAAACGAATTAATCTGACATTTTAGAAAGGTTTAGTGATTAAAATATTTTTTTAAAATATCTAATACTGAGCAGGAATCTTAAGGGATAAGACAATGGCTGATAAATTGATGTACATTAGGGTGGGTCGATTTTGGACATTTTTTTTCTGAGGCCAAAGCGGGGATCTGCACTCAATTTATATAGATATAATACACCTCTGGATGATTTAAAATTTATCCTAAGTCTTAAAACCGCTGACGACCAGACATTCAATTGTATAGCTATTTGTAAATGGGAGTCAAAAATTTATTGAATCAGAACTATGGCTTCATGGTGCTCCCTGGAAATGCCTTGAGGAGCTGAGTCAGGAACTTTTGTCCATTTCAAAAAATCTCGTTCCTAGCCTGAGAAAATCTAAAAAACCTCTACAAATTGGACAATTCTCAATAAACCTTAAAAATTTTTGTTTTTTTAGTGATTTCTAAGGCTAGGAACGAGATATTTTGAAACGGACAAAAGTTCCTGATTCAGCTCCTCAAGGCCTTTCCAGGGAGCACCATGAAGCCATAGTTCTGATTCAAAAAAAAATTTTGAATGTCGTCTTTGCATACTAATAAGTAATGAATTATATTTTTAAGTGGTCGAGTTCTAAAATTCAATTTTTTAAAATTCTTTTTCGGTCAGAAATGTTTTTAAGGTTAATTTTATCTGTTGCATATCCCCGCTTTGTCTAATTCCGATATGAACCCACCCTAATGTACATTACCAATGATGATACACATAGTTACCCATTTTTTAGATTACAATTAGTGGTTGAAACGTTTGGATACTCAAAATTCCCCAAAGTTGTTAAGCCAACGGATAATAAAACGTAAAAATAAAACTTTGGGGACTAGTGTAATAAACAGCCCATTGTCCCCTCTCTCTGCATCTAGAGCATTACAGACATACTGACGGTCTATTATGGAGTAGATACAGAGGTTGTTTTTATTAATACAAATTTGGGAAAGGTTTAGTGATTAATAGTTATTTCTCGCATCGTATTATAAACGGCTTTCCGCGGATATAGAAAGTACATATATATGAGATTAAAACTAGTTTTTTTAGCCCCGAGGTGCCGGAGGCACCGGCTAAAAAAACTGGTTTTAATTTTATGATTGTACATTTCTATATTCGTAGAAAGCTGGATATAATACGATGCTAGACATAGTTTTTTCGTATGGATGAGAACCGGTTCCTATCCACCGGATTCGAATGAATACGAGAAAATATATTTTTATAAAAAATTGAATAATAATTTTTAAAATTGAAAAAAAATTATTTTCTCTACATTATATGACTTTTGTGTATAAAATAGAGACCTAAACTTTTTTTTGGTGAATAAATACTTAGATATCAATTAATATCTGAGATATCCGTTTGTCTATTTGACCGCTCCCTGACCAATTTTATGACCGATTTTTGTGCGGCTTTTACTATAGACATATATCATAAATATCGTTTTTATGTGCTGTTTTAATATTTAGCAGCTGGCCGCTAAAAAGCGGCTAGGAAGCAGTCTGAATAGAAAAAGTAATTTCTCTAAAAATGCGCATAAACTACCAGGAAAAAACTTTTATGTCTCTATCTGTAACAGGAGCCGAGAAAGAGGGGGGGGCATAATTATCCCCCCCCCCCCGGCGAATCTATTCATTGGGGCCCACTTTATAAGCTTGTTAGTAGCGAAGCTACTCTATAATTCACTATGTCCGTCTGTCCGTCAGTCCGTTTGAATCTATCAATAAAATATCATAGAAATTTGACAAAGGTTTCGTGATTAAAACATTTTGACCTTGTGCAGTTGAAATGAAATGAAATATTTATTTTATGACACATACAAAAAAAATATATATACATAACATGGTATAATCACAAACAAACAATAAAATTGATCATGATTACTTACAGTTTAATAATAAAGATAATAGTATTCACTTAAGAAGATTCGTGTCAAAGGACTAAATAATCTCTCTCGAGGTAATATTAAGTAGCCTTTGTAGATAATATTAAAATGATAAAATATAATATACTAGCGGCTACGACCCTAGAGGCCTCTAGTGACACTTTAAATGTTTTTGTTTGTTAAAGTTAATGTTTTATGTACGATACCATCTTATTTGACGTTGAAGTCTCCCCTAAATTTTGAAAAATTTCGATTTTTTTGTCATTTCTCTTGGGAGGGTGGTGGTACCCTCCCCTAAAATAGTTATAAACCTTCCCGGGACTTATGAGAAGCTACCCTGTTAAGGAGAACCCGATCGGTTCAGCGGTTAGCGAGATCCTTCGGTACACACAGACAGACAGACACACAGACAAACATCCTGTTACTTTAGTATAAGGATAACATGAAACAAACTTATTTAAAAAAGAACTTACACATTATATATCATGGGTATTATAATATGGAATAGAAAGGAAAGTTCTAGAGTCTTTCATGTTCACTTTAGTACATTCAAAAGCTACTGTTAAAATACGACGAATCGCCCCTTAAGAGGCGTTGCCATGAAAGGGGCTATACCCATACATTAAGTATGTTATATTAGGACCTTAAACTCTACTAGATAATTTGTTCAGATCCCGTTTGGTTGTTTCAATAAATTACTAGTAAACCGCCAGCCAACCGTCATTGCCGCCGAAAATCTAAAATGTAATTTTAATCTACTGATGTGGTAATTTTGAGTATCATCATTGGGGATGTATATCAATTTATCAGCCATTGTCTTATCCCTTTAGATTCCTGATTGTTCTATGTTGTTTTATACATCAAAAAGTCGCTGGACAGTGAGGACACCATTTGGCCTCTAGGGCATACAAGTGAAGAGTTATAAGTAAAATCTTAGAAATAACTTAATTCTGACCTGTAATCACCAGAATGTAGATACGAGAGAGGGAGAGAGAAAGAGAAAGCAAGAGAGAGAGAGAGAGAAAGAAAGAAACAGAGAGAAAGAGAGAGAGAGCAAGAAAAAGAAAGATAGAAAAATGAAGAGAAAGAGAGAGAGAGAGAAAGAGAGAGAGAGAAAGAGAGAGAGACTGAGAGAGAGAGAGAGAAACAGAGAAAGACTGAGAAAGAGTGAGATAGATAGATAGAGAAAGAGAGAGAAAGAAAGAAAGAGAGAGAGAGAGAGAGAGACTGAAAAAAAGTGAGATAGAGAGAGACAGAGAGAGAGAGAGAGAGAAACAGAGAAAGACTGAGAAAGAGTGAGATAGATAGATAGATAGAGAGAGAGAGAGAGAGAGAGAGAGAGAGAGAGAGAGAGAGAGAGAGAGAGAGAGAGAAAGAAAGAAAGAGAGAGAGAGAGAGAGAGAGAGAGAAAGAAAGAAAGAGTGGGGAGAGAGAGAGAGAGAGAGAAAGAAAGAAATGAAAAGGAAGCAAAAGAAAGAGAGATAAAGATAAAGAACTTTATTCAGGTATCTTAAGGGATCAGACAAGGGACGATAAATTAATATACATCCCCAATGATGATAAACAAAACACCCCATACGTCCATTTAAAACAGGTTAATTTAAAAATTTATTTTTGTTTTGTCTTTTAATTTCCAATTCATCTGCACTGTTAAAAATATTTTTTTTTTTTAGCATCAGATAATACTATATATTTTTCACATTAATGTATAGTATCAATCCGTACGTACTAGCAAAAAAACCTTATTACGATACAAGGAAGATTCCAATACTGTATTGAGTATTAGTTATTGTTCTGTGTGTGGAGTAACATGTAGTACTAAATAATGTATTTGTCTGTAGAGTATTATCCAATACGCTCTTTGGAATAAAATTCAATACGGTAGAAGTAAGTTTTTAATACTCTCCTTCACAATTTTTGATACCCTCTATCATGATTTTTGATACCCTGTAGAGTATGAAACTGTTTTACTTTGGATGAAAGATCAGTTTATAATATATGATTATTATATGTACATATACATTTTATTATATCAACAAACATACCAAGCAGAGCCATAAAACATTAATTTAAATGTAAATTTATTAAAAAAATGACTTTAAAGATGTTTAGGGCTAAACATGATCCCTAAAAATAAAAACTATGGTCAGCCATAATTACAAAAATCAAAACTATAAATCTGAGCATAAATAGTAACATTTCATCTTTGTCTAAAACGACCAAGCATTGAAACACTTCCATGAGAGGTATGCACGATTGGTGTCTGTTTCAATTATTCTTTACAGTACAGATTCGTACTCTAGAAGGTATCAATAGTTACTATTTCAATAAACTATTCTCTTGCTTATTGTCCGATACGCTACAGCATATCAAATATTACTATATTAAATAAACTTTACTCCAGCGTATTTTCCCGTACTCTAGAGCGTATCAAATATTACTTAATAAACTATTCAACAGCGTATTTTCCCGTACGCTAGAGGGTATCAAATATTACTATTTTAATAAACTATTCTGCAGCGTATTTTCCCGTACTCTAGAGAATATCAATCGATACTAAAAAATGTATGGGTTCTGTATAGTAATAATTATTGTGTTTTATAGTATTACATAGTGTTATATATTAATTATATAGTTATAGCATATTTACGGGTCCAATACTCTCCAGAGTATCAATTGATAATAAATAAAAAAATTATTTTTAACAGTGTGTTTCTTGAAAAACTACCAACATCATTTTCATTTTATTTTTCAGTTTAAAATTAACATGTTTAGAATGGAGGTGCGGACATTCTGGTAATGATTATGCAGATGAAAGATATGCTAATGGCTGGATACGAAATATGATACTTAGAGCAATGTCCATGGCAATTGTTATTTCATTTAATATTCCCACAGGAAACAAATTTGGCGTAATTGAAGATGAAAATTTACATGACTTTATTTATGCTGAAAGAGAAGCTATAGATTGTCATCACTATCACAATAAAGATAAACATGATATTAGTGCCATTACTATGTCAATATTAGATAAATACAAACTATTGAACCAGGATGATAGTATTGTGATTGTAACTTGCCAAAGAATTTCTAAGAATATAGTGAAAAAAGCAAATACAAAGAAGTTTCTTAGTTTAAATATAGAAGAAAGAGAGAAACAAGTTAGGGAGAAAATTGATTTAGAAAATAAAGAGCTTTATGAAGAATTGAAGAGAAATATTTCTAGAAAATATGATGAAATATCTTGGAGCTACTTGGATGATAAGCATGAAGTTAAAGATCTAGTTAAAAAGCCAAGACATATTCATTATATCATTATCAGTCATTTCTCAGATTTTTATTTCAATGAAGCAAGGAATATTATTGTATTTGCTGATGAAAATGTTGATCATAAACATGAATTTGCAGCTTGGGGAGACGAGACTGATTTAGATTATTCAGATGATGAGACAAGCATAGATTTTGATTGGAGAAAGTTAGTCAGAAATAAATGTGAAGTATGTATCAGAGATGTAATCTGGGAAGCACAACCAAAGTTTGCAATAATTGTTCATGATGGAAATTTAGAAAATTTCAGTCAACCTAAAGAAGCTCTCAATCTAATTGAGGATGATAACCTACATGAATAAATAACTAAAGAAAACACAAACATATTGATGGTGGAAGAACATACAACAAAAGAAGTAGAACAAGTCATCAACCTTCCAAATCAATAAGAATTTACAAAAACTGTATTATTTTTTTAATACCAACTCTACAATCTACATATATTCCAGAAAAATTTGATTATATTCTGTAATTTTTTATTGATTATATATTATATAAAAATGTTTTCTGTTTATATTTATTACTTCCACTACTCTATAATTTATTTTGTTTGCAAGAGGTTTTGATTTATAAAGATTTTAGGTATTATAGTTCTACATTGTTTTCATTTAATAGCTTTTCTTAAACAGAATGGCTTTTAATTCCACTTTATACCTTTAAATTTATATTTGGTGGGTTAGAAGTTGCGTGATTTTAATAAAAGTTTATATTTGGCATAATTAATATTACCACTGACAAGACAATCTTGTCCATAGGTAGCTGCTTTATATAGATCTTCAGCTTCAGATAAAAAATCTTTCACTTTTATATTATACTAGCGGCTACACCACTAGAGGCAACTAGGGGCCCTTGAGGAGGGTGGAGTTGAATTTGATAATCCAATTTTTAATTTGGATTAAAAAAAAAATTGGGAGGGTTGTGGTAACCCACAAAATAGTTGAAAACCTTCCCAGGCCCTGTAAGAAACTACCCTGTAATGTAAAGGAGAACCATTCTGGTTCAGCGGTTAGCGAGATCCTCTGGTACAGACAGACAAACATCCTGCTACTTTATTATAAAAATAGAGTGATCAACACATTTTAATTAAACATGCTATTTTTATTTGATATTATAGGATAGTGTTTGTGCCCCTAACATCTAGAAGCTCTATAAAGGGGAGGGAAAGTAGAAAAATAGCTTGACACCATCCAGAAATGTTAGTTTAAAAACTGAATAGACTAATCCTGTAAAGAGAGAACTCAATTGGTTAAGTGGTAAATTAAAATCTTAAGCTACAGACAAAAAAACCATACCACATTATATAATAGGATGAGACCCAAGGACAATTAAATAATAGTTATTTCTCGCATCGTATTATAAACGGCTTTCCGCGGATATAGAAAGTACAAGTATGAGATTAAAACTAGTTTTTTTTAGCCCCGAGGTGCCAAAGGCACTGGCTAAAAAAACTGGTTTTAATCTTATGATTGTACATTTCTATATTCGTAGAAAGCTGAATATAAAACGTTGGTAGACATCGTTTTTTCGTATGGATGAGAACCGGTTCCTATCCACCGGATTCGAATGAATACGAGAAATATATTTACAGGTAGCGCAGCAAAAACAATATGACAAAGGGGGGGGGGGGGGGGTTAATGCAACCATCTCGTAATCAATGTATAAATGGCACTTAGAATTCGAATTTTGATCTAAAATTCTGCATGAGTAATTCTTGGTAGGTCTATTTTCCCTAAATTGAACAAAAAGTTGAAAAAGTAACTGCTAACTGCTCAGCCGTTTAGCCGTTTTTTGGCTATTTTTAGGGCAAATCTGTCATAAATTACGTAGGAATCAACTTTTTGATCATATTTTTGCTTTAAATCATTTGAAATGATACAAAAAAAAACATTTTTAGATTTCAAGTACCAGCAACTACCGGCTAGAACCGTTTGAAAACGTTTTGAAGCAGCAAATAGTATTATGTGGAGATAGGTTTCGTGATGATTTGCATTGAAAATAGCCCAAAAATTGGATAACGGCTGAGCCACCAGCTGTTAGCCGTTATTTTTCCAACTTTTTGTTCGATTTAGGGAAAATAGATCTACAAAGGATTACTCATGCAAAATTTCAGATCGAAACTCGAATTTTAAGTGCCATTTATACATTGATTACGAGATGGTTACATTAAACCCCCCCCCCCCCCTTTATGTATAGCAATAACTAAATAACAATTAAATAAAACTTTTAAAAATGTTTCACAAGTCTTTAAAGTTGTTAATAAACAAGTAAGATGACTTAATGAACCTTTAAAAAAATTTAAAGGGTTTAACAAGTTTTTTGGAAGAGGTAAGGTGTATGATTATTTTTCAACAAATTAAGCCTTATTAACTTACTTTTTTATTATTAGTTAGATAATAGAACAAGACTAATTTTACAAGGTTATTGTTCCAACAGAATAACTTTAATTATAGGTAGCTGCTGAATTGCTGGCAGCACAGTGTCTGTTTGCACACCAGTAGTACTGCAATTTGAAAAGTTTAGAAACAATTATTAATTTTACCATCAGCAGAAAAATCTTTTAATTGGGTGCGATAAATAACCTTTACTTATATTTTTTTATATTCACGCAACCTTCTTATATCTAAAAATGTATTAAACATCCAAATAGCCTGAAGCCTGCCCAAGGTCAAAGATAAGTAGTACTGTTTTTGAGATCAAATGTGACCGACCACACAATTTTCATTGTCACACAAAAATTAATTTTCTTCTAAATTTGTATAATAATATTACATTCTAAAACAAAGCTTTTCTATTTTTAGGGTCTGTACGTCCGTCCGTACATTACAGCTCTCTTTGTACATTTAGGCATGTTGAGATTGTTCTGTTATTTCAAACAGTGGATGATGATTTCTGTAACAATCATATACAATTTATAAGTGTAGCAACTTTATAATTGTTACCAGAAAGTTCGTACATCATATAATCATCCTATTCATCTAAATATTAGAACTTTGATTCCAAGTACTACAAGATACAATATTTTTAGCAAAGTATCGCTTTAATCAAGACCTAAAAATGTATGTTTACACACAATTTTGTATATCTTTAAATTAATATTCTGCTTATTAAGTTTTGACATTCTAAATGTACGTTGGTTCTACCTATTCCCTGGGCTGCCTAACCCCTCCGGGTTATCCTAACCTTGCGGAAAATTTATCTGTCCTGCGGTGTGCCAAACCTGACCTAAAGTAATAAACAAATTATTTTCAATGCCCAATGAAGTACAGAACAGGAATCTAAAGAGACAATGGCTGTTAAATTCATTTACATCCCCAATGATGATACACAACATTACCCATTCTGTAGATTACAATTACTGCTTGAAATGTTACAACACTCAATTTGATGAAGGAACCAATCAAAATTTAAAATAGTTCCTATCGTTGTTGAGCAAATGAATGTTATTAAAAACTTTGGGTACCAGTATAATAAATAAACAAACAGCCAAATCTGAGCACAGAATATTGATTCATAGGTCCAAACTTGTATCTTTATTTTAGTTGCAGAAAGGCTTCGCTCCTAGGAAATACTTGACCTTGGTAGTGTTATCTGTTGTGTTTAGATAAGTGATAAAATAATACAAGCAGAGCAGCCATTCATAAAAGCAAAACTCACCAGGAAAGAGAAACAAAATTATATGTCAATGCTAATTTTAGAGAATTGAAAAAAGATATGCTTGTTTCATTTTTTTGGAGTTCTGGGAAGCCCCCTCAGGACAATTGACCCCCCGTAGGGGAAAATAACTGCCTCGCCAAATATATTTTCATTTAATTTTAAATTAAAGGGGGGAGGGGAGGGGCAATGCTCGCATTTTGTGTGAAAGAACCAAATATACAAAATTCTACACATTATAAATGTTTTAAGGAGAACCTCCCCCCCCCCTTACTCACACACAACCAAAGGCCTTGCTAATCTGATTGTCGCAAGTACACAATCTAGTTGTAAGATAGCTACGCTTTTGACAAACAAGGATGACAATATCCCAGTAGGGCGGAGCGGAGCACAAAAATCATGGTTTGACAAACGGCAGTTATAGAGCAGATGTTCAGTAGTAAAATAATAAAGGTATAGAAATTACAAATTATGTAAACTTTCGTAGCATGACAGACAGACAGACAGACAGACAGACAGACAGACTGAGGGACCAAGAAATTTATATATTGGAGGATTATGAATATTAAAAGAAATCTTCACACAAAAATTGAACCTTCTATCTAGAATAGCAGCCATGTAATTCATGTTTACCCCATTTCTAACAGTCAGAGACATTTTGATTTATAGTGAAGCTATGCTACTATTAAACCTCTTCATTAGCAAACATATATCTATCTACAGCATGACCCTCTAAAAAGTATTTTTAAGCATCTGCAGCCCTTATTTCTCAATGAATTATTAAAAAATGCATATGTCCTTGTTCTTCATAGTATTCCACGTAAGTAGATATAAAAATATTTTTTTTACCTCCATTAACACCGGAGATTTTTAGAGCTAAAGTTTTGAAAAAGTGACTGAGAAAGAGAATTTTTTTTGTTTCTCTTATTTTTTGGATGGTTATATTATGTTTTTCTGGCAATTGAATAATGAGACACAAAGAAAAACAAGTTAACTAAATATTTCTTTTTTATTCCACCAAAAAATATCAATTTTTAATGGCAAAAAATACTACTGAATGAATTGATTATTTGCAAATTTTAGGTTATTTATTAACCCTTATTTATAGAAAAGGATTAATTATGACAGTTGCTCCGCCTACTTTTCTGACATCTCAATTATTTAATAAGGGGTAAATTAAGCTTTTTAGACTAAAAAATCATTATGTTTTATTTTTATTTTCTTTATAACTTTTTTGTTATTAAAGTTAGGATTGTGAAACAAAAACAATTTTCCTGCTATATTCATAGAGATTTATTTGGTTTTTTAATCTTAAACAATTTTGCCTAATAAGTAAGTTTTTCAAATTATCATTAAACTAAAAAGACTCAAAAAATATGTGTAAAAAAATGCTTTTTACTCAAAAACTAAATTTTTTATTTCATTTTTGTATAAAGTTTCTGCTAGTAACAAAAATAAAAGGATTTCTAGCTTAATTTTGCTAAAAAAGTCGTATCATGTTAAAAGTTACTTTTTCCTCAGTCACTTTTTCAAAACTTTAGCACTAAAAATCTCCGGTGTTAATGGAGGTAAAAAAAATATTTTTATATCTACTTACGTGGAATTCTATAGAGAACAAGGACATATGCATTTTTAAATAATTCATTGAGAAATAAGGGCTGCAGATGCTTAAAAATACTTTTTCGAGGGTCATGCTGTATATAGTTGTTATGTATCGCATTATATTATAGACGGCTTTCCTCGGATTCTAAAATAAAAATTATAAGATTTAAAGAAGTTTTTTTAGCCCGAGGGGCCGCAGATACTGGATGACAAAACTGGACAAATTGTTTTACTTTTATTTTAACATTTGTGGAAAAATTTGTTTAATATGATGTTATACATAAGTTTACAGTAAGTCTGAAAACCAGTCCTAATGTGGTAATACGGCAGCAGACGGACGGGTATTTTACAGAGTTGCTACGCAGTGGCTTATCAAGTCAAGCCTTCTGCACTAATCCTATTATATCACCATTCACCTCATGACCGCAGATGACCCTGTCGGCAGCGGTCAGATTGGACTGGCTAAATAGGGGAGGGGCACGGACACTTAGCAACCCCGCGCCCCTCAGGCAACTATTCAACTGGGAGATGATGCCTTCCCTTTTACTACAGCTTACCCCACAGATGTCTACCGCCACGGGCTACGCCCTTGTCTCCCACACCCCCTTCAAACCTAACTTATTGTTATAATCTATTTTGTATATATATAGTAACCACCCATTGTAAATGTATTCAGTTTAAATATAATTTCTGTATGAGTAAATCCTGCTAGTTTGTTTTGGTAGAATACTTCAAGGCTAGGGGCTCGTTGGATTCGAACTTGCAACCGGTGAGCTGAAACGCTTCGGCTTACCACATCTTGGTGTCAGCGTGTTTCAATCGAGCCCTACAGAAACTAGCCAATTCTACCTCTGATTGGACCCTTTTGCAAGTAAGGGGACAGTCAGCTGCCAACTGAGAAGCCAACTGACCCGCGAGACGGCCTTTTTAGGTCGATTTTCCATCATTTTGAACGCATTATGTAGGCCTCTGGCCTACGGCAAGCAGATTTAGCCTTCTAAAAGCGCCAGTTTACGGCGTTTTTCCGTACCGTGTGGGAGTAGCGCTAGGTGCGCAGCCACGGTAATCGGATAATTTAGCTCAGACGGCTACAGAACTGAGTCTAAATTGGCAAGTGTAGCTGGGACAAGCCCCAGGACACCCAGGCCAAACCTACGAGACGGACAGCTAAGTGCTGGTCTCCCTGAGGCTGCGAAGCTTCAGCACACAAGTAAGGCCTACCACTGCGACGGATAGCAGAATTTGAGCCAAAGGGTACGGCAGGACAGGACATTCCCTGCCATTACCTCCCAGGATTCGAACCCGAGGCGCTGCAGGAAGGGCCATTCCCTGCCGCCATCTTTCGGGATTCAAACCAGCGGCGCTGCAGGACGGGACATTCCCTGCCGCCGCCAGCCATCGACCCTTGCAGGACGGACATTCCCTGCTGCCATCGCTTCCAGAATCACACCTAGAGCTCCTAGTGATAACTACACATAAGTGTTTATAAATGTCAACCAAGTGATAAAAAGAAATATAAAATTGTTGACCCAGTGATAATTGATAAGCTCTAGTGATTCGAAGCTACAGTATAAGCCACCACCAGCGGTCTACACACACCATGGTAAGCGATACTACCATAGCTGCGGTTCGGCCACCGCCGAAGTTTCTGCCGACCCCAGCCGAGCGGGAGGCCCCCTTGTCTCAAGGGCAGGACCTCCACTTCCCCTGCAACATCAGGGTGAGGTTCCCTACTCCTGACCCTGCCCAGCACGTACAGGTTGATGCCATGGTAGATTCTGGCAACCGTGTACCAGGGTCTGCTGTTATTTCTGAACACCTCATGCACGCAATGGGCGTGCAGCGCATGTTGGTTCCAGACAACACCCAAATCCTGACTGCTAATGAGGAAGGGCAACCCCTTCAGGTAATTGGAAAATTATATGAATTATATATGGCAGTCTCACACACTCTTATACTCCATCTGTACCACGTGACTGTGGTACGGAATCTCTCACACCCTCTGAACCTAGGAGGGTACTTTCTCAAGGAGTTCGGAACTAGGCTCTGTTTCGACATGCAACCCCCCTGCTTGTGGGTGCGTAGGGAGTTTATCCCACTCCGTGGCGTCCCCATAGACCGGGAGACAGCCGAGAGAGAGTTGAGTTACGAGGGGCCTCTGCCAGGCCCACTGCCAGAGCAGCCGCGTGTAGTCGAGAAAGGCACGCACTGGGTGGATGCTGCGCTGAACGCCCACAGGGGGACCAACCTGCTAGCCATGGGAGTGCCCCCAGTGCCCAAGGTGCCTCTGGAGAGCCTGCCAACGACGTTTCCCGAGATTTCCAGCCCTCCAGAGCCTATCTTCTCCGCCGATACCTTTATCAACGGCCAGCCGTGTCCACCTGGCCCCCTCTACCTGGGGCCCCCAGCAATCCAACCGGCCAAGTCCGAGCCCAGGCCCGTCAAGTCGCGGTCTGATGCACTCGGAGCCGCGCCCAGCCCCCAGGAATCAGCCTCTCCCGGCTCCGTGCCCGTCAAGTCGTGGCCGGACGCCCTCGGAGCCACGCATGGCTCCGATGCCTCAGCCTCTCCCGGCGCCGAGCCCGTCAAGTTGCGGCCGAACGCCCCCGGAGCCAAGGCTGGCCCCGACAACCCGGCCTCTCCTAGCGCCGAGCCCGTCAAATCGTGGCCGAGCGCCCTCGGAGCCACGCATGGCTCCAACACCTCAGCCCCTCCCGGCGCCGAGCCTGTCAAATCGCGGCCGGTGGCTCCCGGAGCCGAAGCTGACCCAGTGCCAGCCACTTACAGGCTAAGTGCTGTCACTCCAACCAATGGCCAACCACCCCAACTCCGTACGGCCAAGCGGGTGGTCTTACCTGGACGCGGCGTCATGGCTGTCCCTGTTGAGCTAGTGGGACACCGCACCAAGGATGCCATCCAGCTGTCTGCCCCAGAACAGAGGTTTGGGGAGTATCTTGTCATACCAGAAGGCCTGTATGCGCACAGGCCTGGCTCCGCCAGCGTGTTCCGAGTGCTGGTGGTAAATGAGGGGGAGATGCCTCTCCTGCTGAACGCCGGCCTCCCCGTGGCTGGGGAGCTGGTGAAGCCCGACATTCTGGAGGTCTCCGACAAGCCTCCCCCTCGCATCCATTCGTTCCAAGAGCCTGTTGAGCCCCCAGACATGCAGCAGCTGTGGGCAGCCCTTGAGATGGAGGAGAATGAATTTCTGCGCAAGGACCCCCTGCTCAAGAAGGAGGTCTGGACCCTGCTGTCAGAGTACAGGGACGTCTTCTCCAACTCTACCCCAGGCTGCACTGATGTAGTAGAGCTACAGTTGCGCCTCAAGCCAGGGACCCAGCCGATCCGCCAGAGATTTTGGGATCTGAACCCGCGGCAGGAGGCTGAGCTGGAAAAACAACTGGACACATGGTTGCAAGAAGGAGTCATAGAGCCTTCGGACTCAGCCTGGAGCAGCCCCCTGGTGCCTATCAAGAAGAAGGACGGGAGCACCCGCTGGGCCGTCGACTACAGGGCCCTCAACAAGTGTCTTGAGCTGGACAGCTACCCCTTGCCCAGGATCCAGCAGCTGGTAGAACAAGCTGGGGGACACCGCGTCTACAGTGCCTTAGACGCGGTGGCTGCGTACTACACCATCCGAGTGTCCGAGGATAGCCGGCCCTGCACCGCCTTCACCACCCCCAGAGGCTTGTACCAATGGAAAAGGATGCCCTTTGGCCTAGCTACCGCACCATCTGTCTACTCCAGATTTATTGCAGGGGTCCTGAACCCATTGGGCACGGCCAACCTCCAGTCATATCTTGATAACGTCTTGACCTTTCACCAAGACACCTGGGCCCACCTGGCTAGGCTCCGGGAGGTCTTGGAAGCCCACCGCAGGGGAGGAATCCGCCTCAAGCCAGCCAAGACCAAGCTGTTCGAGCCAAGGTAGACTATCTGGGCCACACCCTCAGCCGTGAGGGGATAGCCATGCAAGAGGATTATATTGACCGCATCCTTGACTGGCCGGCCCCCATCACCCCCAAGGACCTGCTGGCGCTCCTGGGGTTCTTTGGCTACTACCGCTTGTTAATCCCCGAGTATGCCGACCTCACCTACGAGATGAATCGGCAGAAAACGGCCAGGACACTGACCTGGACAGCCGAGATGGAAGCCCAGCTGGTGCAGCTCAAGGACAAGTTTCGCCAAGCCCCCATCTGAGCGCCACCCAGGTTTGACTTACCAGCCGTGTTCCAGCTCACCACAGACTTCAGCAGCCGTGCCATCTCTGCCATACTCAGCCAATGCCAGGACGGCAAGGAGAGGCTCATTGCCGCCGTGGGGCGCAAGACAACCGACCCCGAGACCCGCTATCCGTCCTGGAAGGGAGAGATGGCCGCCATCATGTATGGAATCCGGAAATTTCACGGCATCTTGTCCTACCGTAGCTTCCAGATTAACACTGATTCCTCAGCATTGCTACAGATGAAGTCACTGAACACATCCACAGGGATGGTGGCCCGCTGGCAGGAGGAGCTAGCGGCCCTAGACTTCACTGTCTGCCATCGTCCTGGCACCCAGAACACCAATGCTGGCAGCGTCCGCCGAAGAATTAGCAGAACAGGCTGAATACCTCCACCACCTTTGCCAGCTAGGGGAGCCCGCAGCTGGCAGACCCTCCGCAGCACGGCTGGATCCGGCCCGAGTCTTAGAAGCCCAGACCCAGGATCCCCTCCTGCTCCGTGTCCGCCAGTGGGTGGCCGACGGAAAGGCCCCAACTAAGGCTGAGCTACGAGGCAAGGACCGGAACGAGCAGCAGTATGCCAGCCGCTTCGCAGCCCTGGGACTCGACGAGCATGGCTGCCTCACCACCACCGACCAGACCCTGACAGGGGAGAGGACAAGATACCTGCTGCCTTCGGCCCTCCAGCAGGACGCGTTCTTCCTGGCCCATGGAGCCCCCATGGCTTGGCACTTTGGGATGGACGCCACTATTGCCCGCGTCGCCATGCATTTCTGGTGGCCCAACCTGTCCCGTGACGTCCGCCTGATGGTTCAGACTTGCCCTGAGTGTGTACAGAAGGTCACCAAGGAGAGACTGAAGTTAGGAATACTTGTGCCCTCCCGACAGGGGTATCCACAGCAAGTCCTGTTCATTGACCTGGTGGGGCCCCTACCAGAGACGCCAGCCGGGAACCGCTACATCCTCACCTGTCAGGATGGGTTCAGCCGGTTTGTCAGCCTCTACGCCATCCCCAACAAGCGCACCCTCACGGTGGCTGAAACCCTACTGCACCGCCACCTGGCCACGTTCGGATGCCCCCTGAAGATCCACCCCGACAATGGGATGGAGTTCACTGGCCAGGTATTCAAGGAACTGGCCTCCAAGCTCGAGATTGGCCTGACACATCCACCGCCCTACAACCCGCAGTCCAACCGGGTTGAGAGGTTCCATCGGACGCTCAACACAGGCATGCGGCTGTTCCTGGATAGAGATGACAACAACTGGGAGCCACACTTGCCTGCTATCGCCTTCGCCTACAATACCAAGGCCTGCAGATCCACGGGCGTGACCCCTTTCCTGGCCTACTTTGGGAGAGAGGCCAAGCTACCGGTGGACTTGGTACTCCGGCTGCCAGACACTGAATATGCCTCAGTCCCAGCCAACGTCCAAGCCCTCCTGCAACGATACCACGCCGTGTACGACGCAATCCAGCAGCGAGAGGAGAGAACCATCTGAAGGAGCGCGCCCGCTTACGAAGGCACGGCCAAATACAAAGTTTGAGACCTGGTCTGGTATCTGGCCCCCCGCCTGGTGCCAGGGAAGTCAGCCAAGATTACCAAGAGGTGGACTGGCCCTTGGAAGGTAGTGAGACGGGCCACGGACGTCCACTACGTCATCAAACCCGCCTCTCCAACAGCCAAGATCTCGAAAATCACTGCGCATGTCGGCCGACTGCGCAAATACACAGGAGATGTCACTGCCCAGCAGATTCCAACAGACATCCAAGGCGACCTGGACGACAAGGAGGACGCCACTGAGCTGCCGGCCAGAGCTGCGGCATTGCCACCTAGTGAACCAGGACAGTTTCCAGTGTACCAGCCGGCAGCCGCCGCCCCACAGCTTAGCGGCCAGGATCGTGACCCGGTAGAAGAGAACCTGCAGCACCAACCCAACGAACCACCGCTGGCGCCGCCAGCCCCAGAACCACCTAGGGATGCAGTCTGAAACCCTGATGCTGACATGGAGCCCCTGCCTGCCAGCAGCGAGCCTACAGGAGAAGAAGCGGCCACTGAGATGGAAGTGGCGGCCCCAGAGGGTGAAGCTGAAGCGATGTGTCCCCTCCAGATGACAGCCATCCCCATCCGGGTGGGAGCTAAGAGGCCGAGCAACCTGGACAAGGTGGGCGCCCCTATGGAATTCTATGCGCCTTCTTCCATCGTTGTTCCCCCCTTGGGAGCCTCTAGAGTGAGCCTAGGCCTCCGTGTTCAGTTACCAGCCGAGACAGAGCTAGTCCTGCAAACAAGGCCAAATTTCCAACGACGGGGCCTGGCTGTCGCCAACCCTCAGCTGGAAGCCAACCGGGAGTTGACAATGCTGATATCCAACCACAGTCAGACCGAGCAGCGAGTGTCCCGCGGAGCCTGTATAGCCAGGGCTGTCCTGCACCGAGCTGTGCCCCAGGAAGATGTTGTCGTTCGCAGACAGAGGCTGCCGTATCCCCAGGTTCAAGGCCTGGTGGCTCGGGAGCCCCGCAGTCCTTGAAGGGGAGGTTGTGGTAATACGGCAGCAGACGGACGGGTATTTTACAGAGTTGCTACGCAGTGGCTTATCAAGTCAAGCCTTCTGCACTAATCCTATTATATCACCATTCACCTCATGACCGCAGATGACCCCGTCGGCAGCGGTCAGATTGGACTGGCTAAATAGGGGAGGGGCACGGACACTTAGCAACCCCGCGCCCCTCAGGCAACTATTCAACTGGGAGATGATGCCTTCCCTTTTACTACAGCTTACCCCACAGATGTCTACCGCCGCGGGCTACGCCCTTGTCTCCCACACTCCCTTCAAACCTAACTTATTGTTATAATCTATTTTGTATATATATAGTAACCACCCATTGTAAATGTATTCAGTTTAAATATAATTTCTGTATGAGTAAATCCTGCTAGTTTGTTTTGGTAGAATGCTTCAAGGCTAGGGGCTCGTTGGATTCGAACTCGCAACTGGTGAGCTGAAACGCTTCGGCTTACCACACTAATCCAGCGGATATCAATCGGTTTGGAAGCAACACTAGAAAAATTCTACAACATAAACAAATGTACCAGGAAAGGAAGGGAGGGGACAATGCAAGTAAAAATAATCTGCTGTCATTTCCCCCCCCCCTTTCCCGTCATATTAATAAGCTACTAAAGGCTGAATTTCATAATAATCCGAGGGATGATTATTTTACCATCCATTGTCCTATCCCTGGGATGCCTACACCCAGAAATACCTCCCCCGCGATGAGCTGAATTTGAATTTCCAAATGTGTACACAGTTTCCTCGGTGTTTCCTCATCCTATCTCAATATTTACTACCAGCTAAAAAACTTTAAAAATCAAAATTTGAATATAAACGATCTATACATTATACATTCAAATAAATTTTTAAAGTTTGAAGCATTTTTAGCGAGTAGTAAAATATTGAGATAGAATGAGGAAACACCGAGGAAACTGTGTACACATTCGAAAAGTGAAATTCAGCTCTTCTTCCCCGCTATACCCACACTCTCTCTTTCTTAACCAGGGAGGGAGGGGACAGTGGATTGTAAATAATACTTGTACCCAAAGTTTTATAAACTTTTGGGTACTTTTATACAAAAACTTATGCTTACCATGAATGAGAGTGAATAGAAATTTACCCTCTATTGTCTTATCCCTTAAAATCCCTGCACTTGCCCAACAAGTTTTTTTTTGCCTGCCTAACAAAAAGAATCATAGTGTCCAAATTTATGATATTTTAATTTTCTAAAATACATGTATTATATCTGTAATCTATAATACAAAGTCTGTCCGTGTATCTGTCTGTCCATCCCTTAAGATCTCAGCAACCGTTGAACTGATTGGGCTACACTCTTCAGGGAATGTAGATACTGGTCCTGTGGTGGTTTTAAGCTATTTTGGGGTGAGACACGTTTAACGTTCTCAATAAAAAATGTATGAAAAACATTCTATTATTATAAAGTAATGTAATAATTCTGATTGTCTATCTGTTCCAATAAAGCTTAAGATCTTGTTAACCGCTGAACCAATTGGATTATGTAACATGTAAATATATAATATTTTATTGGGAAAATGAACAACTATCCAAAAAAATATTTCATTAAACAAAATAGAAAAACAGAGGTAAAAATTTATTTTAAAAAATGTTTTAATTTGGCAACCTTAACAAGCATTACTATACTCTGACTCAGGAAGGAGTCAGTGCTTTGATCACTGTGCTCAGATTGGACTTTTCAAGTCTATTTTTCTCGAAAATTGGACTTTTGAAAACCTTCAATTGACTTGAAAAAAAGCAACCTCCCGATGTTCAATGGACTTGAGAAAAATTTTCTCCCCCTTCCCCTTTTTTACCCCCTTCTTCCCAAATGGACTTCAAATGGAAGAAATGGATGTAAAATGGACTTCACGCGACCTAGAAAATGGACTTGAGCAAAATTTTCATCTGAGCACACTGGCTTTGATTGCTTTTTAAGTTGAAATTTCAAAGTTGTGTTAATAAACGCATTAGAAAATAGTTTACAATGTTAGTCATAGGTTTGTTTTAGACTTATTTATACAAATACTATGTTATTATGTGATTTGCAGTAAAAGGTACAAAAAGTTATTTATCCTATCGTAATATGTAAAGTTTTCTGCGGATATTAAAATAAAAAATTAGATCAAAACTATTGCTAATTATTAATTAATTGTTAGCCCAGAGTTCCGGGCTATCAAAATTGGTGTTAGATTTAGAGTTTTTTATTTTAATATTCGTGGAAAATTTTCTGTAATATGATATTTCAGAATGCCTGAGAACCGGATCTAATCCAGCAGATAAAAATCGATTTTGAAGTCATACTGGAAATATTATTAAAATTAAGGTATCTATAAAAAATCATATTATCCTATTATATAATCTACTAGCGGTTTCGTCCCTAGCCTCTAAGGGCTTTGCTCCAAGAGTTATTAAGAAGTCACCCTCATATATAATTTTTTTAAGGGGGGGGGGGTGATTTTTTCATATGGGTTTTGCCTCAAGGTTGGGGTGGGTGTTCTCCCGCCCCGCTTATTTGTTTTAGTTAAAAAATTGTTGGGGGAAATTTTTTCGGGGAGTGGGGGTTTCTCACCCCCAAGATTAGAGACTAAAACTACCACAAGACCAGTGGGTGTATTCCCTGAAGTGTAGAAACACAATCAGTTCACCAGTTACTGAGATCTTAAGCTTCAGACAGACAGACAGATAATACAAAGTAGCTTGATGTCTGTCCGTCTAAAGCTTAAAATCTTGGTGACAACTAAAAAATTGAAAAATGCATCCCCCCTCCATTTTTTTAAAGCTAAAGAACTTAATAATGTATAACATGTATTATTGTATTAGTGCATGTATAACATATTTGTTATTTTAGTTGTAGAGAAACTTTGCTGCTAAGAAATAACTTTGGTTCAGTCTTCTGTTGAAAGGTAAGTTGTAAAATTATTCATTTTCATTAGTAGCGCAGCTACTCGTTAACCAGGACTCTCCGTTCCTCTAAAAAGCCTTTTCTCTCTTTTCTTTAAAATTAGCTATATATGTATGTATACTAATGGCTACGAATTTTTTTTTGGGGGGGGGATGTTTAGTTGAAAATCTTTCCAGGACCTATGAGAAGTTTGAGAGCTGGGGGGGCAGGGGATTTACAACCCCCCACCCAATCTTAATAGAAAAAAGTAGGAAAAAATTATACAGGGAAAATTTTGTGAAATACGAAGCTATAAAGGATTTCTCAGAATGGCTGAGAACCGGTTCTAATCAAGCATAAATTAATTGGTTTGTAAGCCATACTGGAATTATTATTATTAATGATTATTAAAAGTGTACATATATACAAAACCCTATTATCCTATCCTTATAATAAATAACAGGATGTATGTTTGTCTGTCTGTCTTAACTGAAGGATCTCGCTAACCGCTAAATTGATCAGGTTCTCCTTAACAGAGTAGCTTCTCATAGGTCCCGGTGATAACTATTTAAGGGGAGGATACCACCACCCTCCCAAAAGAAATCACTGAAAATCAAAAATTTTTCATGTAGAGACTTGAACGCAACATAGAAATGTTACGTATTATAAAAAAAACATTTGAAGTGCCACTAGAGGCCTCTAGGGGCGTAGCCGGAGGTATCATAAAAAGTAGTAACGTTTTTTCTGTCTGAAGATTAAGATTTCAATATTTACACTTAGTTCTCCATTTTAGCTAAGCTTTACATTGGGTTGATTTTAAGCTATTTTATTTAAGAATTTGGATGGTTTTAGGCTATTTTCCGTTATTCGGATAATTTGGCTCTGGTATCTTAAAATTTGATTATCCAAATGAAAACAATTTATTGCTCCTTAACAGGGACCTAAAGATAGATGACCGATAGATTGATGTACATTAGGGGATTTTTTTTTCCCGGCTTTTTTTGAAATTCAAGTAGTGCCGTTGCAATTATTATGCCTTTTGGTGAAAAAACACTTGTGTAAAAATTTTAACCATTTTGGACAAGTATTATGCCCAGTAATTTCACTTTGAAATTTTGACGCCCCCCTTATGGGGGTCAAAAAATCATTGCATCAGAACTATGGCTTCATGGTGCTCCCTGAATAGGTCTTGAGGAGTAGAATCAGGAATTTTTGAAATTTTGAAAATATCTCGTTCCTAGACTGAGAAAAGTTCAAAAACCCCTAAAAAACGCCATTTTTGAAAATTGGCCAATTTTTATAGGTTTTTTGAACTTTTCTCAGGCTAGGAACGAGATATTTTCAAAATTTCAAAAATTCCTGATTCTACTCCTCAAGACCTATTCAGGGAGCACCATGAAGCCATATTTCTGATGCAATGATTTTTTGACCCCCATAAGGGGGGCGTCAAAATTTCAAAGTGAAATTACTGGGCATAATACTTGTCCAAAATGGTTAAAATTTTTACACAAGTGTTTTTTCACCAAAAGGCATAATAATTGCAACGGCACTACTTGAATTTCAAAAAAAGCCGGGAAAAAAAAATCCCCTAATGTACATCCCCAATGATTTTGAACAAACGCCTTGTGTAGATTAAAAGTAGTGGTTGAAACGTTTGAACACTCAACTTAATGAATGAATCCAATAAAAATTCACTAAAGTCCCCAAAGTTGGTAAGGCAAAAAATAAGAAAACATTATTATAAAACAAGTGTAATAAATAGCCCATTGTTCCTTTCTCTCTCTCTACTACATATATTTTTATCCAAAGTGTTGATAACTTATAATGTTGTTATTATGATACTTACAAACATAACTATAATAAACACATCCAACATATAAAATTAACAGTTTGTCTAGCTCTGTGTCTGTTTGTTTGTACTCAAGTATTTAGTCAACCGCTGGGTTCTCCTTTGCTGTAAAGCCTGTTATAGGCCATAGAAGGTGTATAATTATTTTGTGAAAAAAAATCTTTCCTCCTTCAAAAAATTAACTTTTTCTTTTTATATTTTACTCAATTAATTGTTCTAAATTGAATCTATGGCTTTATAAAAAATTAAGCTTTTCTATAATTAGGTTCGGTCGGTCTGTAAAGGATAGCGCTCATTGTTAATTTGGGTATGTTGGAGCTGGTTTTTCAATTTCAAACTTTTTATAATAAATCCTGTAAAATGTACAATTTAGAAAGCACAGCACCTCAATAATTTTCCAATTCAAATGAGTTTGTTACAATGATTCCTAGGACAACACCGTATGATATTTCAAGTAAAGCATTTCTGTTATCAAATCCTAAATTAAATTGTGTTCTTTAATAGTGTCCTGTAAATATGCAATTTTGCAACAAATTAAACTAAAATTTTATTTAGAGTTTAAAATTAATATCCTGCTTATTAAGTTCTCATACTCTAGTGTTAATGTTCGTTTGTCCTTCCGTCCAATTCTAGAGCTTCACTTTCATGGCATTTAATGGAAAAGAGCCTAAGAAGGAGGAGTTGTGTTCCCCCCTCCCCCCACTTCCACCAACCTTAGTAACATTTGTAATTATCATTCAGTTTTATAGGTAAGGCCAAGGTCTTATTTTTATTTTGTTATAACCCTTTTGATTCTTTACCCCCCCCCCCCCTCCTCCTTACCCCTGTAATTATCTGTTCACGCACCTAATTGTGAATATGAATGTATACCAGGGAGTAAGGGAGGGGACAATGGGCAATTAATTCAATTAAAGAGTTTTTGAAGAAAGGCCATGAAAACCAGAATAATCCCGAAAAAATGGTGGAAATTGTAAAGTGATTGTTGATTAAATCTAGAAAACCATAAACTAAGAAAAAAGTTCCAAGAAAAAAAGCAATCATTTGAAAATAAGATTACCAGTATTACAGACTGACATAACCATTCTGTAATTAATTACTAGAAATATCTCCCTGGATCTCTTCAGATGACAGGGAAAGAGAAAAGAGATTTGGAGCAAGAGATGTGAACACGGAAAAAAAGGGGCAGGCAGGCGTGTAGCTGGATGGGCAAGTATATGACCTGCACGCCTTCCTGCCCCTTTTTATCCTGTTTATTTCCCCACCTCCCTTCTCCATTTCCCTTTCTCGTCTACTTTTAAAAAGGAGGTGGGGATGAAGGGAGTGAAATATAGTATGGGAGGGGGGCCGTGTATTTATATTTGAACTATACTCTCTGTCTGCAAAACTATATATATTCAAAACTAACATAGCGAGTAACGGCATTTCTTGCGCAAGTCCCCAAACTCAGTCAGAAACTGCTAAATTCTTGCACATTCCCTTTAAGCCAGTCCCCAAAGTCTGAGACTCCTAAAGATTGAATATTCGATCCATTGTCCCCTCCCTTACTCCCTGAATGTATACACAGTAAGAGAGAGGGGATAATGGACTGTTTATTGAACTAGTCCCTACTTTTAATAAAATAACACACAAAAACACTTCTATCGCACACACATACACACTCACTTCCTACGCACACACACACACAAACACTTAATTCTTACGCACAATAACACACACACACAACACAAACTATACAATCTACTAACACACCCCAACCCCAACTTGCGCACACAAATATTCTAACAACCACACTTAATCACAACTCACAAAATTTCATTAAAAAGTGAAATGCTTATTTTTAAGAGCGAAGCTTTTCTATAATTAGGGTCGGTCCGTCCATCCGTAACAGTTAGCTCTTTTTGTTAACTTTGGCAGGTTAGAATTTTCCTATCGATTTCTAACTTTGCATGATGATTCCTATAACAATCTAGAAAGCATAGGAACTCTATAATTGTTACCAGAAAGTCCGTAGGTTTATTTAAAACAAGCTGATTTTTAACATTTTTACATAATTTTTTTTCTATGATTTTCATCTGATTTATGGAATAGTGATTCTTAGGACAACAAGGTAAAGTATTATGAGTGAGGCAACAATATAATCAAATCCTAAAAATGAAAATATGTCCTTTTACTGTATCCTATATTTACACAATTTTGCAACAAATTTATATACAATTTCATTAAGATTTAGAAATGTTCTGCTTATTAAATTATAACATCAACAATAGTTATTGTTCATTTGTCCTTTCTTCTGATTTTAGAGCTCCGCTTTTATGGATGTTGTCATCCTTGTTGGTTTAAATTTCAACAGAGAACATTTCAAATTTTAAATTCAAATTTTAGAACTTAATATATTAACTGGAAATTAATCAGCGGCATGGACATAAATTAACCATGGGGGTGTATAACAATAAGGAGGGTGGGAGGAAGGAAGGCCTTTCTTATTTCAATTATACAATTGACACCGATATACAACCACTGATTGTAACTGGTTTACATTAATTATTTTGTTTTGTAATCTTAGGTTTTATGAAACAAATATTTCTATTTCTAATTCTGTAATTAAACAGTTTTGCAACAAGTTTATACATAATTTTGCTTTATACCTTTAAATTAATATTCTGCTTAATATATAAAGTTTTGTCAAGCTTGCTTTGATTGTTCTTCATCCTAATCCTAATATGAGAGCTTCGTTAGTATAGATACTTTTAACAGTTATAAATCTATCTCAAGCATAACATTTATAAATTAGTAACTACTGCTGCTTCATAACGAAATATATTTCAAAGAAAAAAATCTTCATTATCAATCACATCTCTTGTGAATCAAGATTGGTCGTTTTAGATGTTAGTATAGATGTTGTCATCCTTGTCATAAATATATGTACAGTTATTATGAAAAAACTAATTATTAATATTGAGAAAATATTTTAAAATGTTGAGCTCTTGCTTACATAACGTTGCATTGGAGTAAATTTAGCTTATCTAATGTGAGAGTTGGTTATTTGAATAATGTTAGGTTTTGGCACATCATTTATAGGTCCCGCAGGTTTATGGCCCCTTTAACCCCCTAAAGGTTAGGCTAAAACACATTACTAACTCCACTTATTTTTAATTTATTTCGAAAAAAAAAGTGAAGGAGGTGGGGATTATTTGCTTGCTTAGTAATTTGGGGAAAAGGAGGAAAAGTACTTTTAAAACTACAATATGTATTTTGAAAATGGAAAAATCATTCCTAGGTAGCAAGATCAATATGTTTTAATTTAGCTTTTAAGCAATAAAAAGACTAACCTTTGTGGATGATAGACCTGCAGGGATACCTTGTACACAATTGAAAAAGTTCTTCCTACATTTTTTTTCAATTTATGGATAAATAAGAGGGATTGTTCTACTCCACTGGGCACTTTAACCCCTTACAGTCGGGCCCCTTGCCGCACCTTAATCGGTCGGGGGGGGGGGGGGGGAGGGGTGGGGGGCTAGAGCTAGAGGGCTAAAAAAAAAATTTGTGCAAGTCCCCTATTTGATAATGAATTTCCGACCTTGAGTGAAACGAAGTCAATTTTCGCTTCCTTCACCCTTTTATTTAACAACCTTTGTTTTTAGGTCCTTTTTCACTTAAAAATTTCAAACGGCTGTAATTTTCTTATTTTTGAAGCTAGAAGAACAATATTTTCACAGAAAATCTTTATCTTTATGTAAATTTTATATTAGAAATATCAAAACATAAATTTCAGCGGCCGCAGCTGTACTTGGCAGCTGCCAGCCGCCGCAGTCGGCGGTTGGCGGGAAAACGGCGGCGGATCTTCATGAAATTTTAATACGTTATGAACATGTAAGAAAAGCCTAAGTTTAAAATTTGAAGTCTTTAAGTCAAAAATTGCGGTCACAGGAGCCTTTTAAAGATTTTCCTGAGACCTGGAGGATCAGGACATGCAGGATCATACCTGGAACCTGAAATCGACTTGAACACTTGTATTTCATATAAGAATTTACTACTAGAGGATAATCTAGTATTTTAGTAAGATAAAATGCTTTGTTTAAGTCAAAAAATATTTTTGCTCTTTACCTGGATCACCCTTCCAGGTTTGCTGGCATCCTGTGCCCGCCAGGATGGAGATATTCAAAAAATTCCAACTCTCAGTTATGTGTTATACCCATACTTAAAAAGTCACGCAGTTTGGGCTCTTTATCTTTCACACACAGAAAATGAGATAGAAAAAACCGGATGGGGGGGGGGGGGCGTTCAACGCCCCCCCCCCCCCCCCCGACCGTTAAGGGTTAAGGGTAATTTTCAAATCAGCAAGGGCTAACAGACCAACCAAACAAACTATTTACTTATATATTAACTTCAGGATATGATTGTTATTATATGTATATGCATATATTTGGTGACCCTGGGGTGACGGGTTCAGTGCCCCCCACACTCACGAAGTGGGCATACTTTTGAAAATCACGTTTTTTCAGTTTTTCCCCTTAATAAAACTCCTCCCTCCCTGCGACCTTTATTGTTTTTTATCATAACTAATCCAATTCCTTTAACAATACTAACCATCAAATTAATATCGTTCAAATTTGTTTATTCACAATCTATATGTCCATCTATTTCCAAGTTTTTAAACAACATTTTAAAAGCAAAGCTACTCAAAGTAAAGAGACATGCACAATAAAAATTCAAAATAACATTGAATTTTATATCTATAATACAAAGTAGAACAATGTCTGTCTGTCTGAGCTGTTTTTATTTTTATCTACATATCTTTGGTGGTATTGGCCCGATTTAATTTTATTTGCTGCTATTAGTATCAAATGTAAATTGTCAACAACCCCTTTTTTAATTATAGTTTTAAAAAGTAAAATTAAAAAAAAATGGGGGAGGGGATTTTTTTCTTGGGGTAAAATCTACAAGGAAGATATTGGTACCCTTCCACGGCCCACAATGCTGAATTTTCACCAAGTGAAACTCTTGTGTCATTATCTTTTATGAGAAAAAAGTTATTAATTAATTAAAATTTCAAATTGTGAGTTTTTGATGGATTTCTTTGATGAAATGACAGGCCGGTCAATTTTTAGGCCATTTTTTGCTGTTTTTGGGCCGTCACGCCCAAACGGTTTGAGATAATCTCACGGGACCTTTTGCCCAACCTAAGTCTGGTTATTTGTGAGGTCTAGGAAAAAAACAGACTTACGCAAAAGATTATAATTATAATCTTTACACAGAAAAATGGCACGAGGTGAGGGTTTGAGGGGGCAAAATGAGCCGACCAGCAATTTTTGACGGCACGCAGCGACGTCGTGCTTCATCCAATCCGAGATTTTTTTTTCTTAGACCTTACAAATAACCAGACTTAGGTTGGGCAAATTCAGCATTGTGGGCCGCCTAGACTTTATATTTGGTGACCCTGGGGTGACGGGTTCAGTGCCCCCCACACCCACGAAGTGGGCATACTTTTGAAAATCACGTTTTTTTCAGTTTTTCCCCTTAAAGGAGGGGAAGGAGTCGTTTTAGAGACTTCAAGCATCTCTTTGATGTTGAACAACTTTTTGAGGCAGACATTTCTTTATTTATGTTTCATTCGCCTCCGGCTGACCGTTTAGCCGTTATTTGCCGCCGAAGGCGTGATTTTTGGCGATTTTTGCCGTTTCCGAGGTTTTAATGGACATTTAGGAGGGGAAAGAGTTGTCCAATCAAGTTGATGATGAAGTACAATTTTGTAGGCAATTGCATTGGCTAAATTTCATGTGAAGTAAAATTTTTTGTACCTCTAACCGGTTTTGCTCCAGCTGAATCGATTTACAGATACCCCCTAAAAACCGGAAAAAAACGGTTTTTCATAAAATTCACGGCCGGTTTTGGCCGGATCCGGCTCAAATTTTGCATGGAGTCATCCTTTGATATTCCCAACAGTTGATACTTGACTCAGCAAGATCCCAGAAAAGTGTGGTATATCTACCCCCCCCCCCCCCCGAGTGGCATTGGCGGTTTAAATCGGGGTGATTTATTTAATAAATAAATATTTTTTTTAATTACTTTAATATTTTATTGCAAAACTATCGTGAAAACATTTTTATAGTTATTTTTAAAATAAATTATATATTAATGTTTTATATAAAATACTATACTGACACGGTATTTTATATAAAATACCTTACTGACACTGCTTAAGTAATAAAGTTGTACTGGCGCGGATCGATATTTTAGTGAGTGCGCAAGCGATTTAACAACACCGCACCGAAAATCTTTTAAAAATCAGGTGCGCTGTGGCTTACCACCAGCGCGCCTACGGTTTACCTCTGAATCGCCCCGATTCAGCGCGGCATAAAAACGATTTAAAGATCAAGCTCAGGTAAATAAGTAGTGCGGGGAATAGTCCCTTTTGTAACATCGCACCTTATGTGGCGATTCTTCGTGTTTTTCTCCTATTTCTATTTCAATCACCTAACCTAATATAATCTAACCTAACCTAAAATAACCTATATGAAGCTATTTTAAAAATACGACGAATCGCCACTTATGGGGCGATGTTAGGAAAGGGACTATTCCCGTAGTTTGTATCTAATTAGATATCTTGTATGACTTAACATTTGTAAACTTTTACCACCAATCAATGGATTTTTAAGACATCACATGACAATATGCGTAAAAAAGTTGATTCTCATGCAGGGATGGCAATCCTTATATAAAAGTAGCAGGATAAACAAAGCATTTAAAGTGCCACTTAAGGCCTCTAGAGGCGTAGCTGCTAGTATTGAATATACCATGAAAAATTATTAATATTTGTTTAGGTATGAATGCATGAAGTGAGTGAGTGGAAACAACGTGGTCTTATCTAAATTAAACCAAGATTATTAAATATATCCTTGATGGTGAGAGAAAAAAGGAAGACTATACTACTGTAGATTTTGCAATCACACTTAGAATCTATAAAATACCTTGGTGTAATTGCAGGTAAATGTTTATGTTATCAAAATCTAGAATCATATTTTCTAAGAAAGGAAAATTGATTGTAAAGAGAAATTATTCTTTTTTTTCAACTCTTATGATTTATTTAAGAAGACATAATAGAGAGGGGGGGGGGGTTGCTTACCATTTATTACTAATGATTTCTAGTTCTTGAAAATATGATTAAGGTTTAAGGTTTATTAAGCAAGGTGCCTAAATGTTCAGAGGGGAGTTTTAAATATACTTTTGATCATGTAACATTTATTTCTTCTCTGGTGATTTAGAATCAGTAAATTAGGAAGCCAGAGCTGGATCTTTAAATCATTTCAATGGTGCGCCGAATTTCAGCCAATCACAGCGCGGCATTTCGTAAAATGCTGATTGATTGATTGATTGATTAGCCTCCACAGATTTGTCACATGCATCTGCCAAACAACATGTATTTTGCGTCTTATATTGAAATTTATCAGGTAGATCCTTCGTCGAGCTTCAGAAATTCAGCAGCCTGTTTAGGCTTTGTCCATAGGGATACAACTGTCAGGGTTGTGGGGTCGTCGGGGCAGTTAAAAAGGTGTGCAGTGTCGTGAGGAACGTAGCTACAGTTGGGGCACTTATCTTCAACTGTATTGTCAAGTCTTGTTAGGTAGGAGTTTAGTTTGCGACTAAAACCAGCTCTAAGTTGCGAGAGCTGGGTCCTAACATGTCTGGGAAGAGAAAGTTCTTCTTTGTTAATTTCAGGGGGTTTGCAACCCAAAACGTCATTTGGGGGAAGATTCTCTAGAGTATTTTTAACTTCAGATGTGTGAATAGCTTTCAGTTTGGCTTTTCTGTTTTCAGCATTAATTGGAAGATGTTGTTGTATGCTATTTCTGAAGTTTTGAATTGTTGGTTTCAGGTGTTTTCTGGCAGGTAAAGGCTTATCAACGTGTTTGTTGCCTGGGTGTTCTGGGAGATGACAGGTAAGCAGATATTGCTTTGTTTTCATCATGCAGTGCTCCCTAATAGGTAACACTTTGGTTTCTTTTCCCAGTTGGAGTCAGAGATGATGGGGCTCCAAATAGGGCAGGCATACTCCATAGCACTTCTGGCAATGGCTTTGTAAGTCATTGTCATTGTCTCTTTATCTTGGCCCCAGTCAGTGCCACAGAGAGACTTCAGCATATTGATTTTGGTATCAGCTGTGCTTGTGACGTTTCTTATGTGCTTGGAGAAGGTTAACATAGTGTCATATGTGACACCAAGAAGTTTAGGTTCATGTTCAAGTTTGACTTGGATGTTGTTAATCAGAACTTTTGGGTGGATCTTGTATTCCTTGGTATCTGGAGTGAACAGAGTTACTGTTGACTTTTCTGGTGACACTATCAGCTCTCTTTCATTGAGAAACTCAATGACCTTAGGGACAAACTTATTGATGGCTTCAGTAAGAGCGTTTATGTCCAAACCAGTAGAATAAATAGAGATGTCGTCTGCATACTGGACCACTTGGACATTCTTGGGTGGGTTTGGGAGATTCCTCAGGTAATAGTTGAACAGGATTGGTGATGTTACAGCTCCTTGGGGAACTCCAGCTCTAATATTTCTACATTTGGATGTAGTGTTTCTGAAGTTGACACGAGATTGTCTTCCTTTCAGATAACAGTTAAACCAACGTTTCAGAGGATCTGAGAGGGAAGATTGTCCTAGGTCTTTCAAGAGTTTATCATGAGACACCATGTCGTAAAATGCTGTGCTCTCATTGGTGGAAAGTTGGCTCACCCCGATTTGGCGCACCATTGAAATGATTAAAAGATCCAGCTCAGGTGGGGCAAGTTGTATTTGCATTCAAATCTGTTGAATTATATGCTTTGCATATACAAGTGTCTTAACTTTTTTGATATTTTATTAAAACCTCCATTCAGTGCTTTCAGTGATTAGTAGATGTAAAATGATCCATAGAATTTAGATATGCAATCGTTTTTTTTGTGGACCTCTTATTTTTGAAGTCATTTATATATATCCTAACACAGGCATAAAAGATATATGTTCATATATATCTTTAGAATGAGAAAAATATTAGGAATCCATACTAAGCAAAATTGAAAAAAAGTAATAAAACTATAATAAAAAATATAAGTTTATTCTAAGAATTGTAACTAGCCAATCACAAACAAACTAGCCAAACATAATTTTCAGCTTTAATGGGTTAAGTTAACTTGAATAAAAGTAAATAAATGTACAATGGAATGTAACAGATATTTTACAAACACAATAAACAGTAATGCCATTTTAACATTATTTTGAAGTTTATAACAGACTGAAGCATATTTGTTTAAATTTTTCTTTATTTACATGTTATGTAAGTATTATTATTATTGTGGTATCTATTGTGTATATTGTATGAACATAATTTCTTTTTTTTAAAGCAATTCTATTTGTTAATTTTTAATAATAAGCTTCTCTATTTGTCAATTTTTGGTGATTTGTGATAGGCTAATTACAATTCTTCAAATAAACTTATATTTTTTATAATAGTTTATTAACTTTTTTCCAATTTTGCTTAGAAGGGATTTGTAATATTTTTCTCATTCTAAAGGTATATAAATGAACACATATTTTTTATGCCTGTGTTAGGATATATTTAAGTTCAAAGTTTTGATTAAACAGAGGTTCCAAAAAATGGATTTTTTCAATAATTACCCGACAGAATTAAATAAGAAAGGTGTTAAATTAAAGAGCTTACTGATTTTGTCATAATGTCAATTGGCTTCTTTCTTTGTTGTGTTTTAGTACCTTACAACCAACTAAATTAGTTCAAAATAAGAGGTCTACAAAAACACCAATTGCATGGATTCTATGGATCCTTTACATCTGCTAATAACTTAAATCACCAACTAGCTGTTTTAAAAAAATACTACAAAAGTTAGGACACCTTCTTTCATAGATAGTTTTTAAAAAATGAAAATCCCTAATAAAAATATTAATTTTAGAATGTGAAATGGAAGGTCCTGGCCCAGTACCAACTTGTTCCAGCAATTGTGGCCTTCAATTTGGTGTATATTCCCTATCTTTACAAGATTCTCAAACATTGCATTTGACTAAAGAATTTAATAACCTTAGTATAAACTTCCAAGGGCCTGCAGGAGAAAATCAAAGAATATTAGTCAAAGAAAAGATTAAAGAGATAAAAGAGAAAGTTGCTGATTATTATTATGATCCAGAGTGTAAGGTTATAGCTATTCCAAATCATTTTGTAACACCTAAGAAACCAACTGTGTTACGTAAAGAAGGAAGAAAGAATCAAGATGATCAAATTTTGGACAAATATTGTGAAGAACTTTTTCATGATCACATTGTTAATGCTGCTAGAAAATCAAAGACTGAATATTTCCTGATGTTAGGATTTCAATCTGGAGATTGCATTCAACAACTAGTTAAGAAGGGAAAAGACACCAGAGGAAAAAATCAAATTTCAGATTTTAATGAGCATGAAAAAAGAATAAAGGCATTGTTGGACATTGAAGATATTCCCAAGGAAAAACTAGATTTATGCATTGAGGAACATTTAAAATGGAAAGAAAACAAGCTTGAATTAAAAGATTCAAAGAGCTGGCTGTTTAAAAAGGAATGTTTTATAGTTTATAAAAGTTCATTTGAAGGGATGGATTAAAAGCAGTTCCCCTTTTATTAACCCCGTACAGATCAGGGGGAGGGGGGGCGGGGGTGCTGAAGCAATAAGGAACTTCTGTAATTTAGGAAGGTCATGGCAGTTTGATTGCTCATTGACAGATTTTCTAAAGAGCGATCTGACTAATATGACTAGAAAAAGATATTTTTTGTTATAAAAAAATCTTCACCTAAAATTTGGTAATCGTAGCATCAATATTGGCCACTCTATAGTTGTTTTAATATTTAGCTGCTGGCTGCTAAAAATCAGCTAGGAAGCAGTCTGACAGCCATGACAAGAAAAAGAGTTAGAGGGTGGGGGGGGGGGTTAATTAGCCCCCCCCAAAAAAAAAATCTATTAAGGTGCAAATTGGGGTCCCAATCTGTAAGGGTTAATATTTCGTGTCATTTATTTTATTTCTGTTATATGCTACAAAAATATCATATTATAAAAAGAATTATTGAATATAAAACATATAATATTGTAGGTGCTTAAAGGGCATGGAGGTGAAAAGAAAAACAAGAAAAACTCATTCTTGTACAAGTTTCCTACCAGCAATCTAGAGAAATTTTATACCTATCAATACTATAACCACAGTCTACAAGAATCAAAAACAGAATGGGATACTTTAATCATTATCCCAGAACACAATGCAATTATAAATATAGAGGTAAAACTTGGACCCAAAGATCAAGGAGATAAAACGAAACTACTGAAAAATGCTTCAGATCAAACTAAACAGCACTTTTCATTCATGCAGAAATTATTTGGGGATATGCTTTCCAAAGATTGGATGTTTGTCAGGGCTGCATGTGTTCCTTATTTAGAGATTGTTGAAGGTGCAGAAATACCTTGTGTCAACTGTCAGCAATTTATTCTTCAAGATGTTAATGAAGTAACAACTTGGTTGAAGCAGATAATTGATTACAAGCTTGTTACATCTAATAATCATGATCAGACAGTATATGAGGATCTAGTTGCTGAACTAATATATCACATATCCATTAAAGACTCAAGTAGATTTAACCAATTTATAACTGATCCATTAACCATTAGCAAAGAAGTTGAGAAAGCATTGACAGGAAAGTCTGATGGAATATCAATAGATAATAATGTTCCTATTTACATGCTCAACAATGAACAACTGCAAGCAGTACACTCAACAGCCAAGTTCCTTATCATAGATGGCGACTATGGTACAGGGAAAACATATGTTTTAAAAGAAAGAGTGAAAAAGTGTGCAACTGACAATCTTACAGATAATCTATTTTACATTGATTTAACAGCAATAACAAATTTTAATAAAGAAAAGAGTTATACAAACCCAACATCTGTTATGGATGAAATGGCTAAGGTGGAGTTTAAATCTTATCCTAATGTAAGAGTTATTACTATTAGAGATCTTTTTGGCATATCTAGATTGCAATTTAAAAAAACTGAAGAAATTATGTATTCAATATATAATTTCCTTAGAGGCAATCTTTGTGATCACTTATTCATTGATGAAATGATAAGTGGAAGTTGTGAATTTCCTGGCTCTGTGAAAACAATTTGCATGACTATGAAAGTAGATGATCGCTTTATGAAAGAGAGATCAGTGTGGATAGAAACTATGACAAAGAATCACAATGCTTTATGTTTAAATCTAACCAAGAACTTGCGAAACAGCCATATCATACATAAGTTTTCTGAAGCATTAAATTCAAAAACACCTCCTAAGCTTCCTGACAATAATGTCATTGGTACCCATATTTATTACTATCATAATCGTTTTTATATAACACCTGGCTTATTAGCCATTGCTGCAGTAGAAAAATATTTCTCACTTCAACCACAAGAAGGTGTAGTTGTATTAACAAATATATTATCCAACTCAATGTTTGATTTGTTAAACAAACACTTTTCCTCAACTAGACCAGTTGTGTCAGACTACAAAGCATATATGAACAAACCTGAAGGAATATTAGTAACAAATTACTGGGAATTCCAGGGTGCTCAAGCTAGGAATATTATCATAATTGATGATTATGCAGATGAAAGATATGCTAATGGCTGGATACGAAATATGATACTTAGAGCAATGTCATTTGCGATTGTTATTGCAAGAGAGAAAGTACCTGAAGGAAACAAATTTGGAGCAATTGAAGATGAAAATTTACATGACTTTATTTATGCTGAAAGAGAAGCTATAGATTGTCATCACTATCACAATAAAGATAAACATGATATTAGTTCTATTACTATGGCAATATTAGATAAGTACAAACTATTGGAGCAGGATGAGGGTATTGTGATTGTAACTTACAATAGAATATCTAAGAATATTATGAAAGAGGCGAATACAAAGAAGTTTCTCAGTTTAGCTATGGGAGAAAGAAAGGAACAAGTTTGGGAGAAAATTAAATTAGAAAAAAAAGAGCTTTATGAAGAATTGAAGAGAAATATTTCTAGAAAATATGATGAAATATCTTGGAGCCACCATGGTGAGTATAAAATTAAAGATTTAGTAAACAAGCCAAGACATATTAATTATATCAATATCAATGCATTCTCAGAATTTTATTTCAATGAAGCAATGAATGTTATTGTATTTTCTGATGAAAATGTTGATCATAAACATGAATTTGCAGCTTGTGGAAATGCGTATTATACTTTACATTATTTAGATAATGAGACAAGCATAAATGTTAATAGGAGTAAGAAATACAGAATTAGATGTGAAGCACTTAGCAGAGATATAATCTGGGAATCACAACCAAAGTTTGCAATAATTGTTCATGATGGGAAAATAGATACATTTAGTCAACCTAAAGAAGCTCTCAATCTAATAGAGGATGATAACCTACAAACTGAAGAGGTGGAAAATTCTTCCAAATTAATAAGAAATCACAAAAAGTGTAATATTCTTTAAGATCATATATATTTTTCAGAAAAATTTGTATATAATGTAATTTTTTAATGATAATGTATAATATAGTATGTACGTAAGGGAAAAATAAGAGCTTAAAAATATATTTTTTTTTATATTTATGACTTCCACTACTTTATAATTCATTTTGTTTGCAAGTGGAGAATTGAATTAGATTTTGTATTTTAAATTTAAAATGAAATTTTTTGGGAGGGGGATGACCAACCCCTTCCATTTTTTTGGGGGGTGGTTTGAGATTGGTCGTTATTGTTATAAACCTTCCCAGGACATATAAGAAGCTACCCTGTATAGGATAACTATATCGGTTCAGTGGTTAGCAAGATCCTTCAGTGCAAACAAACATACAAACACCCTATTACTTTATATCAAGGTTGTAGTTTTCAAAATATGAAACATACTTTTTATTTTGTCACAGCAAAGAAACTTTATCAACCCTACTTTTATTTGTTGAATCATGTTTTTAAAAGTGAAGCTTTTCTATAATCAGTGTCAATTCGTCCGTCAATCCGTCCATAACGGATAGCTTTTATTATTAATTTAGGCATATTAGAATTGTCCTATCGATTTCAAACTTTGCATGGTGATTCCTGTAGTAGTTAGGTCCGATTTAGAAAGCGTAGCAACTCTATATTCTTTACCAGAATGTCCGTACGTCCATTTTAAACATGTTGATTTAAAAAAAAATGAACAACAATTTTTATGTGATAAAATCATCCAATTGATCTGATTTTTGGATTACTGATTCCTATTACAATAAGGTACAATATTTTGAGCGAAGCATCTCTATAATCAAGTCCTAAAAATGTCAGTATGTCCTTAAACAGAATTCTGTATTTCGGTAGTTTTTCAACAAATTTACTTACAATTTGTTTCGACTTTTATACATTTATATTCTGTTTTTTTAGCTATAACACTATGCAAGTTTTAATGTACGTTTGTCCTTCCGTTTCAGAGTTTCGCTGTTATGGTTGTTGTCATCCTTGTTATTTAATAATGAAGACTGACGACAAAAAGTTCGATAATAGGTGCAGTGGTTAGCGAGATCCTTCGGTACACACACACACACAGATCCTGTTACTTTATTATAATGGTATATATTAGCTTCACTTATAAAACTATGCCAAAAAGATATAGGAATCAGCATATCAACAATTAGTTTAATAAGAGTACAATTATAAATATTAATAATATCATTTACATTATGTTGTTAAAACATTATAGAGGTGTTAGGCTTGTTAAATAATACCTTATTATTAAAGTAATCCTCTTTCCAGTATGGCTTTCAAACCGATTAATGTCCGCTGGATAAGAACCGGCTCTCAGCCATACTGAAAACAATCTTATACCACATCGTATTAAATAATGACAATTTTCCGCGGATATTAAATAAAAATTAAAATTATAAGTGTAACAAATATAAACCTTTCCACTATTGATTAATGTACTCTGGATTAGAACCAGTTCTGAGCCATACTGAAAAATCATATATGGCATTGTATTACAGACAATTTTCCCCATGTAGCTAACAAATATGGTTTTAATCTAATATGTTTTTGTTTTAATATCCGCGGAAAACTATTCCTTATGAAATTTCAGGTTTTGGAATTTCTAAACCTATATTCTATCATTAGAATAAGATTAAAAAATAGAGGGAAAGTGGTTCTGTTGACTTTCAATTGGGTCTTTGAAAATCAACCAAAAGTGTCGGGAATATTAACACATAAACAATCGCAGAAATAAAGTTGCTAGCAGATTAAAAAGGTCCCCAACAGGGGGATCCAGGTAGTTGTCTGGTTATACATCTATATTCATACATTTATTATTCTATATCCAAGACGGACAGATGTAAGTAATAAAACGGAGCTCATAAGTCATGTGAATCTTCATTATGATACAGGTTCCCGCAGCTTTACTGATGATATATTAAATTTTAATGAATCTTAAATGTCGTCCTACTAGGAATTTCAAAAGAAATAGTAGAATTCTTATTCTTGAGATTTGAAGTCTACTAGTGAATTCAATAAATTTTTTATATCAAAATCTTAAGATTTTGATAAGTACTAAACCAACAGAGTTCTTCATTTTAGGGAAGCTTTATATTGAGCTTTATGATGGTTTTATGCTTATTTTTTCTGCTTATCATTGCTATAAACATTCACAGGACATATGAGAAGCTACACTGTAAATTAGAATCATTTCAGATTCTTTTGGTGTATATAGACACACAAACAGAGATCCTGTTACTATTTTACAAGGATACTAGTGGCAGGAATTATATATTTGATGTCTATGGTCAAATTCAAGTTTTCAACATATCTTATCAAAGCTATCCTAACCTCTAAACTAGCTCAATATTTGTAGTAAAAAATATTCAGCTGGAATACCCCAACTCCAACCCCCCCCCCCCTTCTCATTCATTTAGAATTCATTTAGTTTTGAAAAAAAAGCAAAAGAAAGAAATCTTGAATCATTACTAAAGACCTTTTATAACAGACAAGCAATCCTAACATTGTAATCTATCTATCTTTATTTAATATGAATTAAAAGTATTTTTTTTTTTTTTTGTTTTATTATAAAAACATTAATTACATTTATATTATGTTGTATTAAATTATAATGTTTAAAAAATTATATATTATTATATAAATTTTCTGATATAGTTTTATTTTCAATCATAATCATAAATGTCTTAACTGTCAAAAAATAAATATGTTGTACTTACAAATTTTAAATTTTAAATGAAACATTGAGATTTGAAAATAAATATGTCATACATTTATAAATACAATAGTACAAAACATCTATAAATTTGCCATTGCTTAATCTTAACCTTAATTACAAGATAGACCCTACTTAATCAAAATATCAAAATCAATAATTCAACTATCCCAACAAACACAAACCAATCCTATTCAATAAAAACCAAACCTGACTTTTCCTATCTTATCTAATTAAGTTTTTTTTTGCCAAAAACAAACATAAGCTTGTGAATATATAATTACAATAGTAAAAACAATCATAAAAAGGTAAATATCTGATATTAAACACTAAACTACTTACTATAATAAATCCTTTAAATGTTTTTTTAAAAGTATAACAGTTATGATTTATGATACTTAAAATAGAACACACAAAAAATAGATTTATGTAAGTATTAAAAATCATTTAAAGAATTCATAAACATTAATTAGTCTACTTAGAATTGAACTGACATAGGATTCAAAGAATCAACACTAAACACCTTTCTCTTCATCTTACGATATTTAAAGATTGCAGTTGCAATTGTCAACTAAGATCTTTGACCTATTTTTATTACTATTTTAAGAAAAGAAAAAACTTAAATTTTTAACATTCACTTTATATTCAGCCTTATATAATGAAAAATATTTATATAATTTGGGCAAAGTAGACAGATACATAGTGATCTATTCATGGTTACCCAGGCAGAACTGATTAGGATTTAGGTTGTTTATTGTTATAGTAATTTTAATTGTATATATATTTGTTTTATGCCCAAATAAATATGTTTATGTTTATAACATTACTAATATTTTTTGAAAAAAGTTTTAGAATAAAACATAAGATTGGTAATGATTTTACATGAATGAAAGAAACAAAAAGAGTCTGAAATTGATTTTGAAACTTTCTTAAAGGTTTTGTTGATATGATTGGTGAAAATTTTCAAATATATGATAGTTATTTCTTTCATCGTATTATAAACCACTTTCCGCGGATATAGAATGTACAATTATAAGATTAAAACTAGTTTTTTTAGCCCCGAGTTGCCGAAGGCATGGGCTAAAAAAACTGGTTTTAATCTTATGATTGTACATTTCTATATTCGTAGAAAGCTGGATATAATACGATGATAGACATAGTTTTTTTGTATGGATGAGAACCGGTTCCTATCCACCGGATTCGAATGAATACTAGAAAAATTTGTTACCAGTTGAAGGAGCTATTGGATCAAACTTCTCAGCCATTTTCAGCAGAGCTAAAAATTGAAAATGATTAAATAATGAAAATAATGATTAACTAAATGTGTCAGCTTTTTGTTTGCTTTGTGAAAAAATACATCAGTATTAATATATTCATGTTGGTTGTTTAATTTTTAAAACTTGAATTGCAAACAAACATAAACTTGGTTTGGATGCCTTCTTACTTTTATTAAAAATTTTTCAATAAATAATGCTAAAGATTGAGAATTATTCATAGGGTAAATTATTCAAAAACTTGTTTCTAAAGCATAATATAGTTCTGGCCTAACTTTTGCAATAATATTCCACCTACTAATGATAGAATATTCGGCTATAAGTTTTTTTGTAGTTGAAAAAGCTGTATAAAATAAGTGATGGAAATTTAGAGTTAATATGAAAACTACAATAACCTTTGTCTTATTTAGTCACTGCAGATCTGATCTTCTTGATGATGAAGCTATTGTTGACAAACTGAACAGCCCAGACAATCAGATCATGTAGTCCGAGGACTGACAGTCCTAACCAGAGTCCCAAGCTGCTGCCAACATCTATGATATACTTGAACATATCATAGTTTGGCACCTTCTCTGTAACAGTAACTTTCTGATTGAAAGTTATAGAAGCCCCACTGACACTATAACTATCTTCCATCTCTATCTCTTCAGAACCCTCTTCATCTACAAGATAATTTATTTCTTTGCAAGATAGTCTGCATTCTTCTTCAAATCTGATGTTTTTTTTAAAAGTGACAACTTTTTTAAAAAAGTTTCTGTGAAAGTCTTCCAGAAATTTACCATAAAATGTTAAGTATTCAGGATAAGTTTGGTTACATTGTTTGTTGTATGACAACCATGGAGGCACACAGCTAATATCATTCTTCTCAAATTCCTTTTGAACTTTATCATCAACACAATTCTTGAAATCTTCCTCAGACATTGGCTTTTCATCACTCTTACAGAATGATTTAATTGTTAACTTAACATTGATGAAATGTCCTTTGCCTTCTTTCATAAAGATTTCCTTTCCTATATGAGAGGCAACATTCGGCATGATAAAACTTCTATAGTTTCTGTCAGTAATGAATACCCTTGCATCATCTTCATTCCAATGCAATATTTCTATTTCTTGTGTAAAATTAAGAATTGAAGTTTCTTGACATAGGCCAAATCCAGGTATAAATACAAGACTATCTTTAAATTTTCCTCCACCTATATATATGATTTCAACTTTGTTCAAATCAAGTACTTGTTTTGTGAGCTCATCAAAAGTAATATTCAGATGTCCACCCCAAGATATACACCAAGTTGTTGCATTACATTTAGCACGTCCCTGCAGCATGTAATCATAACCAAATCTATATCCCAGTTCTTTGAGTCTTGTGAGATTGGTCTGATTTGTAGGACATACTGTAATTAGAGGTATATCATTCTCAGTGATATCTCTTTCATGCTGTGACAAAACTGTAGGAGGATCCATCAAGTTGAGAGTGGCTGTGTGCAGTTGATAACAAAACATGACAAAAGAAAAGATAAAGACAAGACATTTGAAGATTTTAAGAAGATCCATTGCAATTTCTCAAATCTTTAAGTCAATCAGAAATTAAGTTAATAAAACTGTGGGTTAATTTCAACTGATTTCAGGGACAATACCTTGAAACTGTGAAAGGAGATTCTCAACCAGCAACAAACCTGCCAATATCAGCCACTTGAATTTTCTTCCTTTAATTATTATGACTTTTTATATGTTAGTTCTACCCTATTCCTGATAACTATATTATATGGCTGAAGATTATCCTTACTATTAGAAGGCTAAAGGTGTAATGCATATTTTTAATGTTTAATATTGGAGTTTTAAGTAAACATTGTCCATGGATACAAATGGTTATAGTTACACATATTAGTAACAATGGGGTTGTGTCAGTATATCTTATTGTTTAACACACCTCACCCCCCCCCCCCCCCCCCCAACTGCCTAATCATACTGAAGGAATTATTTTAAAAAAATGTAATGTACCTTAAACAAATAGAATTATGATATTCTAAACAACAATAGGTTATGTTTAAATTTTATGATGGTTAAGGAATAAAATCAACTTTATTCTTCACAACCCTAAGTGTAGAGGTTAATTTGCATTATAAACTTTAACTACTATAATTATAATTTGTTTAACTTAATGTTGGTTTTATGAAAGTGCCTGAGATGGGTTCTTAAAAATATTCTGGTCATCTTTGTTCAATCAATCAATGACTTTGTCCAATTAAAAAATTTAAAAAAACAATTAAAAGAATCGGCTCTCATGAATTGGTCTATTGATTTGGATACAGCATTTTCTTCCTCTAGTTTCATGGGCTTAGGATATCAAAATTAACTGCTGTGTTATTATGAATAAATATGTAGTAATCAACAAAACAATAAATTTGTACATGTAAAGTATTAACAAGGCACTATGTATCTTCATAAAAGTTGTTAAAATGTACTAAATAAATCTTATGAAATATTGTGCATGTGTGGTATCCGCCGAGGATAAATGGCAGACACCGGAGTTCAATTAGATTACGGCAGTGTGACAGACGTGGACACCTGACTATAGAGAAGCTGCGCTTCTCTAGCATTCACTAGATAATAATCAACATCTATTTCAGTTGTCACTTTATTGAAGGTTTAAAGGATACTAAAGCTATATACAACAAACAATAACTACATGGATAGGAATAAATAATCATAACATAAAAGCATTATAATACATATACAATAGTCAGTTTGGGCAATAATGATCCCCCATCCCTGGAAAGGGTGGGGGGAATTAAGAATACAGTTAACCATAATAAAACATGACAGATTCAATCATTAATTCTAGGCATAGGGAGGGGGTCGTCAGACCCCTTCCCCAGGACTCGGGGGAGGGCCATTGACCCTCCACCGAACCCCGGTCAGGGGTGCCATATGCGTGGCTCACGGTTGCCGAATACCACAACTCTCCCCTCGGAAGGCTGGGAGAGGATTCCCTACCAGACTTCCGACAGTGGTTGAGGCCTTCGGTCCGCTTCTTTAGGGCTAATATATATATACAAGCGATAATGATTCAATGGAATCCTAGTGGTGAGTGTTTCTCAGGGTTGGTGGGCTCCCAACGTGGGGTAGAATGCAGAGGCTGGCTTTGGTTGGACACGTTGTTCAACGCCGGCAGGTGTCAGGTTGGCAGGTGGCACAGTTGCTGCTGGGACATTCAGCAGTGGGGCATGCTGGTTGTTGTTGGCCGCGGCTGGGGCACTGGCTGCCAAGTTGACCGTCTGGGCAGCGGCCTGCCCTCCCGTGGGGCCGCGGGGTCGGCCAGAGGGCGGTCCTGGCCTACCTGGGCGGTCATGCCCGCTATCGGTTGATTGCATGGACACCATTTCCTCGGCTGCTTCCCGGCCGATGGGTATGGCATCCCAGTCTACTGAAAAGTCCCGGGACTTGGCATGGGTGAGCCTGGCTCTAGCCAGGGCCTTCCTATACAAAGTTGGATGGTACAGGAACACTTGTGACACCGCATTCAAGGCCGCTCGGACGCCTCCCTGTGCTGCTGCCAGGGAAATGATGGTTAGGTCCCCCAGCAGTTTGAGGATCAACAACAGCAGACACAATATGGCTGCGCCATCTCCCCACTCGTGAATAGCTTGTCTGAACCCAGCCCAGACATCCAGGGCGGCCTCTCCTTCCTCCGCCAGTCGGTCGATGTTGTAGGACACTATCCCATGGTCGCCTGTGGCCGAACAACTGCCTTGCTGAACGCATGACCCATAGGACAGGCCGGTCAGCATGGCGCTCTTATATGCTGGGAACGCCAGCAGCTGCTGCCAGTCGTTCAACTCGGCCTGCGAATACAAACCCCCTGAACTGAAGTCATCCAAGGGTTCTGTCAACAGCTGCCTAGGCGTATCCAGCGGGGGTGGCCTCTTCTTAGGAGCGGGGGTTAACTCTATCCAGCCTTCCTCCGCGTGCACAGTCAGGGGGTAGGTGGAGGAGCAGGGAATCTTGGTGGCGTGGCCGCTGTACACTCGTGTCACGGCGTCTACAAACCCTGTGGGCTCTACTGGCACTTTGTCCCAACACTCCTTGTGTTCACGGACAACATATTTATTGCGTTGGCAGGTAAGCTGGAGCAGGACATCTCCCCTCAGCACCGAGAACGTGCTCCCCTGGACGCGCACCGGGTGGGCCGGGTCTAGTTGCTGGAGCTTCCAGCAGTTGGCCGCCACTTCTTCTGCTGCTGTGCTTTTCATGCGGGTCTCCAGAGTAAATCCAATATAACCTGCATGTATCTGGGCCTGCAGGGGAACATCCACATCCCTGGCCGATACTCTGGGTAGCGCTGCCGCGGCTGGGTCAGCTGCCACGAACAATGCTGGGTGGTTGGTGGCATGGGCCTCAAAGTCGCAGTTCACTATTGAGGTGGGGATGGTCATGTTGATGAAAAACTGGGCCTGATGGTCAACCAGGAACGCATCCATCACTAGGCTGGGCTGGAGGCTGCGAATCAGCCTCAAGGGGCAATCTCTCCCCAGGTGATCCCACACGTAGGTGGCTTCCCCAGTGATGCAGGACAGCTCTGAATGGGGACACTCCAAGGTCAGGTGGTCAGATTGGGACTCCACCCGTCCATCCTCTACTACGTAGGTCTCTTCCTTAACCAGCAGCCGTCGCTCCTGGAGCACTAATTCATTGCGGTACAGCTGGCCCTCGAAGTGGACGTCCTCCCCCTCACAACCCACCCCCTCGGGGCTGTTGATGAGGGCGCCCACCATGTCAAGGGTGAAGAACAGGGAATGGTTCAGTTGGAACGTCAGTGGCTGGGTCTTGCCTGGCAGCGTGTAGACACGGTTCCTGGCCAGGTCTCGGCACGTTTCTGGATCTATCTTGGTTGGCCTCATGAGGGTGGGGACCGAGGTCACCTTGAGGTGGCCCCATACCCCACACCTGAATGTCCACTGGGACACAGTGAGCTGGCAACTGTATCCTGTTGTTTCCCTCACCTTGACTTGCTGCAGGACGTGTACTTCATGGCCCAGGGGCACCTCCTGGTGTAAGGGTTCCGTGTTACACATCTTCTCCTTATTGTAGGCTGTGACGTGGGTGGGGTTGGCGCAGTCCCATCCCACCAGGACGTAGCTGGTTGTAGGCCACACGGCTGCCAGCAGGATGCCCCACAGGACCATCCACCAGTGAGAGAAGCTTCCAGGCAGCCATCTACCTCGCACACGCGGCTGGGGATCTTCGGCTCGGGTCACGGCTGCTTCTTGGGGCTGGACACGGCTGGGCTGCTCCTGGCTAGATACAAGTTTCCATTGAGCGTTATCTTTGTGTGGCCGGGGCACCCCGATACCCTCCCCAATGACAGACTGGCAGGCGACTGGCACTTGCCTGGGTGTCGGCTCCCCTAGCCCCAAGTGGTCCCTTCCCTGGTCCAAGGCATGTCCAGTGGCATGGGGCTGAAGTGCGTGTGGCACAGGCTCGCCCTTACTCACGTCCCTCCCCTGCCCTAGGAACTCAGGTGCATGTGGCACAGGCAAGTCCTTATTTTCCCAAATTTCAATCTCCCCAGCCTCTGGTGCAGGGGGCACAGGCAAGGCTGGGGTTTTACAATGGCTTGGATACAACACATTTATCAAATTTAACTTATCCTGGCTCGACTGGGGTTGCTGGGTAGTTGGATTCCTGCGGCTGGCAGGGGGCTCTGGATGGCACGTAGTTGGGCTCTCCCTGCAGGCTGGTGGCGCTGGCTGGCTGGGGGTGACGGGTGTCACCCCTTCCTCTGGGACTGCTGGCTCGTTCCAGGATCCAGGTCTCTCGGTGGCGGCAACGGTTGTCGCCCCAGGCACCAGGTTGGAGGCTGGCTCGTTCCAGGATCCAGGTATCTCGGTGGCGGCGACGGGTGTTGCCCCAGGCACCAGGTGGGAGGCGCTGGATAGCACCCCCCAGTCATCACAGGTGGCGGCGCCGGGTGGCGCCCCATACATCGATGTTGATGCGCTGGCTAGCGCCTCCTGCCTCTCTCGTTCAGCGACCGCCAGGGCCTCCCCGTACATCGTCTCAGGGACGCTGGGTAGCGCCCCTCCACTCTTGCTGGGTAGGCTCGGCCGAGCAGGCTCCATCATGTTGAGGCTAAAAGGCTGGGGCCTCAGGACTTCTGGCTCGGCGATGTTGTAGGGTTGCACCAGCTCCGGCCCCAGGTGGTTGAGACTGAAGCCCAGGCCAACCCGGTTGGGTTCAGCCGCGCCGCCCAGTACGTTGATCCTAGCTGGAACGGTCCCAAACTGCGGCATCCCGTCAGCTCGGTCCGCGGCTTTGGGGGCAGCTGCTTGCTGCGGTGGTGCTGGGGGCGCGCTCCCTTCCATGTGGGCCACTCTGCTGGGCTTCCCTGGAGGGGCACCCTTGTCGGCGGTGCGCCTGCGGCTGGCTACCTGGGCCCAGTCAGCTCTGCACTCGGCCGCCGTGTGACCGTCGTAGTGGCAACGCTCGCACTTGGCAGAACGGTCACGGCGTGGCTGGGTGCGTCTCTCCTCTAGGCTAACTTCCATCGGCGTCGGGCAGTCTCGAGCTCTGTGGCCTCTCCCCTGGCAGCGGAAGCAGCGACCTGGAACCTTGTCATCTGGAGCGACCCTCCCCATCTGGTGGAGACCCGGAGCCAAGGCGCCAATCTCCATTGGCTCCGACTCGTCATATTGGGGCAACTGGATGCAGGCAGATCCAGTCAGCCCGTCGGTCGAGTCCACTAAGCACACACCTTCCTTCAGTTGCTTGGTAATCATGGTGACGGTAAACATGGCCTTACGAGTGTACTCAGGTACACTCGTAATTTCATGTCCCATCATGATGCGTTTTACATTGGCGTTACGAATTCCACGATTTAATTCGTCCACCAACAACTCGAGATCCTCATGGCCGTAGGCGTCCCTATACAAGGCACACTTAGTTGATATGTACGCTTGTATAGGTTCTGTCGAGTGTTGCTTGTAATCCCTAAACGCTTGTTTAAGCGTTTGGGATTCAAAAGCAGGACGAAATAGCATTTCACACTCGGCCTTGACCTGTTCGTAGGTCAAGGCTTGGCCGGCCTCGCCAAACAGATGGGACGCCATTTCCGCCGCTTGCCCTACCAGTGACAGTAAAAGGGCGTTGCGGCGGTTGAGGGAGTCATGGGGTGGCACGCGGTAAGCCGCCCATGACATCTCGAGTCTGCGGATATGTGAACTCCAGGATTGCTTGGGCGGTCCTCTAAACTCTGGCAGGTTACTCAGCATCAGCTTGCGGTACTCGGCTGGAGCCGGCTGAGGGTCATCCTGGAGCCACCCTGGGGCTTGGTCACCTCCTGGCGCTTGCGGCTGTTCCATCGGGGCAACGGTTCAACGGCGGGACGCAAAGTTATAAAGTAAATAAAATAAATGGTTTGTCACTAGAGGCTTTCTAGCCTAACAGCCAACACTGTTTTTATCACTAGGTTGGTAGTTTAGTTACAAAAATATAGCTTAGCTGTGTTTATCACTAGTTGGATTCTGAGGTGGTAGAGTAGTAGGGGTAGATAGATGTTGAGGGTCTGAACTGCTGTCAAGAACTGATTTGGTTTTCCTCTATCACACTATAGCTAGGGGGAGGGAGCTTAGAATTCTTTATTTTTCTAAAAATATCCCTGTTATATGCTATGGAGTAGCTCCGCTCCGGTGTGTGTGAAATCTCCCGTCCTTGCAACGCGCTTACGCACCGTCAAATCCGCGCACACGGGTAAAACGCGCACTTATCCCTCAACTCGCTCTCTCATTGGTCCGCTTGTCCGTTGAATTTTATGATATTCCCGCACTCCGTTGCGCTGTCCGTAAATGGCGCTCTGTGTTCCCGGTCACTAGCTCCACACTGTAGACGGACTTAGGTTAGTGTGGGTAGGAGGGGGGAAGCGCGTGAGGGGACGGGGGTAAATCCGTCCGTTCCCCCTGTGAGGAAGGGGGGAGTGCTGTGGGTTTGAAATAACTGTGTGATGAGGTAATGGTGCCTTTTCTCCTTAATCCTAGGCTTATCTATTATATCACCTTGATTGTATTTCCTTCAGTGGAGAGTGGGCTCCTCCCTTTCCTCTGGAATAAGGGGTGTATTGTTGTTGTGCTGTAGGCTTGAGGTGATTAGATTGTGTATCAGGGGCTTTGTTATATTACATTTAGCTTCTATTTGTGTCCTTATCACAATTACATAACAGATTTGTTTACCAACCCTGTTCTATTTTTAGTTGTTATCACAATACACAATAAATCCAAGCCTGTTCTATTTTTAGTTTTATCACAACACAACAATTTGTTTGCCAATCTTTGCTCATAAATCTATTGTTTAGCCATCACACCAGGGTGGTAATCCCTGCAAATGTGATATAATATCTGTTTTCTAGATGGGCGGCTGCGTTGTAGCCTCTCAGGATACTTGGAGTTGACGTAGTTTTCTCTGTTTTGGTGCACTACACTCGTATGTTGGCTCGCAGCTCGCAGCTATGTGGCGTGTTTCAGCCTATCGGCGGCAGGGAATGTCCCGTCCTGCTAGCGCCGCTGATCCAAATCCGGCTGATGGCGGCAGGGAATGTCCCGTCCTGCTAGCGCCACTGGTTCGGATCCTGCTATCTCTTGCAGTAAAGTTGGCCTATTTTCAGCCGTTTACACTTATTTGGCTTGTTTCAGCCGGTCCGCAGGCCTGTTTCAGCCCTTTGAGCGCTCAATTCTCCGTTAGATGTCGGCGCTTCTCGCGGTTCTTCGTCAGGTTTCGCTGTCTCGCTTCCACAACTGCCGGGTGCAGAGTTAGACTTTGCTGTCCAGGGTGGGTAATTCAGGTTGCTTGTGTCAGTTTTGCCAGTTTCACTGCTGGGAGTACCTTAGCCTCAGATGCGCGTCTGCTCTACACTTGTGGTTTGCCGTAATCTCACACAGCTGTCACCAAAAGTTGTGGTATCCGCCGAGGATAAATGGCAGACACCGGAGTTCAATTAGATTACGGCAGTGTGACAGACGTGGACACCTGACTATAGAGAAGCTGCGCTTCTCTAGCATTCACTAGATAATAATCAACATCTATTTCAGTTGTCACTTTATTGAAGGTTTAAAGGATACTAAAGCTATATACAACAAACAATAACTACATGGATAGGAATAAATAATCATAACATAAAAGCATTATAATACATATACAATAGTCAGTTTGGGCAATAATGATCCCCCATCCCTGGAAAGGGTGGTGGGAATTAAGAATACAGTTAACCATAATAAAACATGACAGATTCAATCATTAATTCTAGGCATAGGGAGGGGGTCGTCAGACCCCTTCCCCAGGACTCGGGGGAGGGCCATTGACCCTCCACCGAACCCCGGTCAGGGGTGCCATATGCGTGGCTCACGGTTGCCGAATACCACACATGCCCTGGAAAAAAATTTGAAGCTTTAAAAAAAACCTGTAAATACTAAACATATGTTTCAGATATTTTGTAATTTGTAAAATTAAAGTCATTTAATAGTCAAATTAGTTGTGCTACAAATATTAAATATTTCTTTTTTTAAGTATATGTTATAAATATACCTGTTTTACAAATTAACCCCTTAAATTTATGTTAATTTTGTAAATTCCCACAAAATAACTAATCAACTGATGTAAAAACTTACAAATTATATAAAAGATTTTCTGTTGACATTCATGGTTTTACACCTGAGCTGGATCCTTAACTCGTTTATAGGTGATTTAAACCTGGGCGATTCATTCAGCGCGCCATCAAATCTTTAAATGGAAATGGCATGGGCGATTTGGCGCACCCAGTGGCGCGGTACTGGCGCGACAATGCCACTCACCGAGTGGAGTTGCCGGTTTAAATCGGGGTGATTTATCTAATAAATAAATATTTTTTTAAATTACTTTAATATTTTATTGCAAAACTATCGTGAAAACATTTTTATAGTTATTTTTAAATAAATTATATATTAATGTTTTATATAAAATGCCATACTGACACGGCATTTTATATAAAATACCTTACTGACACTGCTTAAGTAATAAAGTTGTACTGGCGCGGATCGATATTTTATTGAGTGTCGCAAGCTATTTAAAGGGAGTGTGAACGTAAATATTTCTCATCTGATTATCAAATCTTAACATTTTCTAAGCACATTTCACTACACTGATCAACCAAAAACGTCCTATTAACAAAAATATCCAGGAATAATGCCTTGATTTTATGGTATTTTGGGAGGGAAAAAGGAAAAAACAGGGAAAATCTGAACGTTTTTGTTTCATATAATGTTTGTAGGGATATTTAACTTGTCATATATAGTTGAAACAATTTACTTACTGTTAAGGATTTATTTTATGATATAAAATTGCCAATTAGATTTTTTATAACGTAGTAATTAGGTAATAAAGACCTATTTTAAATTTGTATTATTGACAAAAAAATACCTCACTGTCTACAAAGGGTTGAATCTCATAGGTTATTTAAAATAATAATATCCTTTTTTATTGTGATGGACAATAAATAACCCACTTTCGAGAATTAGTTTACACTTTTATCAGACTGTTTATAAAGAAATATTGCGTCTTTATTATTTACAAATTTGTAATTAAAGGTGGGCGAGATATGGGCCATCTAAAGTTAATTGGATACTAATAAAATAACCTGTTTCTAGCTTTGTTATTGTATTTGGTTTTCAATAAAAAATATTGCTTATTTTATCAATTTCTAAATAACTATACATTGGTTTAAAGCAAGGATTATGTTAAAAGTCAGCTTAACCGTTAGGAAAATTCAAGAACTATGTGAAAAAGTTTAATTTTAGCTATAATGGGAGAAAAAAGCAATTTAATGCACATTTTATATAATACGGAAAATTTCTTCCTTTCCCTTTACCTTATAAAAATCGTCGGAAAAAGTCGTTTTTTAAGCAAACAAAAGCGCGTTTTGCTCTATCTGTGAGATATTATGAATGAGATAATGTTAAGATTTGATATCAAGATGAGAAAAATTTACGTTCACAGTCCCTTTAACAACACCGCGCCGAAAACCGTTTAAAAATCAATGTTTTATAGGTGAGCTGTGGCTAACCACCAGCGCACCTATGGTTCACCTCTGAATCGCCCCGATTCAGCGCACTATAAAAACGATTTAAAGATCCAGCTCTGAAACAAATTATTAATTTCAAGTACTTTTTTAGCTGTATTTGTAGAGTTGTCACACTGGCAAACAAAATTAGTCAAATATTCTTTCACGTTGCTAAAAGTCTAATAAAATTAAGGTCACATGTTTTTGAAAAACTAATAAGCATTATAGTAACATATTGACTTAAACAAAATATTTAATTTATAGGATGTTAAAAGGTGAATAATTGAATATAATAAAACCTTTTCAGATACTTTTCATATAAATTCAAACTTTAGGCTTAATTAAAAATATTCTTTTTTCTACACTTTGTTAATATTATGGAAAATTCAAAGTTCACCAAAGCAGAAAATCTTTTGACAACTATTTTTGGTATGATATTATTATCCTATTCATCTGATATTTGAAATAATGATTCCAAGGAAAACATAGTACAATATTTTAAGCAAAGAGTCTCTATAATCAAATCCAAAAAATGTAAGCATGTAATGAAACTGGAGTTCTGACACTTTACAAGTGTTAATGTTTGTTTTTCTGATTTTAGATTTTTTTCTTTTATGAATATCTTCATCCGTGTTGGAAGACTGCTGTGTCTAATTGGCCCCATAGGGTTAAAATTATTTAATTTCTCACGTAGAGTTCATATTCTATTTATTCTTTTAATTATTGAAAATTTATATTTATCCAAAGTTTGGCTAAGTAAACTACAAACATAAACCAACCTCCCTCTATTTTAAAATATTTTGCAAGATTGTAGTTCTAGACCTTTTAGTCATCTTTGGTGAGGGCCAGGTCATGCTGAACCCATTTTTTTTATAACTAGCTGAACCTAACCTAACTTGAATTACATTTCAAAGAAACCTTTTTCCCAAGTGTGGGAGGGGGAGTTTGATGGTCACTATGTCCAATAATGGTAAATATCCACAAAATTCAGTTTTCAGTGGAAATATTGATTAGGTAAATACTTTTCTCGTATTCATTCGAATCCGGTGGATAAGAACCGGTTCTCATCCATCAAAAAAACTATGTCTAGCATCGTCTAGCATCGTATTATATCCAGCTTTCTACAATTATAAAAATGTACAATCATAAGATTAAAACCAGTTTTTTAGCCCATGCCTTCAGCACCTCATGGCTAAAAAAACTGGTTTGAATCCTATAATAGCACATTCTATATCCGCGGAAAGCTGTTTATAATATTTTTAAATTTTTTTCTAATAAGAATTGCATTCCATAATTGAATAAATTTTAGGAACTGCCTAAATACTGTTAATTCTAACAAAAAAATACATCCATAAATTAAACGATTTGTTTGCCTGCCAGATTTTACTTTATTCAGAGGCTGTTCAAATAAAGGTCTAGCATTTTCTACAATGATAATTAATGCTTGTACTTAAGTTGCCATAATATGGAATTAATGATCATTTAAAAGTAAGGATGACAGTATCAATAAAATACAAGCACAAAAAATATTCAAACTGACAGAATCGGTTATAGAGCAGATATAAAGAAAAATATATAACTTGATAGAAAATAGAAAAACACAAACATTTTTAAAGAATATTTCGGCATATCGGGGCCAAAAAAACTGGTTTTAATCTTATAATTGTACATTCTATATCCGCGGAAAGCAGTTTATAATACATTGTGAGAAATAACTATTACATATTGTATTTTGGCCAGCTTATATTGGATTATTCTTAAATCTCTTATTTTTTTAAAGAAAATTTTTGTGAATAATATTTAGTTCATGTAAAACTACTGAAGATTATTTAATTGAAAGAAAGTGACTTTGGTAATATTTTTCTTATAACAGTTTGGAAGTGGACTTAGAATATGCTCTTGGTCATCTGCTCTTACTATTGTGAACTACATTATTGTTGCTTATTTTTTAAAGTATTACAATATTCACAGTAGATGAATTGAGGGTACTACGTCAAACCCTAGATACGCCAAACAGTAGATGCGACAAACGCTAGACAGACAAACCGTAGACAGACAAACCCTAGACACGACATACACTAGATACGACAAACACTAGAATGCGACAAACGCTAGAATATGACAAACGCTAGATTTTTTCTAAAGGCGACAAACAATAGATACGACAAACACTAGAATTAATCCTGTAATAAGTTTTTTTTGTCTTTAGCAAAGGATCTCAATAATCGCTGAACCGATATGGTTCTTCTTTACAGTGAAGCTTTATATAAGTCCAGGGATGGTTTTCAACTAATTTTGTGGAGAATATTTCCACTCTTCAAATAAAATAACCCCCCTGGGCCCTCCCCCCCCCAAAAAATTATTTTCTTTTTAAAACTTAATATGAAAATGAAATAAGCTTTTATGTCTGTAGCAACAGATCTCACTAACCGCTGAATCAATATGGTATTACAAACCCGTATTACAAAATAGCTGTAGTTAAAGTGTTGTAAGGGGAAGTCATAAATGGTCAAACAATTAATGCTCATAAATATTGCTCATCCTTGGTGTATATTAATTACTCCTCCCCATTTATATCTCCCTTTGTTGTTTAAACAAAGCAACTGTAAAAAAACTGTACTTAATCAAACATCTTATTAAAAAATATTTATATTTAAATTACTAAATTTATAAAATTCTTTATCAATAATATAATTAAATTATACTTAGTTTAATAAACTTTCTTTGACGTATCTCTAATTTCAAAACTGGTTAGGACTAAAAATAAAAAAAAATTTGTTTTAACTGTATTGCAAAATCACCTTTTCATTGCTATATCACATTTTGTGTAGGGAAAGGACAATGATAGCAGAGCGAGAGGGGACAATGGGCTGTTTAGTAAAGTAGTCTCCAAATTTTTATAAGACCGATTTTTTATTCATTGACTAAACAACTTTTGGTACTTTAATAATTTGGTTGATTAAAGAAGTTGAGTGTTTAAACGTTTCAACCACTAATTTTACGCTATAGGGAATGTAAATAGATTTTCGGCCATTGTCTTATCCCTAAAGATAACTGAATTGATAGTATTATATAAATTTAGAATTTATGAACGTAAAAAACGATGAATGTTTTTTAAGTTAAAATTCTAGCGTTTGTCACTTCTAGTGTTTGTCGCACTTAAAAAATTCTACTGTTTGTTGCGAAATTGAAAATTCTACTGTTTGTCGTAGTCTAGGGTTTGACGCATCTATTGTTTGTCTGTCTAGCGTTTGACGCATCTACTGTTTGTCTGTCTAGCGTTTGTCGCATCTACTGTTTGACGTATCTAGTGTTTGACGTAGTACCAAATAAATATATTAATCTGACATTTTAGAAAGGTTTAGTGATAAAAATATTTTAAAAATATCTAATCCTAAACAGAGGGATCTTAAGGGATAAGACAATGGCTGATAAATTGATGTACATTACCAATGATGATACACATAATCACCCCTTTTATAGATTACAATTAGTGGTTGAAACGTTTGGATACTCAAAATTCCCCAAAGTTGTTAAGCCAACGAATAATAAAACGTAAAAATAAAACTTTGGGGACTAGTGTAATAAACAGCCTATTGTCCCCTCTCTCTCTCTGTATCTAGAGCATTACAGACATACTGACGGTCTATTATGGAGTAGATACAGCAGTTGTTTTTATTAATACAAATATTTGGGAAAGGTTTAGTGATTAAAATATATTTTTATAAAAAAATTTATAAAAATTTTCAAAATTGAAAAATTCTACATTATGACTTTTGTGTATAAGATAGAGACCTAAAATTTTTTTGGGTGAATACTTAGATATCAATGACATTGAACATTTGACCGCTCCTTAACAAATTTTATGACCGATTTTTGTGCGGCTTTTACTCTATACTTATAGCATGAATAACGTTTTTTTGTGCTGTTTTAATATTTAGCAGTTGGCCGCTAAAAAGCGGCTGGGAAGCAGTCTGAATAGAAAAAGTAATTTCTCTAAAAATGCACATGAACTACCAGAAAAAAAGTTTTATGTTTCTATCTGTAACAGGAGCCGAGAAAGAGGGAGGGGCATAATTATTCCCCCCCCCCCCTGCAAATTATTAAGGTGCCAATTGGGGCCCACTTTATAAGCTTGTTAGTAGCGAAGCTACTCTATAATTCACTATGTCCGTCCGTTTGTATCTATCTATAAAATATCATAGAAATTTGACAAAGGTTTCGTAATTAAAACATTTTGACCTAGTGCAGTTGAAATGAAATCAAATATTTATTTTATGAAAAAAATATATATATAAATAACATGGTATAATCACAAACAAACTATAAAATTGATCATGATTACTTACAGTTTAATGTTTAATAATAAAGATAATATTATTAAAATAAGAAGATTCGTGTCAAAGGACTAAATAATCTCTCTCGAGGTAATATTAAGTAGCCTTTGTAGATAATATAAAAATGATAAAAAAAATAGAAAACATGAAACAAACTTATTTAAAAAAGAACTTACACATTATATATGATGATTTTTATAATATGGAATAGAAAAGAAAGTTTCTAAGAGTCCTTAACGTTCACTTTAGTACATTCAAAAGCTACTGTTAAAATACGACGAATCGCCACTTAAGAGGCGTTGCCATGAAAGAGACTATGTTATATTAGGACATCAAACCCTTTTTGATAATTAATGTAATTTTAATCTACTGATGGAATAATTTTGAGTATCATCATTGGGGATGTATACCAATTTTTCTGCCATTGTCTTATCCCTTTAGATCCCTGATCTGTGTTGAGTCTTTCATATTAGTACATTCAAAACACTTTGCGCCATTTTCAAAATGGCCTATATCAAGATTTTAGGGCATACAAGTGAAGAGTTATAAGTAAAACCTTAAAAATAGCTTCAAACCTGTAATCACCAGAATGTACATAAGAGAGAGAGAGAGAGAGAGAGAAACAGAGAGAGAAAGAAAGAGTGTTTCCTGAAAAACTACCAACCTCATTTTCATTTTATTTCAGTTAAAAATCAACATGTTAGAATAGACGTAAGGACATTCTGGGAACACAGTAATAGTGTCTGACTGATTATGACGTAACAAAAAAAATTAGCCAATGAGAGGCCACTATAAATTTACCATTGGTCAATAACGGCCTCTCATTGGCTATTTTTTTTGTTACGTCATAATCAGTCAAACACTATTACTGTGTTCATATTCTGGTAACGATTATAGAGTTGCTATGCTTTCTAAATTTTACCTAACTATGTACTACAGGAATCACCATGCAAAGTTTGAAATCGATAGGACAACTCTAACATGCCTAAATTAACGAAAAGAGCTAACCGTTGCGGACTGACGGACAGACGGACCGAGCCTAATTAATTATAGACAAGCTTCGCTTTTAAAAATTTTATTAGAATTATTTGTGCATAAAATAAAAGGCATATCTATAATCTAGTCATAAAAATGTAAATATGTCCATCCTGTATTTATTCAGTTTTGCAACAAAATAACATACAATATTGTTTCAACTTATACAGATATATATTCTACTTATTCAGTTCGGACACTCTACAAGTGTTAATGTTTTCTTTTTAAATCTATTTTTGAGCTTTGCTTTTATGGATGTTATCATCCTTATTTCCAAATTGTATAAATCATAAATGTCGTCCTACTTAATATATTTTAAAGAAATATTAAAATTTTATAAACCTCTCCAGTATGGAATAATATACTCTGGATAAGAACCAGTTCTCAGCCATACTGAAAAATCATATATAGCATTGTATTACAGACAATTTTCCCCAAGGAGCTAACAAATCTAATATTATTTAGAACAAAAAGAATGAAATGGATGATATATTGATATATGTATAATATCCCAAATGATAATATGCATGATAATGGTTAAAACGTTTGGACACTTTTAACAAATGAACGTTTCCAGGGTGGGGACATTGGACTATTTAATATACTCTACCCCAAAGTTTTATGATTCGTTGGCCTAACATCTTTGGGGACTTAATATTGATTTGTTTGTAATTAAATAGTGTGTCCAAACGTTTAAACCACTAATATTATCATTGGATATGTAGATCAATTTATCAACCATTGTCTTATCCCTTTAGATCCCTGGAACGAACCAATCATAATTCAATAAAAGTCCCCAAAGTTGATATGCCAACGAATTAAAAAAAACATTAATTAAAAATTTTTGAGACTAGTGGAATAAACAGCCGAATGTCCCCTTCCTCCCTGGAAAAAAAATAATTTTTTTTTAACTTATTACAAAAAAAATGGAATAAAAGAACCTCTAGGGGCACTTGGGGAAAAGGGAAGAGAGAGTCGAGCCTCCACTTTACATTATCTAATCTATAATACAAAGTAGAACGATGTCTGTCCGTCTGTCCGTCTGTCTGTCCGTCCCTTAACCCTTAACGGTCGAAGGGGGGGGGGGGGCGTTGAACGCCCCCCCATCCGGTTTTTTCTATCTCATTTTCTGTGTGTGAAAGATAAAGAGCCCAAACTGCTTGACTTTTTAAGTGTGGGTATGAGACATAACTGAGAGTTGAAATTTTTGGAATATCTCCATCCTGGCGGGCACAGGATGCCAGCAAACCTGGCAGGGTCATCCAGATAAATAGAGCAAAAATATTTTTTTGACTTAAACAAAGCATTTTATCTTACCAAAATACTAAAATATCCTCTAGTAGTACATCCTCATATTAAATACAGGTGTTCAAGTCAATTTCAGGTTCCAGGTATGATCCTGCAGGTCCTGATCCTCCAGGTCTCCAGAAATCTTTAAATGGCTCCTGTCGCAATTTTTGACTTAGAGACTTCAAATTTTAAACTTAAGCTTTTCTTACATGTCTACATAACGTATTAAAATTTCATAAAGATCCGCCGCCGTTTTCCCGCCGACCGCCGACTGCGGCGGCTGGCAGCTGCCAAATACAGCTGCGGCAGCTGAAATTTATATTTTGATATTTCAATTATAAAATTTACATAAAGATAAACATTTTTTACAAAAAAATTTTTATTCTAGCTTCAAAAATAAAAAAATTACAGCCGTTTGAAATTTTTTAGGTAAAAAAGGACCTGGAAACAAAGGTTGTTAAATAAAAGAGTGAAGGAAGCGAAAATTGACCTTGACTTACTTAAGGTCGGAAATTCATCACAACACAGGGGACTTAGACAAAAAAAATTAGCCCTCTAGCTCTAATAGGAACTGAGGTAATAGGGGTGGAGTTGAACGCCCCCCCCCCCCCCCCCCCCCGACTGATTAAGGTTCGGCAAGGGGCCCGACTGTAAGGGGTTAAGATCTCGGTAACCACTGAACTGATCGGATTCTACTCTTCAGGGTATTACCTATCGGTCCTGTGGTGGTTTTAAGCTATTTTCTTAGGGTTGTGGGACACCCCCAACACCCCAAAAAATGAAAATTTCCCCCTCCCCAAGGCAGTTACTTCACAATGCATGGCAGCACCAGAAATACTTAGCCGCTAGTAGTTTTAAAAAGAAATGTAAAAAAATTAAGGGAAGGTTTTTTCAGGGTCAATTTTTCTAGGTAGAGTATCCTACCCCAAAATAGTTATAAATCATAATTCAATAAAAGTTCCAACGAATTAAAAATTAACGAGTGGAATAATAAACAGCCCAATGTCCCCTCCCTTCCTGGAAAAAAAAACTACTCTTGTTTTGAACTTATTACAAAAAAATGAATAAAAGAACCTATAAACTCCCTCTAGTGGCACTTTACATTATAGCTTTAAACAGAAAATGTAAAAAAAATTGGGGGAAGGTTTTTCGGGGTAAATTTTTTTAGGTAGAGTGGGGGTACCCCGCCCAAAAATAGTTTTTCACCTTTACAAGCTTTACTGTAAAGGAGAGCCATATAGGTTGAGTGGTACACAACAGACACACAGACATCATGTGTGGCATTTTTTTAAGTAGGATTATCATAGCAGGCATAACAAGTCATAGAATTAATGACAAACTATGCGTTCATTCTACAATTTCCTGAGAACTTTGTGGTTTAGATGAATTCATATATTTACAGGCTATATTGGGTTAGCCATATCTTTAGGCATTTATCCTGCACTGGTCGCAGGAAGGGAAAAGCAGTTTTTTGAAATAGGCTCTTTGAGATTATTACAGATTCTGATATATACATATGTAGACTAATGAAAAATGCAAAAAACGAAATCAAAAGCGTTCCTTCTTGGGAGAAAATGCGGGAAAAAGATTTTAGCTATTTTAACCTAAAATTCACATTGGCAAGCCTGTAAAAAAAATATACACAACTAGATCCATTAATAAACATATTTTGGGTATAGTCCCTTTCATGGCAAAGCCTCTTAAGGGGTGATTCGTCATTTTGAAAATGGCCTTTGATAGGTTATTTTAGGTTAGGTGATTGCCCCGCAGGGTTAGGCAATTGGCCCCACAGGGTAAGAGCCCCCTGCAGGGGCTAAAAATAGGAGATAAGCTACTGTGAAAATACGAAGAAACGCCCCTTAAGGGGCGTTGCCACGAAAGGCACTATGCCGCATATTTCAATTAGTGTCAACATAATATACAATTTAATGAAAATTTGAATTTTAGATGTTTGTACCTACCCTAATTTCACCAAGTCCCAAACATTGTAACATTGGGTCCAAATAATTTTTGTACATGTTTATACCTGATCCTATGAATATTATACTAGCTGCTAAGCCCCTAGAGGTCTCTAGGGGCACTTGAGAAGGAAGGAGTTGAATATCACGACCCCATTATTTATTTTAGTTTTAAAAAAAATTCAATTAAATTTATTTTTGGGGGGGAGGTAATTTTTTCTAGGGGCGATTTCTCTTGGGAGGGTGGTGGTACTCTCCCCCAAAATAGATATAAACCTTCCCGGGACCTATGAGAAGCTACCTTGTAAAGGAGAATTCGATCAATTCAGCGGTTAGCCAGATCCTTCGGTACAGACACACAGACAGACAGACACACAGACAAACACACATCCTGTTACTTTAGTATAAGGATTTGTAGTTAGTTGCTTGTAAACCGTTGATGATTTCAATACATCCTAAAATAGACTTGATCTTGTTGATCAATTGGATAGAAGCAAAGCTTATCTGGATTTAGGATCTGTATGTCTATACCTTTGTCTGTTATAACTACAAACTCGCCAATAATATTGGGTCCAATAAACAAGAGTGAAAAAGAAGACTAATGTCTCCTTTTTGTTGAAACATCCAGGGTAGCATGCAGTCTTATGGAGATCTTGGTCATTGAATTATTTTTTTAATCAAAATTTATTTGAAGGAACCATGCAAGAAATATACCGCTTCAACTGCTGAAAGACTGCCACAAGTGGACCCAATACCCAAAATTTGAAGCCTCCAGCTTCAAAAACAAAAAAGTTATAGACATTTCAAAATAACATTTTAGTACAATAAAAATTTTGAAAGTTTTTGATTGCTAATAATAGAATTTTCATTATTAAAATACGTCGCCTAGAAAGAAAATTATAAGGTTATTTTTGGCAGAAACTTAGGATACCAGTAACTGATAACGTCTATACAATAAATTTACTCTTCATTAAAAAAAATCTGTTTATATTGCATTGTGTTGAGAGTACTGTAGCGTGAGAATGCCAGCCTCTAGGATTTCCAGCCAATCAGAATCCTGAGTCTTCGCTAAGACCGCTGAACAATCAATCACAGCTGAGCATCTGTATTACTTACATTAGTTTAATTTTTTCCTGCTATTATTTTATGCTTTCAAACGCAATTTAAACCGAATTTTTTAAATACATTTTGACTAAAAAAAGGGCGTTTTTATTGCAATAATCTTATCAGTTACTGGCAGTCTAAAATTCTGACAAAGATAAGCTTTTAATTTTGCTTCCAGGCGATGTAATTTAATATTGAAATTTTCTTTTATAACATTGGAAATCTTTCAAAATTTCCGTTGTACTAAAAGAATCATTTTGAAATGTCTGTAACTTTATTGTTATTGAAGCTGGAGGCTTCAAATTTTGGGTATTAGGTCTACTCGTGGCAGGCTTTAAGCAATTAAAGCGCGGTATTTCTTGCAGGGTTCCTTTAATAAGAAGAAATTAAAGTAATATTATGCTTTTATCCCTAAAATACAGTTTGTTTTGTTTGGTATAAATAGGTGGATATTTTCAGCTTTACTGTAAATATATTAATTTTTGTTTGGTATAAATAGGTTGATATTTTCAGTTTTAAGTTTATCAACCCTTGTTTTAACTTTATGTCCACTAGATCTTTTCATGAAAATACCCTTTCTCGAATTTCATTCTTCTGCTAACCTAAAAAGTTACTTCAGGGGCCTAGAAATACATGTACAAAATTTCAGCTCTTTATCTCTACTGGCGACCTAGCGCCAGGCATGTAAAATATCAACAGATAACGGTAGCACGGAGGTTTTAACAATATCTCAGTAATGTACAGGTTTTTGCCGGTTTTGGTGCTGGAAGCGCCAATTTTTGTTTAACTGAGAATAATATCTTAATAAGTTGTAACTATAAACAGTGAAAAAAGGGACAAAAAAAGATATTTTTTAGGCCCTTTCAAAAGGCAGCTTTGATATCCCGTTATTTCATAAAAAAAAAATTAGAATGCTTAGAGAATGGCTTGGAAGGTGAATTTAGGTGTTCTGCATATTTCAATTTAAACACATAAGGCCTAAGATATAATATCCCAAAAATCTTTTGTCAAAGTCTACTCTACACCTAGCGCTGGCGATTTCATTTTTCACAGGTATAAAATGCATGATTTTAGAAAACTGACTGGCGCTAGGGGTACTAGGACAAACGTCAGAGCGACAAACGTCAGAGAGACAAACGTCAGAGCGACAAACGTCAGAGCGACAAACGTCAGAGAGACAAACGTCAGACTGGACAAACGTCAGACTTTACAAACATCAGAGTGGTACAAAGGTTTGTATTCATTGTTTTGGTGAGGGAAGTCAAGTATAAGATATTTTTGTTTAAAGAACAGGATTTTAGAGGCTTAGATAGTGTTCATTTAGATTTGGTACTGCTTTAAACCTAGCTCTTGCATATTTAAAATAAGACTGTAAATGACTAAATCTTTTGTTTTGTTGTATAGGATAAGTAAAAGTGTGTATTTTTTATGTGATTAAAGTATGTATTAGGGTGTGTTAAAATCATTTTGAATTATAATACACAATTAGTCTTTTTCTTGGTTTGTTTTTTCACCCTAGATTTGGTACTGCTTTAAAACTTGCTTTTGCACATTAAAAATAACACTATAGTAAACAACTTTTCCTTAAATTATGTTTTTTGGGATAAGTAAAAGTATATGTATAATTTATAAAATTAAAGTATGTTTTAGGGTGTGTCAAATTAAATTTTAATTGTCAATAGTAATATGTAATTTTTAATCTTTATAATTATTTAATCCTCAAAAACAATAAATATAAAACATAATTTTTAAAGTTTTTTTATAAAATGTCAGACTTTTACAAAAAGCCGAATTTGTCTGACCTTTGTACTACTCTGATGTTTGTATAGTCTGATGTTTGTCCAGTCTGACGTTTGTCTCACTGACGTTTGTCGCTCTGACGTTTGTCTCTCTGACGTTTGTCGCTCTGACGTTTGTCCTAGTACCGCGCTAGGTGTAGAGTAGACTTTGACAAAAGATTTTTTGGATATGATATCTTTGGCCTTATGTGTTTAAATTGAAATATGCAGAAGAGCTTAAAACCTGCACATTACTGAGATATTGTTAAAACCGCCATGCTACCATTATCTGTTGATATTTTACATGCCTGGCGCTAGGTCGCCAGTAGAGATAAAGAGCTGAAATTTTGAACATGTATTTCTAGGCCCCTGAAGTAACTTTTTAGGTTAGCAGAAGAATGAAATTCGAGAAAGGGTATTTTCATGAAAAGATCTAATGTCCACGCTCGCCATGGTTGTATTTAAAGTTTTGGGGATTTCATATATTTTATCATGATTTTATTTCTTATTTGATTAATATTTATAGTATTGTATTTTGCTCAGTAACAAGTGTTATTTAGACTTGCATATAATTTATTTTCAATAATACTAATAAAAATTATGAGTGAAAAACTTCCAAAAAAAACTACAACCCCACTCATTCAAAAAATAAAGGGGTTGGTGTTCTTGTTATTGCTTCTCTATTTAGCTTTACTGATAATATATTAATTTTTGTAAGAATGAATCTTAAATGTCGTCCTACTAGGAATTTCAAAAGAAACATCAAAAATCTAATTCTTGAGATTTGAAGTCTCCTAGTGAATTCAATAAAGACAGATGGATAAATAAAGTGAGAAATTTAAAGAAAATCAGCTAATATATGCCAAATAGAAACTATTCCCCCCCCCCCTCATCAATTATGTATAATACAAAGTAGAATGATGTCTGTCCGTCTGTCCCTTAAGATCTCGCTAACCACTGAACCGATCGGATTCTACTCTTCAGGGAATATACCTATATACAATTTTTTAATTATTTAAATAGTGGATGAGTGGGGGCATCTCCAGGTAATAAAAGATGTAATCATACCTCTTGGGGCAAAGCCCCTAGAGTCTAGGGGCGAAGTTGCTAGTATTATATAAAGTAGTAAGGTTTATCGATAGAGTACTTCATTTTAGGGAAGCTTTATATTGGTCAAAGGATGGTTTTATGCTTTTTTTTCTGCTTATCATAGCTATAAACATTCGCAGGACCTGTGAGAAGCTACACTGTAAATATAAATCATTTCAGTTCAGAGCGGTTAGAAAGATCCTTTGGTACACATAGACACACAGACAGAGATCCTGTTACTTTTTTACAAGGATAATAGTGGCAGGAATTATATATTTGATATCTATGGTCAAATTCAAGTTTTCAACATATCTTATCAAATCTATCCTAACCTCTAAACTAGCTCAATATTTGTAGTAAAAAATATTCAGCTGGAATACCCCATTCCCCCTGCCCCCCTCTCATTCATTTGGAATTCATTTATAGTTTGAAAAAAATAGCAACAAAAAAATCTTGAATCATTGCTAAAGACCTTTTTATAACAGACAAACAATCCTAACTTTGTTATCTATCTATCTTTATTTAAATAATTTAAACAACATTTTAAAGAAATTCTTTAAATATAGAACCCAACGTGTATTGGCAGTACAAAAATCTTAATGCTAGCAGACATATGTTTATCAACATTAGCAGAAAACTATTTCCACAAGAAAAATTATTCAGGTTTCTACTTTATAATTTAAAATATTTTTTCTGATAAAATGTTTGACAATATCATATAATCATTTACCAAAAAAAATATCCTAACCTCTAAACTAGCCCAATATTTGTAGTAAACCTATGTTCCCTAATAAATATTCAGCTAAAATACCCCCCTCTCATTCATTTGGAATTCAATTAGTTTTGAAAAAAAGAGCATAAAAATCTTCGATTTTTACTAAAGACCTTTTTATAACAGACAAGCAATCCTAACTTTGTTATCTATCTATCTTTATATGAATTAAAAGTATTTTGCTTTTTTTGTTTTATTACAAAAACATTAATTACATTTAAATTATGTTGTATTAAATTATAAATTACAAAATTTAGATATAATTATATAAATTTTCTCATATAGTTTTAGTTTCAATTATAATTGAAAAATGAATATGCTGTACATATACACATACAATAAGCTATATAAGTTGGAAAGAATTTTAATGTATTCAATAGATTTGAAATCTGCATAAAATGTTAAGAATTTTTTTTATAAAAATCGTTTTTATATTATTCTTTTTTTAAAAGCGCAAATACAATTTAAGTTAATTAATTTTGACCAATGGGATAGGCACATTGGAAAGTACCTGAGCTCTAATTGGTTGAATGATGTACGACACTTAAGCTTCTCCAATCAGAGCGCAGATTGATTTCAACCCACCAATCACAGATGTCAAAATTAATTAACTTAAATTGTATTTGCGCTTTTAGATAAAGAATATTACAAAAAACGAATTAAAAAATACTTACGATTTTATGCAGATTTCAAATCTATTATATACATTAAAATTCTTTCCTTCTTATATAGCTTAACATACAATATTAAAGAAATAGAAACATTTGCCATTGCATGAATTTCAACCTTACTTACTAGGATAGACCCTTTTTAACTTAAATTTTCAACATCAATAATTCAGCTAACCAAACAAACACAAACCAATCACTATCCAATAACAAACCAAATCTGACTTTTCCTATCTCATCTAATTAAGTTAATTTTGCCAAAAACAAATATAAGCATGTGATTTTATAATTACAATAGTAAAAACAATCATAAAAGGTAAACATCTAATATTAAACACTAAACTACTTACTATTGTGGTAGGGTGAAGCATTTCAACCCTACAACGCGAGTTCGATTCAAAAGAGCCCCTAGCCTTAAGGATTCTATCAATAAAGTACTACAAGTAGTTACTGTTTAAAACATATATTTGAACTGAATACACATTAGATCTTTTCATGAAAATACCCTTTCTCGAATTTCATTCTTCTGCTAACCTAAAAAGTTACTTTAGGGGCCTAGAAATACATGTACAAAATTTCAGCTCTTTATCTCTACTGGCGACCTAGCGCCAGGCATGTAAAATATCAACAGATAACGGTAGCACGGCGGTTTTAACAATATCTCAGTAATGTGCAGGTTTTAAGCTCTTCTGCATATTTCAATTTAAACACATAAGGCAAAAGATATGATATCCAAAAAATCTTTTGTCAAAGTCTACTCTAGACCTAGCGCCAGTCAGTTTTCTAAAATCATGCATTTTATACCTGTGAAAAATGAAATCGCCAGCGCTAGGTGTAGAGTAGACTTTGACAAAAGATTTTTGGGATATCATATCTTAGGCCTTATGTGTTTAAGTTGAAATATGCAGAACACCTAAATTCACCTTCCAAGCCATTCTCTATGCATTTTAAATTTTTTAATGAAATAACGGGATTTCAAAACTGCCTTTTGAAAAAGGCCTAAAAAGTATCTTTTTTTGTCCCTTTTTTCACTGTTTATAGTTACAACTTATTAAGATATTATTCTCAGTTAAAAAAAAATTGGCGCTTCCAGCACCAAAATCGGCAAAAACAGGCAGTTAAACTTCTGTACCCCTACTTAACCCCCTAACAGACCCCTCCCTCTATCTCGGCTCCTGTTACAGATAGAGATGTAAAACTTTTTCTGGTGGTTCATGTGTATTTTTAGAGAAAATTACTTTTCTAGTCATAGCGGTCAGACTGCTCCTTATCCGCTTTTTAGCGGCCAATCGCTAAATATTAAAACTGCTGTAGAGCAGCCAATTTTAAAGCTAAGAAAACCAAATTTTATGACGAACTATTATTTTTTATAACAAAAAAAATATCTTTTCTGACCATTGCCGAAAAACGACAAATAATGGAAACCGCCAATTTTGGCGGTAAAATGGCGGTTGGCGGCGCTAAATAATATTTTTATCTGTTTATAGTTACAATTTATTAAGATATTATTCTCAGTTAAAAAAAATTGGCGCTTCCAGCACCAAACCCAGCAAAAACAGGCAGTTAAACTTCTGTACCCCTACTTAACCCCCTAACAGACCCCTCATCTATCTCGGCTCCTGTTACAGATAGAGACATAAGACTTTTTTCTGGTGGTTTATGTTTATTTTTAGAGAAAATTACTTTTTCTAGTCATAGCTGTCAGACCGCTCCTTATCCGCTTTTTAGCGGCCAGCCACTAAATATTAAAACTGCTGTAGAGCAGCCAATTTTAAAGCTAAGAAAACCAAATTTTATGACAAACTATTATTTTTTATAACAAAAAAAATACATTTTCTGACCATCGCCAAAAAGCAACAAATAACGGAAACCGCCAATTTTGGGAGTAAAATAGCGGTTAGCGGCGCTAATTAATATTTTTATATGTTTATGATCACAATAAAAGACTTCATACAAAAATTGACTGATTAAGGTCTGGAAAGGGGCAACACAGATAATTGTTGAAACTAATGTAATAGATTTTTATTTTAGTCAGATGCCAGATGCAGGCAATTAAATAAATTAACATTTAGAAATATTATCAACTTGTCTACAAAGGGTTCAAAAAAATCAAAATATACAAATCTAATTTTTAAAAACATCAAGATGATCTTTTCCATCCTATTACATATTATCTTTCTTATTTTCCTTTTCAAATGCAAGATGTATTTTCAAAAATTAACTGTTGATAGAAAGATTCTGGATCATTGACAGAAAACGAAGTTGCCGGTGATTCTTATGTGCTAGTATGCATAAAATGACTTTAAAAATGTCTTCTGATTTTAGTTGAAAGGTGGATACAATAAGTGAAGGGCCTATTTTTATAGTATCTAACAAAAAAAAGTTTATAATCAGTGATAGTGAGAAAAATTGTGTCTATGGTTGTCTTTATATAAACTTTTGTAAAATATTTAATATTGATATAGTGTAAAAAATAATTGTAGTAATATTACCATTTTCCCCTTCAAGGACGTCCAATGTGTTTATTAGGCGGGGGGGGGGGGAAGGATATTTTATTTTGGGGGGATAACAGGATGTCTGTTTTTATGTCTCTCTGTACTGAAGGATCTCACTAACTGCTGAACTGATATGGTTCCCCATAACAGGGTAGCTTCTCTTAGGTCCTGGGAAGGTTTATAACTAATTTGGGGAGGGTAACACCACCTTCCTTTAAACTTTAAAATCTAGGAATCAATCTGATTTGACACACAAAAAGTGTAGTAAAGTATGAATAAATATATATGATTGATCACATGGTACCTTCTGAATAAATTTTGACAAATAAAATAAAAATGAGGGACAACAAAACTAATGAAGTACAATAAAAAAATATGGATATTTTTTGTTATAAAAAATAATAGTTCGTCATAAAATTTGGTTTTCTTAGCTTTAAAATTGGCTGCTCTACAGCAGTTTTAATATTTAGCGGCTGGACACTAAAAAGCGGATAAGGAGCAGTCTGACCGCTATGACTAGAAAAGTAATTTTCTCTAAAAATACACATGAACCACCAGAAAAAGTTTTACATCTCTATCTGTAACAGGAGCCGAGATAGAGGGAGGGGTCTGTTAGGGGGTTAAGTAGGGGTACAGAAGTTTAACTGCCTGTTTTTGCCGATTTTGGTGCTGGAAGCGCCAATTTTTTTTTAACTGAGAATAATATCTTAATAAGTTGTAACTATAAACAGTGAAAAAAGGGACAAAAAAAGATATTTTTAGGCCTTTTCAAAAGGCAGTTTTGAAATCCCGTTATTTCATTAAAAAATTTAAAATGCATAGAGAATGGCTTGGAAGGTGAATTTAGGTGTTCTGCATATTTCAACTTAAACACATAAGGCCTAAGATATGATATCCCAAAAATCTTTTGTCAAAGTCTACTCTACACCTAGCGCTGGCGATTTCATTTTTCACAGGTATAAAATGCATGATTTTAGAAAACTGACTGGCGCTAGGTGTAGAGTAGACTTTGACAAAAGATTTTTTGGATATAATATCTTTTGCCTTATGTGTTTAAATTGAAATATGCAGAAGAGCTTAAAACCTGCACATTACTGAGATATTGTTAAAACCGCCGTGCTACCGTTATCTGTTGATATTTTACATGCCTGGCGCTAGGTCGCCAGTAGAGATAAAGAGCTGAAATTTTGTACATGTATTTCTAGGCCCCTAAAGTAACTTTTTAGGTTAGCAGAAGAATGAAATTCGAGAATAGGTATTTTCATGAAAAGATCTAATACACATACAACAATTTAATAGCTTATATACAAGACAGATTACAAATGGGTTAGGTAGAGAAGGGTGTGGGGGAGATGGGGGGAAGCCCCATCCAGGTGAACAGTAGAGGGGTAGGCTCCCGTAGGGGGGTAAGGTAGACGTCCCCCGGAAAAGGGTAGGTTGCTGGAGCATGAAGTGGGGAGGGGCAGCGCCACTCCCGTTATCAGCGGTGGATAAGTTGACCGCTGTCTCTGATGATCAAACAATGGCCAAAAATGGGCTGGCTAGAATTGTGATAAGCCGGGGATTAACGTCTGGGTGTTATTTGGTAAACACGGAGCATAGTATACTCTGGAAAAGGCCTGTCCGTATGCCGCCTACCACACTATAATAAATCCTTTAAATGTTTTTTAAAGTTTAACAGTTAAGATTTATGATACTTAAAATAGAACACACAAAAAATAGATTTATGTAAGTATTAAAAATAATTTAAAGAATGCATAAACATTAATTAGTCTACTTAGAATTGAACTGACATAGGATTCAAAGAATCAACACTAAACACCTTTCTCCTTTCTCTTCATCTTACGATATTTAAAGATTGCAGTTGCAATTGTCAACTAAGATCTTTGACCTATTTTTATTACTATTTTAAGAAAAGAAAAAACTTAAATTTTTAAAATTCACTTTATATATTTAGCCTTAAATAATAAAAAAAATATATATATAACATTACTAACATTTTTTTTAAATATTTTTAGAATAAAATAATTTTACATGAATGAAAGAAACAAAAAGAGTCTGAAATTGATTTTGAAACTTTCTCAAAGGTTTTGTTGATATGATTGGTGAAAATTTTCAAATATATGCAAATTTGTTACCAGTTGAAGAAACTGTCGGAACTTTTCAGCATTTTTCTGGATAGTTTCACTTTCTAAAAATTTAAAATAATTAAATAATGAAAGAGGTAATAAACTAAATGTTTCATCCACGTATCTACTTTGTGATTATAACATTTGTAATATTTCTTTTGCAAAACTTATATGTACTTGGTTTAGATAATGTCTAACTAATTGTTAAAATATTCGAGTTTATCAGGAAAGGGAAATGGTTAATTCTACAATAAAATTTAAAATATGATTAAAAACCCCTAAAAAAGTAAGTTAACCTAATAAAGCATAACATTTATAATAATATGCTGCACATCATTGTAATTTTAAAACACATTAAATATAATGAACTATTTAAAAGTGACTAATGTAAGCAAGCTTTACATGTTAACAAAACTCAAAAATACCTTTGTATTATTTAGTTACTGCAGATCTGATCTTCTTGATGATGAAGCTGTTGTTGACAAACTGAACAGCCAAGACAACCAGATCATGAAGTCCCAGGACTGACAGTCCTAACCAGAGTCCTAAGCTGCTGCCAACATCTATGATATACTTGAACATATCATAGTTTGGCACCTTCTCTGTAACAATAACTTTCTCATTGAAAGTTAGATAAGCATCACTGTCAGCATGATCATCTTCAGAACCCTCTTCATCTACAAAATAATTTATTTCTTTGCAAGATTGTCTGCATTCTTCTTCAAATCTGATGTTTTTTTTAAAAGTGACAACTTTTTTAAAAAAGTTTCTTTGAAAGTCTTCCCAAAATTTACCATAAAATGGGTAAGGGTAAGTTTTGTTACATTGTTTGTTGTATGACAACCATGGAGGCACACAGCTAATATCATTCTTCTCAAATTCCTTTTGAATTTTATCACCAACACAATTCTTATAATGTTCCTCTGACATTGGCTTTTCATCACTCTTACAGAATGATTTAATTGTTAACTTAACATTGAAGAAATGTCCTTTGCCTTCTTTCATAAAGATTTCCTTTCCTATATGAGAGGCAACATTCGGCATGATAAAACTTCTATAGTTTCTGTCAGTAATGAATACCCTTGCATCATCTGTATTCCAATGATATAATACTATTTCTTGTGTAAAATTAAGAATTGAAGTTTCTTGACAAAGGCCAAATCCAGGTATAAATACAAGACTATCCTTAAATTTTCCTCCAATTATATCTATGTTTTCAACTTTGTTCAAATCTAATACTTGTTCTGTGAGCTCATCAAAAGTAATATTCAGATGTCCACCCCAAGATATACACAAAGTGGTTTCATTACATTTAGCATATCCCTTAAACATCCAATCATAAAAAGGATAACCTAGTTCATCCATTCTTGTGAGATTGATCTGATTTGTAGGACATACTGTAATCAGAGGAATATCATCATCTGTGATACTTCTTTCATTTGTAGAATCTACTGTTGGAGGGTCCATCAAGTTTTGGGTTGCTGTTGTTACCTGATAACAAAACATCACAAAGGAAATGAGTAGGACAAGAATTCTTAAAACTTTTAAAATCTCCATTTTGCTTTAACTTTTAGGTATATTGAAAAATGCCTTATTATATTTCTCACTAAGTTGCTTGCTGTGTATGCACATAAGCAGACTGAAGTAAACTTTCCTATTTCATTATAATTTTATACATAAATATAATTGAGGCATGTTATTATACACAGGGTGATTCAAATAAAACTGTGTTTTCTGTTTTTCTGACACAACCAGAAGAAATAATAAAAAATAAAACAATAATAAGTCCTTGTTCTCTGTAAAATAATACATTTAACTTTATTTTTTATAATGTTTATAAATGTGGCCGCAATGATAGGTATATGTAAAGGGTGAGCAAAAAAAAATGCATACCTTTTTAAAATTCAAATTGTGTTAATAGTAGAAAAATGTTACGCATACCGTTAGAACCGCTAAGACGTCTATTTTTTGGAAATATAAGAACGATTCCTGTGCTACGCATAGTTTAGGAGCTACATGTTAAAATGTCCCAACTGATGTAAAACTTGACTTGCGAGTAAATTTTAAAATATAACTAAAAATTAGAGAAGATGTTTTGCAAAAAGAGATGCCTACATTTTTAAATTTCAAATTGCGCGGCTTGTGTTAATAGTAGAAAAGTGTTACGCATATCGTTAGAACCGCTATGAACTGTATTTTATGGAAATGTAAGAACGGTTCCTGTGCTACAAATAATCTAGGAGCCAGATGGTAAAATGTCCCAAAATTTACTCGCAAGTCAAGTTTTTAGTCAGTTGGTACATTTTAACACGTAGCTCCTAAACTATGCGTAGCACAGGAATCGTTTTTATATTTCCAAAAAATAGACGTCTTAGCGGTTCTAACGGTATGCGTAACATTTTTCTACTATTAACACAAGCCGCGCAATTTGAATTTTAAAAAGGTACGCATTTTTTTTTGCTCACCCTTTAGTATCAAAAATTGTTTTAAGTAAAAGAATTAGTGGATGAAAAATTGAGATAACTCTTTCGATTTATCAAAAAATACTTTTATGAGTTTTAAAGATGAACTGCTTTTCTTCTCCCCATAAATACTTTTAAGACTGTGACATGAAGATATATAAAACAATTTACTTTTTTTATTAGAATATCTAAAAAGAAGAAAGTTATGTTGATTTAAAATCTTTATCTTAAAATACTTATTTTATAAATTATTGATATACTATGTCTTAAGCTCTTATCTGTCAATCAAAATTAAAGTATTCAGTAATCAAATGAGGGTGGGTTATTAATGAATATAAGCAATTATTATGGTTAGATTTATTAAGCATAAAAAAGAGAATATTTGTTTTCCAAAAAGGAATTTTAGATAAAATTTTTAATGTAATTGATAGAATATTTTGTCGTACATATTAAAATGTTTTTTTTTCAAGAAAAAAAAGTTTTATTTTAAATGTAAAGCACCAGAATAAAGCAACATATGCACCTCTTGAAATTTGCCATTGTTTTAAGAGATATTAGTAAACACTTTTTCTAAGTTTAATGTATATTTTTACAGAAAAGGATCTATAATAATTTTCTGGTTATATCAAAACATTGGAAAATGCATTTTATTTGAATCACCCTGCATTGAACTAGCCAGTACAACACATGATGTACTTTAAGTATCTAGTTGCCATGAAGGTGTGGAGGGCAGTCAACCCTTCCCCCCATTTTTCATTTTAGTTCTTTCAAATAATGTTGTGGTAAATTTTTGTCTTACACCTTTGCTTTTTCAGTCACACTTCCTATTTCACAGAGCCCGCAATCAGGATCCAATTATGTGGGGTCAGGTTATGTGTTGTAAAGACTCTATAAGCGATGACACCTCTAATGTAATAATGTATCAAGCTGAATTAAACTTGCCTGTAATAATCATCAATGACATAAGCTCATTATAATTTTTTCAATAAATTATAAAAAGAAGCCTTTCATTGAAAAAATAATCAATAATGATCAAGCATTTATAAAATTCAAAGGAATTTAGTATTCATAATATATCTTCTAAATAAAAATTGGACATTTTTTGTAATCATTAACAATTAAGTATAAGTATTGATATTCATATAGTATTAGCTTAAAATTATTTGAAATTTTATTTCAATTCAACAATTAATTAGAAACAGTTAATCTTCAATAGGAATTCTTCAAACAATCTATGAGATTAAATAAGATGTGAAACAAGATATTTCTAAGAATTATTTTATCATTATGAAATAATATTGTTTGGGTTTATGTATATTATTGACTACATGAAATCAAAAATATCAGAATTGTCATATAAATAAAAAAAGACATATTTGAGTTTACAGTTTTGCAGCTGAAACTTTGTAAGCTTTTTGGAAGTTGTCATTCTTGTGTTATGTTGGTTTGATATTTTTATCCAAGTTATCTATAATACAAAGTAGAACGATGTCTGTCTGTCTGTCTGTCCATCCATCCATCCGTCCGTATGTCTGTCCCTTAAGATCTTAGTAACAACTGACCAGATCAGATTCTACTCTTTAGGGTATATGCCTACTGGTTCTGTGGTGGTTTTAAGCTATTTTCTTGGAGGGTGGGAACCCCCAACCCCCCAAAAACACAAAAATCTCCCATTTTTTACAAATTTTTACAAATTTGCAATTTTACAAATTTTACGAATTTTTTTTTGCTTTTTTCAGCTGGGTAGGTAATAGAAAATGTAATAATACCTCTGAAAAGCCCCTAGAGGCTACGGGATATGTACTTATGGGCCTCTAAGTAAATTAAAGGGAAGGGGAGGTGAATTCTTCCACTTTCTATTTCAGAGTAAAGAAAAATTTTGAATGAGGTGGGAGGGGGAGGTTTTTAGAGGCTATCATTTGTGAAGGTAAAGGTGCCCTACCTCAAAAAGTTATTAACCTTCTCTGGACCTATAAAAGCTTAACTGTAAAGGAGAACCATATGAGTTAAGCAGCTCAAACAATTCAAAATTCCTCACCTTATTTAAAAAAGACTCTAAATTGTCTCCAAATGCTTCCTAAGAAAATCTGCATTTAGTAGCACAGAAAGGAAATAATTTTGAAAGTAAATCCTAAATTAAAATTATTGTTTTGTCTGTAAATTTTAATTAATGAGTAACATAGGTCCTGGGATGTTTATATTTCTATTTATTTTTTTGGAATGCATTCCTACTGCTTCCATTAGATAGCTCCAAGACGCCCTGGGCTATAAAAATTATAGATTAAATTTGAGGAAATATGAAAATCATTATGTATAACGTATATTAATCTACCAAAATTTGCCTGTTGTATTTTTGTATGTGTTTTTATTACTCCAAATTTGACCTAATCTCTGGTTTTAGCGGTAAATTTACCTCTTATACCTTTATAAAAGTAAAAGAGTGTTTGTCTGTTTGTGTTTACTATAATATCATGCAAACCTCTGACCTGAAAATGTTTATTACTATTTGTAGAAGAGGTTTACTACCCCCCAAAATTTACCTTTTTTTTTAAAAAACTAAATTTGAAAGAAGAGATAGACATCATCCCCACCCAACGCATAGTTCCCCTAGGGTTGTAGCACTAGTGTTGAATGAAGTTACTGATGGAAAAATTTGGACTCTTCTATCTTATCTGTTTAAAATTCTTCTACATATATTGTGATATTTTATAGTAATGTTCAATTTCAATAATTGTAAATAGTTTTTAACCTGTATATTCTCCAATTAGAGATAATGGCCCAAAATATGCTATCATTAATGGTATTAAAATTATGTTAATGCTCAATAGCAATAAATTGTGTGCAATGCATTTATTCCAATTAGAGATAATGATCCAAATTGTTCTTTCATTATTGCATGATATTATAACAAGGATGACAACATCCATAAGTAGCGAAGCACAAAAAATCGTGGATGGAAATACGTAAATAGATTTAAAGTGTATTTATTAAAAACAAGAATAGATTTATTGGAGAAAATAAACACGAAACCTTGTTTTATTTTTAATGATGACGACGGTCAAAGTAGATTACATAAAAGATTCTCATAATAATGGGAAATTTTTTTTTGATACTGATAACCCAAAAAAGTTTGAAAATTGGACCAAAAACACCAAATATATGGGAAAATGTGTAAAACATATAAAAATAGCCAAAAACCTGACCGCCATGGTTGTTGTCTTTAAACGACGGGAAATTTAATTTTGATATCTATAACTGAAAAAAAATTTGGAAAATCGGACCATAAACACTGAAGATATGGAGAATAATGTGAAAAAATACAAAAATAGCCCAAAACCTGCAAACAGGCAGTCTGGCAGTCATGGTTGTTTTCTTTAAACGACGGGAAATTTATTTAATTCTTATATCTATAACTGAAAAATGTGAAAAATACAAAAATAGCCTAAAACCTGCCAAAAAGCGGTCCGACCGCCCTTGATGTTTTATAGTTAATTGTGCTCCTTAATAATGGGACTGTTGTCAAAAAATATCAGCTGTCTACCTTTAATAGGAGCCGAGAAAATCACGTTTCCCCTATTCTGTCTCATGACGGACGGACGGACATTGTGAATTATAGAGTAGCTTTGCTACTAAAAATTATAATAATGCTCAAATTATTAGTAAATTGTGTAAAGTATTTATTCCCATTATAGATAATGACCCAAAATATTCTATCTTTATTGCTATTAGAATTACTAGCGGATATGCCCCTAGAAGCCTCTAGGGGCACTGGTAGGAGGGGTAAAAGTCGACTGCATCCCATTTTAAATTTGAGTTTCAAAAGAAATAAAAAAAATATTTTTTGGGGGAGGGGGCTGAAGACACCCTCTCCAAAAATAGTTTAAAACCTTCCCAGGACCTATAAGAAGCTTTACTGTAAAGGAGAACAATATTGGTTCAGCGGTTAGCAATATCCTTTGGGACACACAAAAAAATGCTTACTACTTTATATAATAGGATGGTACTGCTCAATAAAAGGTGTTAAAAAAAACGATCACTTTAATTTTTTCAATAAAAACCCCACAGTTTTAGTCAAATAATAATAAAAAAACATCACAATTTATGCTCAAGCAATGACAATGAGATAACAATATTGAATTTTTAATCTACCTCCCTCCCCAGGGTATGACAGCTTGAGACCCTTGTGTATAATTTTTCTCTATGGAGAGTGCATATTTTAATACAAATGAAGACTTGTGTCTTTGTTTAAGATGAACAAACTTTCTAAAGTATTTAAAATCTTGGAGATACAACCCATAATGTTTAGAATTCCATCCATCTAGATGCATCTGTTTAAATCCTTATTAAGCAAGGGAGCAAACAGCGCGCCAGGGCCCATAGCCATTATTCCAACACCACTAGGAAGGGCAACTTCAGACAATGTAGAACAGCCACCACTAGTCACAATATAGGCAGCAGTTTTTACCCTGACAACCTGCAAACCTGCCAGGGATGAAGCTTGCCCTAGCTAGGGTCTAGTCCCCCAGTGGAGCATTCAGGGAGTCTGCAGCTCATGATTTCTTGAGTATCTTTGTCTTGAACCCACAGAGAGCTAGCCACAGAGCCCTCAGAAGCATATTATCCATTCCACCGAGGGGTAAGGTTATCCACCTTTTTAACACTGACCTGTTTTTCAACACCATCTCCTGCAAGCCTGGAGGCCTCAAGCAGAGGTTGTTTCTTAAGACTGTCACACCACCAGAAATCTTCACCATCAATGTTGTCCAACCCCTGAGAGGTATGGTCCCCTGCCTGCTAACTATCAAGAAGGTGGTCCTGCCATCCTGGTACTGGCTGATGTGGCCATGAGCTTCTCCTAAAGCAGCGGCTCCCAGACCTGGTCATAATCCCCAAAGGGATCTTTGGGCACTGGGACCGATCAGAGACTGTGTTCAAGGCCAACAAATGCAGTTATTTCCCAATGGCCTGACAGTACATGGAGATCTTGTTTGGCAGTACAAGCTGATCAACAGCCACCCCAAGTTTGGGGCCCATGGACCCACCATGGGACTCACTAGATAGGGACAAGCTGTGGGAGGACCTGGAGATGAAGGACAACAACATCATGCAGGGCCAGCCCGAGCTGAAGAAGGAAGCCTGAAAACTAGTCTACATGTACCAGATCATCTTCTTGGGCACCAATCCTGGCTGCATGCCCAAAAAGTTCAAGCTGCAGTTGAAGCTGAAGCCGGAGACGCAGCCAAAGCAGCAATTGTTCATTAAGCTTAGGCTTTTTATTATCATAGTATTATTTGGGGTAATTTTGTGTATCATAATTGGAGGTATACATTAATTTTTCAGTCATTGTCTTACCACTTTTAGACTTATGTAATGACATTCTCAGTCAAATTCGAATTTAAGCATTACACTAGAGTACACACTATCGAAGTAAAATAAATTATAAAAAGGATGACAACATCCATAAGTAGCGAAGCGCAAAAATTAAGAAAACTTGAGAATCTAGGAATCGATCTAGCACCCCAAATAACAGACAGATGAACAAAACAATATAAAGATTAGATGGGCATATGGTATAGGAATCTTCTCTAAAATTTTCAGCTGTCTATCTTGAATAGGAGCCGAGAAAATCACGTTTCCTCCAATTCATTAATTACGGATGGGCGGACAGACATTTGGAATTATTGAGTAGCTTCGCTACTAAAAAGACGCCTGGTTATTGGAAAAATAATTAATGATGATCAAGTATTGATAATAATTCTAAGGATATTGGTTTATCAATTATTTCCTATAATATTTCTTTTGAATACTAATTGGGAATTTTTTGTATGCATTTACTACAAGGACGTCTAAGGAAGTAAATATGTGATTACCCCCCCCCCCCACCAAAATTTTTTAAAAAAATTTTGCTACCAACCCTCCCCCCTCCAAAAAAAAAACTAAAAAAAACTTGGACGTACTTGCCTATATGATGTAAAAATCCCCTCCCCCCCCCCAAAATAAACAATAACAAAGCTTGGATGTCCTTGAATTTCTCACTATAATATACAAGTTTTATTTTTATTTAGTATTTAAGCTTTAACATATTCTTAATTTTATTACATTTTAAGTTCAAATGGGATTTTTAATGCAATCTATGACAAGAAATAATTTTTCTAAAAATATTTTGTATTATGAAAAGATGTTCAATGACTGATTAATCCACGGCTAATAGGTCTTTTTGTCAATCTATACATTTATACAATTAAAGAATCCATTCTTTCATAAGGAGTTGATGGTAACTTAAAACACATTATAATAATACATTAATTTAAATTAGAATACAAAATTCCTTTTATTATTTTTCGATCCTGCTTCGCTTCAAAACCTATTAATATCCGGTGGACTAGAACTGGGTTTCAGCCATACTGAAAAAATATATCCAATTTTTTTACGAATATAAAACTGTACAATTATTAGATGAGAACCAGTTTTTTTAGCCCCATGATGCATTTATATCTGCAGAAAGCTGTATATAATACGATGCAAGAAATTAATTATTATAATTGAGTATTTTGGGTCATTATCTCTAATTGGAATTTTTAAAAGCGAAGCTTTTCTATAATTAGAGTTGGTCTATCCGTACATCTGTAATAGATAGATTTTTTTTGTTAATTTGAGCTTGTTAGAATTGTCCTATTGACTTCAAACTTTGCATGGTGATTCCTGTAGTAGTTAGGTACGATATAGAAAGCGTAGCAACTCTATAATCGTTACCAGAATGTCCGTAAGTCCAATTTAAGCATGTTGATTTTTAACTTTTTAACAACAAATTTGTATGTGATAAAATTATCTGATTGATTCGGTTATTGAAATAGTGATTCCTAGGACAACAAAGTACAATGTTATAAGCGACGCATCTCTACAATCAAGTCCTAAAAACGGAAGTATGTCCTTAAACATTATCCTGTATACATGTAAGCAGTTTTTCAACAAATTTATATACATTTGTATTCTGATTTTTCAGTTCTGACACTATACAAGTATTAGTGTTTGTTTGTCCTTGCGTTTCAGAGCTTCACTTTTATGGATGTTGTCATCCTTGTTATATTGCAAACCATTTATAATATTAAAGTTGAACGTTTTCTAGACAAAGTAGCTTACAAACTTTTCTCGTATTCATTCGAATCCGGTGGATAGGAACCGGTTCTCATTCATACGAAAAAACTATGTCTAGCATCGTATTATAGTCAGCTTTCTACGAATATAGAAATGTACAATCATAAGATTAAAACCAGTTTTTTAGCCGGTGCCTTCGGCACCTCGGGGCTAAAAAATCTGGTTTTAATCTCATAATTGTACTTTCTATATCCGCGGAAAGCCGTTTATAATACGATGCGAGAAATAACCATTCCAACAATTTCTTTATTCTATACTAGTGCTACTCCCCTAGGGGTGGGAAGGAGGGGGAAAAGTCCATCTCCCACTTACAATTTTTTTAAAAAGTTTTAAAAAGGAAAGGTAAAAACAAAGGGGGGGGGGAGTAATCCCCCTTCCAAATATGAATTGAGTGGTTTCATGATCTTCTGGTACATACAAAGAGACAGACAGACAAACATCCTTTTACTTTTATATAAGGATAAGGGGTAATTTTAATTCTCCTAAAACATAAAAGGTAAAGAAAAAATTTTGTCCGTTTATTACATTTGTTTGTTTTGCCCAAGAATATATTTACACAGGTATAAGGCATAACCAACAAGTGAAATAAATCTAAAATAATATTTGGAGAGGTCGTCAATTTACAATGTGTTGCCCCCCAACGACAGCTGAAAAACACGTATAGGTTTTGTGATTTTCTTCCAAATTAATTTCGTTATTGGTATGAGCTGATATTTACACAGTGTTCCACAAAAATGACTTTTATGAGGTGGGTTCTTTAAAAAACAAGTTTTGCTGAATTAGTCATAGCACCAAATTTTATTTTGCACAAATTTATCTATAAATTAAAAGAGGGACTTAAAAAAAAGGTTATGAAAAGGCGATTTTTGAAGATTTTTACCATGATTTTTTTGCATAAATAATTTCTTCTTGAGAGGATGGTGGTACCCTCCCCCAAAATAGTTATAAAACTTCCCAGGACCTATGAGAAGCTATTCTGTAAAGGAGAACCATATTGGTTTAGCTGTGTATCAGTACACCCAGACAGAAAGACAGACATTTTTGAGGGGGGGGGGGTGGGTGGGGAAGTTTCATTTTTTCTAAGTCTAAAAAGAACTTTTAAAATGTTAAATTATTATTTATGTATATATTTTTAAAAGCAAATCTTTTCTATAACAATTATGTACAATTTAAGAAGCATAGCATCTCAATAATTGCTACCAGAAAGTCTGTAAGTCCATTTAAAACTTTACTTTTTTGACAACAACTTTTTAGTAGCAAATAATTCCAAATGTCCGTCCGTCCGTAAGAGACAAGGTGGGGGAATCGTGATTTTCTCGGCCCATTTTTAATTTTTGGGGATTAAATATGTTAACATTATTATTTTTAATTAACTAGGGTGATAGATTGATACCTACATTTTTAACTTTTTAAAATTTTCTTGACTCCTATTCAAGATAGACAGCTTAATCTTTCAGGGATAAAATAAGTTCATATTCTGCATTTTTGTTAAGTTTTATTAAGATTTGTCTATTGTTTGGGGTGCTAGTTCGATTCCTAGATTTAAAAGTTTTCTTGATTTTCTTTACTCCTATTCTAGATAGACGGCTGATATTTTAGGGATTAAATTTACAAATCCCCACAAAGTTTCATTAAGATTTGCTAATTGGTTGTGGTGCTAGATCGATTCCTAGATTTCCACATTGTAAATCATAAAAGGTTTCGTGATTTATTTATTTTTATTTTGTATTACACTGCTCTAGTTTATTCTTGATGTCATCCTTTTTTTAATAAATATGTTTTAGGGTGAAGAATCTTTGCATTTCAGACAGACAAAAGGACATACAGAGAAAAACACTATTGGGTAGTTTCACTATTATAATTTAGAAATGAGGATAGGGCTCATTTGAATTGATCTCAGCCATATGATAGTACAATAATAATTGTTAAGGTTTCGTGATTTTTGCAGTTTTTCTGGCAATGACGACATTTTATCTAACCCTCAAACTGATTTGTATTTGTTGGTATACTGGTACCCAAAGTTTTTAATAGATAATTTCGAACAAATGAACATTAACACTTTTAGAGTGTAAGAACTGAATAATCAGTATATAAATGTATAAAATTTCGAACCAAAATTGTAAGTAAATTTGTTGAAAAACTATTTAAATACATTATAATGTTTAAGGACATACTTACATTCTTAGGACTTGATTATAGAGATGATTTGCTTATACACATTGTTGTCCTAGGAATATTCCGAAAAATCAAATCAATTGGATAATTAATATGCATAAAAATTAACATGTTTAAAATGGACATACGGACATTCTGGTAACGATCATAGAGTTGTTACGCTTTCTCTATTGTACCTAACAAGTACAGGAATCACTATGCAAAGTTTGAAAATTATAGGACAATTCTAATATGCCTAAATTGACAAAAAGTTATGGACGGACGTACAGACCTACTCTAATTATAGAAAAGCTTTACTTTTAAAAATCAAATATTTTTCAAAAAAAAATCTTCCAAAAATTTTATGAAAAATCTACCAATTAATTTTAGGATCTTTTTAATATTCAAAATAGAATATACTTCTACTATAAAATGTTTGGTTTACTTTGTTTGGTCTTTCTTTTTGTTACTATTTATGGTATATCTCTTCATTAAGGTAAAATAATTTAATATGGAAAATGGTTATTTATGGCTCGTTTTATAGACCTGGAATAAGGAATAACCAACAAGCAAAATAAATCTAAAATAAAATTTGGGGGGCAAATGGAGAGGTCGTCAATTTTTCAATGTGTTGCCCCCCCAACAACAGCTGAAAGACACGCATAGGTTTCATGACTTTTTTCCTAGTTAATATTGTTATACGATACTATACTTGATTTTTCAATTTGGCTGATAATCGGTTCTAATCCAGTGGATATTAATCAGTTTTGAAACCATAGGAACTGAAATCCTCTTTCTTTGATAGCATTGCAGGAAAAATTTTAATTGTCTGTAAACAGATGGACCGAAAATACCCAGGTTTAGAATAGCTGTGCTACTAAACAAGGATGACAACATCCATAAAAGCAAAGCTCTGAAATTGATGGACAAACTAACATTAACACTGCAGAGTGTGAGAACTAAATAAGCAGATTATTATTGCATAAGTATAAAAACAAAATTGTGAGTAAAGTTGTTGAAAAACTGCATAAATACATAAGGATATACTTACATTTTTAGGACTTGATTATAGAGATGCTTTGCTTATAACATTGTACCTTGTTGGAATAGGAATCAGTATTCTAAAAATCAGATGAATTGGATAATTCTAACATACAAAATTTGATGTCAAAAAGTAAAAAATCAACATGTTTAAAATGGACATTTTGTTAATGACTATAGAGATATATAGTATTGTTATATAATATTCCTTGAAGCTGATTTACTATGTCTAGCTACTTTGGGAGGGTACATTAACCCTGTGGTTCTATCCAGTATCCAATACAACATAAATTATAGATGAACTGACCAATAAACAAAAGTGGAAAAAGCAATCTAGTCATAATAATAATAATAATGTTCTATTCTGGTAAAACAAAACATATCATGGCACCTCTGTTGAAACAGAAAATACTATGGCACCCCTGTTAGCAGCGTTGCGGAGCCGTTTGATTTTGAAGCGGCTCCGACCCAAAATGAAGAAACACTCAACATATTTTTTTGCCAAGTCTATTTTTGACTTTTGAAGGTTTTAAAAGTTAAACTTTAAAATTAATAAAAAACTCTGTGTTTAGCTAACCCGGAGCCGTTTTTTAACAAAAATTGCGGCTCCAGCTCGGCAAAATATGGCGGCTCCCGGCTCCACAACGCTGCCTGTTAGTGTACACTTCCGGTTATGTAAAAACAGCTGAGATGGGTCTTCTAAAGATAAAAATACATATTTGTTCATGTTTACATGTCGTTTGAGTTAAAATCAATTAGTTATCAAACCGCTATTGAAAATCACATAAAAAATCTGTAATACAATGTCATTGAATTTTAAGCAAGAATATAACAAAAATGTTATATTGTCGCGGCATTTATTTGTCTTGAAACATATACTTTTATCTTTTGAAAACCCACCTCTGACAGAAATGAGATGAATTCTTTAAGTTAGGTATCATCAGTAGTTAAAAGGTATTCGTGATGGAAATAAATAATTTTTTTTGCAAATTAGTTTTCTTTCTTAAATTCTAGTAACTAGGAACCTGGCGAGGTCATCCTGTTAAAAGGCTAATTTTTTCTTAGACTTTAACAAAGCATTAAAAAAGACCAAATTATAATTATAAATATCCCATTAAATTAAATAATAGCAAGTTTTATGCTCCGAAAAATCTGAAATAAAATTTACATAAAAATAAACAAGTTTAATAGGTAACTTTATTTATAAAAATAATAATGATACAAAAAAAGGATAAATTTACTAAAATTGGTTAAACACATAGGTAGGTAATTCTTTTTTAGTATAAAATATAAAACTAAAATACATTAAAAATTCACAGCCTTTGAATGTATGTACACTGTATAGACCCACACTTCATTTCTATAAAAATTTAGTTTAAAATTTCCAATTTTTACCAGACCACTGACATATAACTATACAAGATGTGTAGATTTCATATCCAACAAAATCTAATTTCTAATTTCATTCACTAGAAGCTTAAACTTATCAATGATAACAAAAACAAAAATTTATATCTTTAAAATCTTTATAGAGGTTTTCATAAAACAACTCTATATATGATTTATTGGTTACTAAATTTGTATGACCTCAGCAATGCAACTGATATAATGGCCATTAATTAATTCCCTTTAGGAGTTATTTAATAAAGAACTTTACAAACATGTTCAGAATGTAAAAATATTAATCTTAGCTTTACTTATCATGATTAGGCGGGAACTCCTAGAGGATGACAATTGAATTAGATTTCATTAGAATTTCCAGTTACCAGTTATAAAATCTACCCATCTTGTTTAGCTAGAAGATTGTTAAGATTGGGTATTTCAGACTAAATTTTTACAAGTACCGAACTGTGGACCAATAACATGTTCTGTCTCTGTCTGTATCTGAATGAATATTTGTCTGTCTGTTTATTTATTTGTCTCTGTTTCTAAACAATATATTCTCCTTGGTCTCCAGACAGAAGACGTTTAGCTGAGCATGTTGAGTTGGATGGAGTGTGGGAGCCATGGTGATGCTGATGATGGGCAGTAGCGCTCCGGTTGTTATGGTGCAGGGCTGGAGGTTGTAGACCTGCATCCAGTACATGTGCTGGAAAACCTAAACAAAGTAAACAGATTTTACAAAAGACATTAAAACAGACGTTAAAAATGGTTCCTATGGCTGCTATGTCATAAATAGTTAGAGTAGGGGGAATGCCTTGGCCTGTAAACATGCACAACTCATGCACTGTTAGGACTTCTTAGACAAAGTTCGTGCAATCAAAGGGTTGGTTGTCTGATGGATGTCACTTAACCTGATATGTTTTGGTGTCAAGAGTATGGCATCCCATTACAAGCAGATAATGCTCTGGAGGTAAGGTATCAAGTATAAGTACCTGGACTAGATCTGGCTGCTGGCTGTCCTGCTGCTGCGACTGGTGTGGAGGAATGGTGGAACTGCAGGTGAAACAGGTTTGCTGTAGCAGCAGACGGAGGTCCTGGATCCAGGGTGTGGTAGATGTGATTATTGTCAATACTACAAATAAGAATTTTAATTATTTTCAAGATATACATACATGCACAAAAATAAACAACAATGTCCAAACACCCAAGAAAAAAGCTTAAAACCACCACAGGACCAGAAGGTCTAGAGCCCAATTAGTGCAGCGGTTACAGAGATCTTAAGCTTCAGACAGACAGACATCAAGCTACTATGAATTAAAGATATTATATACCTGTGGTAGGTGTGCTCCGAGCCAGCAGTGCCCCCACCACCAGAGACAGCATACACAGAGTGGAGGGGGGACACAGCAGTCATTGTTGTTGTGTCTGTACTGTGGTCTGTCTCTACACAATTATGACCTAAACACAAACATAAAATTAAATTCTATTTACCTACCAAAACAAAAATAAAAAAAAGAGGTAACAATCAGTTTCTCTGTAGGAAATTGGGTCACATTTTAAAGAAGAAAAAAAACAAGATCTATAGCTTAAGACAGACAGACATCAAGCTACTTTGCTTTTTCAATAACATTTTACCTGAGTTGATGTAGTTTGTTGCCAGCAACTCTATCCTGGCAGGATAAGGCATCACAGGTTGGTACAGGTTGCCTGCCGCAGGGTTCTGTTGTTGTTGTTGCAGGGTTCCTCTCATAGTCACAGACCTGTGGAAAGTCAGGTACACAGGTTCTGGTAGAAAATATCTCAGTTTGCTCCAGAAGTTGGGATCCTGCCAGTGGACACATGGTGAGTCTTCTCTAAGGTTTCTCAACTCCGGTGCTGCTGACAGCAGGTCATCAACAGCATGATCTGCATCCAGCTGCTGCTCAACCTGGATGAACACAACCTTAGTGTTGTTGTCTTTGATGGCCTTCATAAATGATGGACGGATGTTGACCCACTGGGTGGCCAGGTACGCCCTGCTCAACACTATAACAGCTCTGGTTGATGTCTCTACAGCTACTGACACTGTGTCTGCCAGTGGTGTGGTGGGAGGAAAATCTCTCTGGTGCAGGCACAGCCTGTAGGAAGTGGCACCATGCTCCAGGTTGGCCGCCAAACTGCCCTCCACAAGGTCACCATCCTCTGGAGCATAGCTGATGAAAACATCAAAAAGTTTATCATTTGATGTAGAGTAGACGGAGCCTGCATTGTTGTCACTGCATGCTCTGTCACCAGTAGCTGTACCAGCAATAGCAGACATGCCTGAGACAGCTGTACCAGCAGCTGATCTCCTTGTCTTGGACACACCACCAACAAACCATGATCTGATGGTCTTGCGGAAGGTGAAGGTGAGCAGGTAGCCAATGACAAGAATTAAAACAACCAGCAGGACACTAACAAGTATGGGTGTATAGTCTGTGATACTGCCTGTAGTTGATACAGTAGTACCACCACCACTACTAGTTGTACTTGGCTGGAGAACTCCTGATGTTGTACACGCTACAGTTGACATTACAGACAAAGCTTCTGCACCTGCTGTTGTCACACATTTGACAGAACTTTCTGTCAAATCCACAATTTTGCCAGCAAACTTTTGCCTGAACTGTAGAAAAGGCCTAACATATTCACACTCACAGGTCCATGAGTTGCGGCCCAGGTATAAATGACTCAACAATGGATTATTCAGCTGCCAGACTGGGAAGCTTGTCAGCAAGTTGCCATCCAGCCGCAAGACTGTCAGGTCTCTCAGCCCTGCAAATGTTTGTGCAGCAATGCTGGTTAGAAAATTGTTTTGTAGGTACAGCTGTTGAAGCTTGGCCAGGCCTGTAAATTCATTTCCTGCCAGAGTCTTGATCTGATTGTCCTCCAGATGTAACACTGACACCTAGAAAGATAATTTATAATGTAAATATTTAAGCCTCAAAAAAACCTTAAGATAAAAAAAAACAATAACCAAAAACGCTACTGACAGCTGTTCATAGTGTCCTTGCTTAATTAAACAATATATATCAACAGACAAACCACTGAAGACCACTCATATGATATACAAATGACAAGAAAGTATTGATAAAGAAATTATTTCTGTATGAAAATATCTTACCTCTGTTAGCCCTTCAAATGAATAGTTGGTTACTCTGACAATCATACTGTTATTCAAATACACAGCTCTCACCCTCCTGCGCCCAATAAAGCCTGGATTGGCCAGCTCTGTCATGTTGTTGCCGTCCAGGTAGACAGCTGTTGCATCCATGGGTATGAGCGGGGGCACGTCCATGTGACCACGACCAGAGCACTGGATCACATTGTTGGTCCATGAGTTGTCATGATAGCAGGAGCATCCCTCTGGGCACTGCATACGACAGTCACAGGCAAAAAAGTCGCAGCAGTAGCACTGGGGGATGCAATGGGCATCGTACTCACACACAAACTGGTCACTGCGCATGTGCAGCAGGGGCACACTGCTGCTGCCATTTTGTTGTTGGACTGTCACATGGTTGTTGTTGTTGTAGCTGCTGCTGTCTTGTCTTGGCGGGGGGAAACTGGAAACTGGGGAGGAGGACATGAGGAATGAGGAAGACGAGCTGGTGGTGGAGCACATAATTGTATCAAGGTCCAGAATTCTGGGGTAGGATCCTGTGCCTCGCAGTTGGTTCACATTTTTCAGCCACTCTAGCTCACAGTCACAGGACCAGGGGTTACCACCCACCAGAAACTCAGGGGCAGACTCGCCTGAAACAGGTAAAAATGAAATAGAATGAGTGAGAGAGAGGGAGAATGAGATACGGGGAGAGAAAATGATGAGAGAGTGAAAGAATGAGAGAAATAGAAAGATATAGAGACAACAAGAAATTTGTAGCATTTTGATTTCTGGGAAATAAAATTTTTCTTATAAATAACAAATTAGTGTGTGTATTTTATCTATAAAACAATAAGGAGGGGGAGGGAGGACACCCCACTACCCACAAAAAAAACCAACTGCAAAGCCTCTGTAAAAATATCCCCCCCCTCAATTTTTAAAATAAGTTTTTAATTTTATCAGAGAGTAAATTTGAAAATAATTTTTTTTTGATAATTTCTCTGTAAAGAGGACTATCCACGAACGAGAGCACATGATTCTAAGTACCTTCCAGCATTGATCCTAAGTATTTTCTTTCAGAATATAATAGGACACCATATATTATTTATATATTGACGAGAAAATTTATGTTTCACCATGTTTTTTTAGGTATTTTAATTGATTTTGAAAACTTTTATGAAGCGAATTCTTTTAATAAAATGGATATTTGATGATACATATGCGAATACTCGTGTTAAATAGATTGTAAATTAATCCATATTAGCATTAATTTAAAAATACATATGAGATATAGTAAATGTGCTTTTGACTTTTTTTAATTTTTATCATTTGACAACATGGACAATTTAAGACACCCCGAACTCAACAAAACGTTTGATAGAAATTTAAGGAAAAATGGTGGACATTTTTTTACTTTTCTTCAACTTGAAGTGGTGAAACGTAAATTTTCTCGTCAATATATTAATTATTGATAGTGACCTATTATATTCTGAAAGAAAATACTCAGGATCAATGCTGGAAGGTACTTAGAATCACGTGCTCTTGTTCGTGGATAGTCCTCTTTAAGAACAATTCTATATAGGAGGGGAATTCCCATTACATCCATTATTCCTTATTGATATAGGAATCCTTTTACAAAACTGAACATTGCTTCTACTTCAGTCTAAATGACAGAAATTATGTCAATTAAATTTAAGTACATATTTAAAAAATTAAGTAGTGCTAAATAATTCAGTGAATTATATTTTGTGAAGGTTTTTATAAATAAATATTCACACAACCTTCGAAATACCATAACAACAATCCCTCCACAAAAAATTAAAACTTTGAAAGAGAAATGTTTAGGTTGACAGACCACCCCCCCCCCATTAAAAAACACGGCTGTTTATTACACTAGTTCCCAAAGATTTTTTTGGCTTAACAACCTTGGACACTTTTATGGAATTTTTGGTTGGTTCAATTAGTTGATTGTCCAAACATTTCAACCACTAATTGTAATCTAAAGAAGGGGTTATTTTGTGTATCAATATTGGGGATGTACATCAATTTAACAGCCATTGTCTTCTCCCTTTAGATTCCTGTCTATCTGGCATGAGATTAACATAACTAGTTTAGTTTACCCCCCCCCCCCTCCCCAACATTAACACAAGAAAATAAAAAAGGTATTAGAGGTGTTTTAGAAAATAAACAAAAAAAGAGTTTCATGAATAGCAAGTACCTATCAATTATTGTTGCAACAACGATAACTTGGACAACAAGGTATAATATCTTAAGCAGATCATCTCCTTAGTCAAGTTCTAGAATATCCTTCAACATTATACTGCATTCAAGCTATTTTGCAACATATTTAAATACCATTTGGTTTAGACTTTTAAATTTGTATTATGCTTATGAAATTCTTAAATGTTTGTTCTACTGTCTAAATTTAAAGCTTGGTTTTTTATGAATTATTTATTCCTTTGCTTGGCTTATTTTTAGCTGGTTTGTGTTTGAACTATTTGAAGAAGCAGGCTAGCTTGGACAGTAGAGAGGGGAGGGGATTTTTTTGGTTTAGAATTAACCAAAAAGGCTACTTTTTTAAGGATAAGACATTGAATGATAAATTGATATACCTCACCCAATGATGCAAGACAAAATTACCCCCTTAAAATTATTGGTTAAAAAGTTTGGAACCAACCAATCTAAAGTTTTAGAGCCAATGTGAATTTGACCCATACTTCTTCCCTGGAAAAATGGCATAAAACCTGCCTGTAACACACACACACATACACATTCAATTACTTTATAAGAAAAGCTGGCTCTGAATGTCCTAATCCAAATAAATTTCCTGGCACCCAAAAGCTAATTTCCAAAGCCATAACAATTATGGGTTTGTGTGTGTGTGTGTATGTGTGAGTGTGTGTGTGTATGTGTGAGTGTGTGTATATGTGTGTGTGTGTGTATGTATGTAAGTGTATGTGTGTGTGTGAGCGCTTTTAAGTATGAGGGGTTGCGCGCATTTATGTGTGTGTGTGTGTGTGCTCGTACGTGCAAATGGTTGCGTTTGGGTTAGAGGGGAGGGGGAGGGAGGGAGGGGTTGTAACTTCAAAGCAGAGTAGGACATTTAACTATTTCATGGAGAGACAAAAAGAGAGAGAGAGAAAGAGAGAGAGAGAGGGAATGAGAGAGAGATTGAAAAGTAAGTTCCTCGTTCGCCTAACTGCAATCTTAAAAGGATTTTTGAATTGTTCAGTGACGTATTAATACAGCCCTAAATCCCAGGGATCTACAGGGATAAGACAATGGCCGATAATTTGATGTACATCCTCAATGATGATACACAAAATAATCCCGTCTGTACATTTTAAAATTAGTGGCTGAAACGTTTGTACACTCAACTTAATGAATAAAAAAAGAAAATAACTAAAGCACACAAATAAGAAAACGTTATTATAAAACTTGGGGGACTAGGGTAATAAACAACCCATTGTCTCATCTTTCCCTGCCTAACACCAATGACAGATACAATTTTAATGTGCCACTTCTGTAAATTATAGATTCAAAAACTGCTAAACCAATATGGTTCTCTTTTACAGCACTGGTCGCCGGAAGGAAAAAGCAGTTTTTTGAAAGGGGCTATCTGAGATTATTACAGAATCTGATTTATACATATATAGACTAGTGAAAAATGCAAAAAACGAAATCAAAAGCGTTCCTTCTTGGGAGAAAATCCGGGAAAATGATTTTAGCTATTTTTAACCTAAAATTCACATTGGCAAGCATGCAAAAAATATAAAGACATTTTAAAAATGTCATTGCTCAGCACCTAGAAGTGGTAGAAAAATGCTACGCATACCATTGGAAAGCTCATAACCTCTAGTTTTCATAAATGTATATAACGTTTTTGTACTATTATTAGTTTTTGAGCTATCCTCTAAAGTATACTCAAGTTTTAAAAATGCAGTTTTTTCATGAATTTTAAGTTTGATACTAGTTACACAAACCTTTTTAAAATTATATTGCTTAGCACTTAGGAGTTATATAACTATTTTATAAAGGTACATTTGTATATTTTGGGTAATTTCAATTTTAGCTTAATAAAAAATTGTCTTTGAAATGCGTATAGTTTGTAGTAAGAACCAAGGAGGGAGGGCGGAGTTTATACACTTATAGGAAATGAAATGCAGTATAAAATTTTGCCCTGGATGTTTTTGGGCTTGTTGTTATAGTTATTAACCTTATTTTTTTTGTAAAATTACATGATTAAATATACAAGTAAAACTTTGAAAATTAAATTTTGGCACTTTCCTTCTAGGGGCTAATGGGGTAAAACAGCCCCTAAGACACTAAAATCTAATGTCTGAGCTTATTTTTAGAGATATCAAGCAAATTTTTTTAATGTAAACCTTTTTTGCATAATTTAGCTAGGTAGCCACTAAAGATTTCATTTTGGCACTTTCCTTCTTGGGGCTAGTGGGGTATTTCACCCTCCAACACACTAAAATTTAAGACTTGAGGTTTTTTTTAGAGATATTAAGCTGATTTTTTAATGTTAATTTTATCACATAATTGAGCTATGTTGCAACTAAAGATTTCATTTTAACACTTTCTTTCTCGGGGCTAGTGGGGTAAAAAACAACCCCAAATTGTTAAGTTATAAAATACAGGGAAGGGGGGGGGGGAGTTTATACACTTTTAGGAAATTAAATTTAGTATAAAATTTTGCTTTGGATGTTTGGGCTAGTTGGTATAGTTATTAACCTGATTATTTTTGTAATCTTATATAATTAATTATTAATAAACATTAAGTTTGACACTTTCCTTCTAGTGGCTAGTGGGGTAAAACTTTCCCCAAAACTACTAAAAGTTTAAGTTCTGGGCTTATTTTTAAAAATACTGGGCTGATTTTTTAAAAACTTTTTTCTTCAAATAATTTAACTAAATAATCACTATAGATTTCAATTAGGCACCTCTTTCAAGGACTAAATTATTTTTTTCTATGATTTGAAATAAGTTTTTATTAAAGTTCAACATGAAATCTTTGAAAATAAGCTCAGAACTCATAATTTTTGTATTTTAAGGGTGTTTTACCCCAATAGACTCTAGAAGGAAAGTGCCAAAATGAAATCTGTAATAACTCCTTAGTTCAATTATGTGAAAAATGTTTACATTAAAAAAATAAGCTTAATGTCTTCAAAAATAATCTCATATCTTATAACCAATCACATAGTAGAACCAACTTAAAAAAAAATAACTATAACAACAAGTCCAAAACAGCCAGGGCAAAATCTGATACTGACTTATAATTTTAATATGTTTTAGGAAGCCCCAAGAAGGAAAGTGCCACATATGGCTACATATTTATATTATGAGAATAAATTTTAAGTTAAAAAAATTATCTTAATATCTTTAAAAATAGGCTCATAACTTTAAATTTTAGTGTTTTGGAGCCCTGAGAATGAAAGTGCCAAAATGAAATCTTTTGTGACTACTTTGCTAAAATATGTCAAAAAAAAATTACATTAAAAAAATTAGCTTGACATTGAAAATGTCCAAACATGTTAACATTAAAAAATTAACTTAATGTCTTAGAAAATAATCTCATATCTTATAATTTCAGTGTCTTGGAGTCTGTTTTACCCCACTAGCCCCTAGAAGGAAAGTGCCAAAATTAAATTTTTAGTGTTTTACTGGTGAATTTAATCATATAAAAGATTTTTCAAAAAGAATCCGGTCAATAACTATAACAAAAACAACCAGGGGAAAATTTTATACTGCATTTCATTTACTAGTGTATAAACTCCCCCCTCTCTCCTTGCTTTTTACTAAAAACTATACACATTTCAAAGCTTAAATTGAAAGTACCTAAAATATACAAATATACCTATATAAAATAATATATATAACTCCTAGGTGCTAAGCAATATAGTTTTAAAAAGTTTTGTGTAACAAGTATCAAACTTAAAATTCAAGAAAAAACTGCATTTTTAAAACTTGTGTATACTTCAGAGGATAGCTCAAAAACTAATAATAGTACAAAAACGTTATATACCTTTATAAAAAATAGAGGTTATGAGCTTTTCAATGGCATGCGTAGCATTTTTCTACCACTTTTTCTACTAATTTTCTACTGCATTTCATTTCCTATAAGTGTATAAACTCCGCCCTCCCTCCTTGGTTCTTACTACAAACTATACGCATTTCAAAGACAATTTTTAATTAAGCTAAAATTGAAATTACCCAAAATATACAAATGTACCTTTATAGAATAATTATATAACTCCTAAGTGCTAAGCAATATAATTTTAAAAAGGTTTGTGTAACTAGTATCAAACTTAAAATTCATGAAAAAACTGCATTTTTAAAACTTGAGTATACTTTAGAGGATAGCTCAAAAACTAATAATAGTACAAAAACGTTATATACATTTATGAAAACTAGAGGTTATGAGCTTTCCAATGGTATGCGTAGCATTTTTCTACCATTTCTAGGTGCTGAGCAATGACATTTTTAAAATGTCTTTATATTTTTTGCAGGCTTGCCAATGTGAATTTTAGGTTAGAAATAGCTAAAATCATTTTCCCGGATTTTCTCCCAAGAAGGAACGCTTTTGATTTCGTTTTTTGCATTTTTCATTAGTCTATATATGTATATATCAGAATCTGTAATAATCTCAGATAGCCCCTTTCAAAAAACTGCTTTTCCCTTCCGGCGACTAGTGACAGGGTAGCTTCATATAGGTGAAGTGAAGGTTTATAACTATTTTGGGGGAGGGTACCACCACCATCCCAAGATAAATCTCCATGGAAATATATAATATATATTTATATACAACAAGACACAATGAGAGAGAGAGGGGACAACGGGCTGTTTATTACACTAGTCCTCAAAGTTTTATAATAACATTTTCGTATTTATTGGATTAACAGCTTTGGGGACTTCAGAGTGAATTTTGTTTGGTTGGCTTATTAAATTGGGTGTTTAAACGTTGCAACCAATAATTTTAATCTACAGAAGTGGTAATTTTTATATTTCATCATTGATGATATACATCATTTTATCGGACATTTTGTGTATCATCATTAGTGATGTACATCAATTTATTGGCCATTGTCTTATCCCTTTAGATCCATGGAGAACACCATATAATACGACTATGAAACTATATAATAATATGAGTTACTAAGAGAGATCCTTGTGGTACTCCATATAATATCTCCTACATGTATAATACGACTATGAAACTATATAATAATATGAGTTACTAAGAGAGATCCTTGTGGTACTCCATATAATATCTCCTACATGTATAATACGACTATGAAACTATATAATAATATGAGATACTAAGAGAGATCCTTGTGGTACTCCATATAATATCTCCTACATGTATAATACGATTATGAAACTATATAATAATATGAGATACTAAGAGAGATCCTTGTGGTACTCCATATAATATCTCCTACATGTATAATACGACTATGGAACTATATAATAATATGTATTTATATACAACATGACTAACTAACCTAAAGATAGGAGTGAGTATAATACGACTATGTGGAACTATATAATAATATGTATTTATATACAACATGACTAACTAATCTAAAGATAGGAGTGAGTATAATACGACCATGTGGAACTATATAATAATATGTATTTATATACAACATGACTAACTAACCTAAAGATAAGAGTGAGTATAATACGACTATGTGGAACTATATAATAATATGTATTTATATACAACATGACTAACTAATCTAAAGATAGGAGTGAGTATAATACGACTATGTGGAACTATATAATAATATGTATTTATATACAACATGACTAACTAATCTAAAGATAGGAGTGAGTATAATACGACTATGAAACTATATAATAATATGTATTTATATACAACATGACCAACTAACCTAAAGATGGGAGTGAGTATAATACGACTATGTGGAACTATATAATAATATGTATTTATATACAACAGGACTAACTAACCCAGAGATAGGAGTGAGTATAATACGACTATGTGGAACTATATAATAATATGTATTTATATACAACATGACCAACTAACCTAAAGATAGGAGTGAGTATAATACGGCTATGTGGAACTATATAATAATATGTATTTATATACAACATGACCAACTAACCTAAAGATAGGAGTGAGTATAATACGACTATGTGGAACTATATAATAATATGTATTTATATACAACATGACCAACTAACCCAGAGATAGGAGTGAGTATAATACGACCATGGAACTATATAATAATATGTATTTATATACAACATGACTAACTAACCCAGAGATAGGAGTGAGTATAATACGACTATGAAACTATATAATAATATGTATTTATATACAACATGACCAACTAACCTAAAGATAGGAGTGAGTATAATACGACTATGTGGAACTATATAATAATATGTATTTATATACAACATGACTAACTAACCTAAAGATAAGAGTGAGTATAATACGACCATGAAACTATATAATAATATGTATTTATATACAACATGACTAACTAACCCAGAGATAGGAGTGAGTATAATACGACTATGAAACTATATAATAATATGTATTTATATACAACATGACCAACTAACCTAAAGATAGGAGTGAGTATAATACGACTATGTGGAACTATATAATAATATGTATTTATATACAACATGACTAACTAACCTAAAGATAAGAGTGAGTATAATACGACCATGAAACTATATAATAATATGTATTTATATACAACATGACCAACTAACCTAAAGATAGGAGTGAGTATAATACGACTATGTGGAACTATATAATAATATGTATTTATATACAACATGACCAACTAACCTAAAGATAGGAGTGAGTATAATACGACTATGTGGAACTATATAATAATATGTATTTATATACAACATGACCAACTAACCCAGAGATAGGAGTGAGTATAATACGACCATGGAACTATATAATAATATGTATTTATATACAACATGACTAACTAACCCAGAGATAGGAGTGAGTATAATACGACTATGAAACTATATAATAATATGTATTTATATACAACATGACCAACTAACCTAAAGATAGGAGTGAGTATAATACGACTATGTGGAACTATATAATAATATGTATTTATATACAACATGACTAACTAACCTAAAGATAAGAGTGAGTATAATACGACCATGAAACTATATAATAATATGTATTTATATACAACATGACCAACTAACCTAAAGATAAAAGTGACAAGGCTCATAGCCAGGGATCTAAAGGGATAAGACAATGGCTGATAAATTGATGTACATCCCCCCAAATGATGATACACAAAATTATGACTTTTGTAAATTAAAAGTAGTGGTTGAAAACTTGAAACGGTCAGACATTTAACTTAATGAACTATCAAAATTCCATAAAAGTCCCCAAAGTTTTCTGATTCGTTGGTTTAACTACTTTGGGGACTGTACTTGAATTTTAATTGGTTGTTTATAAAGTTGAGTGTGCAAACGTTTCAACCACTAATTATGATCATCTATTATATTACATAATTTTTTGAAAATTGTTTTGTCTTATCCATTGAACTCCCTGCATTATACGGACCTTAGGCTGTTTATTACACTAGTCCCTGAAAGTTTTATAATAATAATATCTTATTCGTTGGCTCAACAACTTTAAGGACTAAATATTGAATTTTGATTGGTTGGTTCATTAAGTTCAGTGCCTAAACGTTTAAACCACTAATTGTTATCTAGAGAATGGGTAATTTTGTGTTTTATCATTTGGGATGTACATCAACTTATCGGCCATTGTCTTATCCCTTTAGGCTTTAGATCCCTGCATTGCAATCTAGTAACATATTCTGGCCAACAAACAATGCAACGGATCAAATTATTTTTAAAAGCGAAGCTTTTCTGTAAATAGGATCTGTCCGTACGTCCGTCCATACATAACGGATGGCTCCTTAATGTTAATTAAAGGCTTGTTGGAATTGTCATATCAATTTCAAACTTGGCATGATGATGCCTGCAATAGTTAGGCACAATCCAGAACTCTTAGAATTCTGTATTCAAAACATATAGGTATTATATTTTCTGATTTTTGAAATAATGATTCCTTGGACAACAGGGTACAATGTTAAAGTCAAAGCATCAAGTTCAAACTAGGGATCTAAAAGGATAAGACAATGGCTGATAAAATAATGTACATCCTTAATGATGATACACAAAATAACCCCTTCTGTAAATTAAAATTAGTGGTTGAAACATTTGAACACTCAACTTAATTAACCAACCAATCAAAATTCACCAAAGTAGACCCAAAGTTGTTAAGCCAACCAATAAGAGAACGTTATTATATAAAAGTTTTTTTTAAATTGGCACCCAAAGTTTTTTTACATTGATACCCAACCTTTTTTTAAAAATTGGTACATAAAGTTTTTTACAGGTATCCAAAGTTTTATTACATTGGTACCCAAAGTCTTATTACATTGGTACCCAAAGTTTAATTACATTGGTACCCAAAGTCTTATTAAATTAGTACCCAAAGTTTTATTAAATTGGTAGCCAAAGTCTTAAGTTGAGCTATATTGATGAAACACTATAACTATGGCTAACAAGGTAAACAGTACTCGCCCCTTCGGGCAAATATACCAATCTTATTATTATCAAGCAAAGCATGGCATAAAAACGTCTGTCCGTCTGTTCGTTCGTCATTTAAAGCACGGGTATAGTCCCTTTCGTGGCAACGCCTCTTAAGGGGCGTTTAGTATTATTTTCATAATGACTTTTGATAGGTTATGTTAGGTGATTGTCCAGCAGGGTTAGAGCCCCCCGCAAGGGCTAGAAATTGGCGAAAAGCTACTGAGAAAATACTGCAAAACGCCTCTTAAGAGGCGTTGCCACGAAAGGAACTTTAACAAACATTTACATATACAAAGAAACAATGCATTTAATATCCAGAAGTTTAAACTTAAGGTAACTTAAATACAGGATGTTTATACTTTAAAACTTAATTATAATTGAAACATATTGCCTAATCGACCCAGAAATCAGTACTACAAAAATCAAATGAATAGGATAATAGGGCCCAATTGTGATTTTAGTCAATGCTGAGCTACTTAAATACAGGGATCTAAAGAGATAAGCCAATTGCCAGATAAATTGATGTACATATGCAAAAAATTACCGATTTCGTAGATTACAATCAACTTAATAAACAAACCAATAAAAGTCTCCAAAGTTGTAAAGCCAACAAATAAGAAACTGTTATTATAAAACTTTGGGGACTAGTGTAATAAATAGCCTAATGTCCCCTCCCTCCCTGTATATACATATATACGTCATTGTTTAATTTGAAGAATGGGGAAATATGAACTCTGAAAAGATCCGTTTAAACTTATTGCCTAATAGACCTAGAAATCAGTACTTCAAAAATCAAATAACAGTACCTAAAGATATGAAGCCAACGAATTAGAAACCGTTATTATAAAACTTTGGGGACTAGTGTATTAAATAGCTCAATGTCCCCTCCCTCCCTGATACTTATATACGTCCTTGTTTAATTTGAAGAATGGGGAAATATATGAACTCTGAAAAGAACCGTTCACAATGTTATATTTTTGTCTTTTTAGCAAGGCAACTCTATAATTCACTTTGAATGTCCGTCTGTTTGTCCGTAAGAAAAAGAGAGGTTACTTTTTTCGGGTAGTATCCAAAATAGACGGCTGAATTTTGTGTGCGAAGATTTTAATATTTTTTTTCATGATACTGAAAATCTGCTCTATAAATAAGATTTTGCGTTTGTCTATTCCATGATTTTTTGCTTCACTAAATATTAGAATCATCTTATTAAAAATTTTTTATTCCTGTAATAATTAGAAATAAAGCAGAAATTTTGAGGGTTATGCATATATTAATAGTACCCAAAGTTTATGGGATGTAAAAGTTTGAGTACCAGTGTAATTTCCAGTCCAATGTCCCTACCTCCATGGTTATTTCTTATTATTTAATAGTACCCAAAGTTTTTTAGCTAACAAATAAGATAACGCACCTATAAAACTTTGGGTACCAGTGTAATTTACAGTCCAATGTTCCCTCCCTCCCTGTTTTTTTCTTATTATTTAATGGTATCCAAAGTTTTTGAGCTCACATATAAGATGACAAGGCTATAAAACTTTGGGTACCAGTTTAATTTCCAGTAAAATGTCCCCTCCCTCCCTCCCCTCCTATTGAAACCCCTCTTATCTCTAATAGAAATCGTAATCAGTGCTAATCCAAATCTGCAAGAAATTCAAAACAGCAATTTATTAAAACAGGACCTAATATGCAACCTTGAGGCACTCCACAAAATTTCAACAAAAACAAGGATAACAACATCTCATAGAGGGAGGGAACATTGGGCTATTTATTACACTAGTCCTCAAAGTTTTATAATTCATTGGCTTAACAACTTTGGAGACTCTTATGGAAATTTGATTGGTTGGTTCTTTAAGTTGAGTGTCAAATCTATTCAACAGAAGGGGTAATGGAAGTAAAATGTCTAAACTTTATAGGGCCATTCTATCATGGCGTATTATAAAATTTGGCTTAAAAACTTTGGGGACTCTTATGGAATTATGATTGGTTGGTTCTTTAAGTTGAGTGTCAAAGCTATTCAACAGAAGGGGTAATGGCAGTAAAAAGTCTAAACTTCGTAGGGCCATTCTATCATGGCTTATTATAAAATTTGGCTTAAAAACAAATTTGAGGACCCTTATGGAATTTTGATTGGTTGGTTCTTTAAGTTGAGTGTCAAAGCTATTCAACACTTCAATTGTAATCTACAGAATTGCAGTAAAATGTCTAAACTTCGTAGGACCATTCTATCATCTATAATACAAAGTAGAACGATGTCTGTCTGTCTGAAGCTTAAGATCTCAGTAACCACTGAACCGAATGGGCTCTACACTTCAGGGAATATACCTACTGGTAATAGGATGGTTTTATGCTATTTTCTTGGGGGTGGGACACCCCCAACCCCCCCAAAAAATGAAAAATACCCCACCCAAAAAATTTTTTTTTACTTTAAAAAAAAAATCTAAATAACACAAAAATAGATTGATTAAACCTCTTGGGGCGAAGCCGCTTGTGGCTTAATTTAAATAAAAAATTTGGTTGAACCGTGGAAACCTAACTGACAAACAAGGCAACACCTTATACGGAATAATTCCATCCTTGGGATATGGGGGGAGGGGGGGGGGGAGGAAGTTGGTACCATAAACCAGGGATCTAAAGGTAGGGATCCAGAAACCGCTAGATTAGAACCGGTTCTCAGCCATACTATCCGCATAATATCCGCGGATAGCTGTCTATGATACGATACGATAAATATCTATAAAACACCACGGATCTAAAGGGATAAGACAATGGCCGATAAATTGATGTACATCCCTAATGATGACACACAAAGTTATCCATTCTGTAGATTAAAATTCGTGGTTGAAACGTTTGAACACTCAACTTTAAAAACCAACCAATCAAAATTTAGTAAAAGTCACCAAAGCTGTTGAACCAGTAACAAATAAGAAACGCTATTAAACAAATTTGGGGACTCAGGGATCTAAAGGAATAAGACAATGGCCGATAAATTGATGTATATCCCCAATAATGACGCACAAAACTATCCCTTCTGTAGACTAAAATTCGTGGTTGAAACGTTTAAATGCTAAACTTAATAAAAAGTCCCCAAAGTTATTCAGCCAACCAATAAGAAAACGTTATCATTAAACTTTGGGGACTAGTGTAATAAACAGCCCATTGTCACCTCTCTCTGACTTCAAATGAATATAGAATATACGTGGATATTATGATAGGGGAAAAATTTAGCTTGCTAATATGGACTTCACTTATTGGTCAGTTTCATCCAGTAGGAGGAGAGGGGGTGGGGTAAAGGGGCTTAGATTGAAGGGAGGATAGTTACTTTAGCCAGCTACAAGTTTAATGTATTAGAGTACATGATAATTTGGTGTAAGATCCAAGTAATAATAAATCCATTGTACCACATCTTTAAAGGTTGCTTGCATGGAGAGAAGGAGGGGATATAGGACTGAAAATTACACTGGTACCCAAAGTTTTATCACCAACATTTTGTACTTTATATTTGAGTACATTCAAATTTGAATTTTAATTGGTAAAGGTCCAAACTATAACTGTCCTAAATTTTCAACAAATAATTGTAATCTAAGTAGGTAATAATTTTGTTTATCATCATTGGGGAAATGTAATTTTCTTAGGTTCTATATAAGACATACTTCCGATTTTTTTATGTGAAGCTACACTTTAACAAAGTGTGAGGGGGGATTGAAATATTAAAACTCGGAAGAAAAATATGTAAAAAAGGGCGTTAAAATTTACATAAGAAAAGTAAAAAATGCTTCAATATGCGTATTAGTTATTTATCATATCGTATTATAGACAGATTTCCACGGATATAAAAATGACAAAAATTTCAGATTTTTTAATTTAATCTTCATAGAAAATTGTCTGTAATACGATGCTATACATGCCTTTTTAGTATGGCTGAGCACTGGTTCTAATACACTGAATATCAAATGGTTTCGAGCCCATGCTGGAACAATATTTTAAAAATATTCAAATCTTTCTCTGCGGGTTATAACTCCTTTCCCCAATAAAACAAATTTCGGCCCCCAAAAAAACTGACAATTTTAAAATTATTCTGCTTCTCCAGGGAGGGAGGGGACATTGGGCTGTTTATTACACTAGTCCCCAAAGTATCATAAAAAAAGTTTTCTTATTCCTTGGATCAACAACATTGGGGACTGTAATTGAATTTTTATTTTGTTGTTTATAAAGTTGAGTGTCAAACGTTTCAACCACTAAATGTAATCTATAATGCAAATTAGAAAGACGTCTGTCTGTTTGTTTGTTTGTACCGAAGGACCTCGCTGACCCCTGAACCGATCGGGTCCTCCTTTACGTGGTAGCTTTTCATAGGTCCCGGGAAGGTTTATAAATATTTTGGGGGAGGGTACCACCAAACTCACAAGAGAAATCGCTACTAGAAAAAAATTTCAACCCAACAAAATAATCTAAATAAATATATTGGTTTAGAGATTCAACTCCCCCCTCCTCAAGTGCCCCTAGAGGCCATAGAAGCCGCTAGTAGTTATATACAGAAGAGTTGGGGATGAACATAAACCATTGTCTTATCCCTTTAGATCCCTGACACCCCCCTCCCTACCAACCAATTTTAAAAATATTCTTTTTTCTCAATAATTTATTACTTACTAACGGCTGCGCCCCTAACATCTATCTAAATAGGTAGAAAGAGGAGAGAAAATTAGCCTAAAACCATCCCAAGTAATAACTCTACAATTTAAACAGCCTATGTGAAGCTTCCCTATAGAGGAGAACCCAATCAGTTTAGTAGTTATTGAAATCTTAAGCTTCAGACAAAAAAAACCTTAGTACTTCATATAATAGAACAATAAGGATGACAACATCCATAAGTAGCGAAGTTCAAATATCAGATGGACAAACGAACATTAAAAGTTACTAAAGCCATACTAAAAAAGTATTAAAGACAGTTTTCCGCAGATATTAAAATAGAAAATTATAAGATTAAAACCAGTTTTGTTAGTCCCAAATGGCCGAAGCCAGGGCTTTTAAAATTAGTTTTTATTTATTTTATTTTAATATTCGTGGAATATGCCAATACTACAATACCATACATGATTTTTCGGTATGACTGACTGAACCGGATATTAATCGGTTTCGAAGCCATACTGGAAAAGCTTTTAAAAATCCTTTTAAATGGTATATTACCCCTTATAAAAAGATAAAAATTCGGATATAGTCCCTTTCGTGGCAACGCTCCCTAAGGGGCGATCAATCGTATTTTCAAAATGGCTTTAAATAGGTTATTTTAGGTTAGGTTAGATTATATTGGATTAGGTGATTTCCCCGCAAGGCTAGGCAATTGGCTCAACAGGGTTAGAACCCTCCGCAGGGGCTAGAAGTAGGAGAAAAGATACTGTGAAAATACAAAGAATCGCCCCCCGAAAAAGGCGTTGCCACGAAAGGGACTATACCCAAAAAGTCCATGGATTTTAAGAGCTAATATCAGGGGGGGGGAGGGAGGGGACATTGAGCTGTAAATTATTATAGTACCCAAAGTTTTATAATCACGCTATCTCATTCAAAATTTCTAGTCACTGGGTACTTAGATTAAAGCTTGATTACCAAACTTTTCAACCAATAATTGTAATCTACAGTAGGGTTAAAAATGTTTATTATAATTTGGGGTTGTATATCAATTTATCGTCCATTGTCTTATCCCATTAGAACCCTAATTTTTCTTGTCATGAGAGAGAGAGAGAGATAGAGAGAGATAGAGGGAAAGAGAGTAACAACAGATTCGTAGAAAAAGAAAAAAAGGAGAGAAGGAGAAAAAAAGAAAGAGAGAGAGAGGTAATAAAAGAGAGATAAAAGAAAGAGAGGGAGAGAGATGTAAGAGAGGGAGAGAGAGAGAAAAAAAAAGAAGAGAGAGGGAATAAAAGAGAGAGAGTGGGGAGATAAAGAGAGAGAAAAAAGAGATAAAGAAAGTTTTATAGGTATATAACTAATAAAAAAGATTAATCCATAGAAAACGGGTAAAATAGAACCATGAAGGGGGGGAGGGGAAATAGCAGTTAATGCCTGCAGCACCTAAACCTGGAGGCCAAATCCAATTTTTTTAAAAAGAAGTTGTATCAACTTTTTTTTTTATAGCTAGCCGGTCCTTTTAGTAAGTAGTAGATGTGAAATTTTTCATAGAATTCAGATATGCAATCGGTTTTTTTGTAGACCTCTTATTTTTAAAGTAATTTAAGTTTTAGAAAAAAATTAAGTCGATTTTAAGGTACTAAAATGCAACAAAAAAAAGAAAGAAAATGGCCATTATGAACAAAAATAGTAAGATCTTTAATTTGACACCTTACTTTTTCAGGTAATTATTGAAAAAATCGATTTTTTTAAACCCACGAGAATAAAACTTTGAACTCAATTTTATCATTTCACAAGTAAAAAAATATGGGTTCATATATACCTTTAGAATCAGAAAAATATTACGAATCCATTGTAAGCAAAATTGAAAAAAAAAGTTTACAATATAGTATATAAACTACAATAAAAGGAATTATATGAAAATATCATATTATATTGTACAGGCAACGTCTTAACTTTTGAATTGGGTATAAAAATGGGAAGACGATAGTGTTGCCAGAACAAAAAATACAATTGGCCATTTTTATATTTTTATATTTTTTACTTTTTTTCAATTTTGCTTACAATGGATTCGTAATATTTTTCTGATTCTAAAGGTATATATGAACCCATGTTTTTTATGTCTGTTTGAGAAAATATTTAGGTCTAAAGTTTTTATTAAACCGAGGTTAAAAAAATAGATTTTTTCAATAATTACTCAACAGAATTTTAAAAGTAAGGTGTCAAATTAAAGATCTTACTATTTTTGTTCTTACTGGCCATTTTCTTCTTTTATTTTGTTGCGTTTTAGTACCTTAAAACCGACTTAATTATTTTTCTAAAAAACTTAAATTACTTAAAAAATAAGAGGTCTACAAAAAAACCGATTGCATATCTGAATTCTATGAAAAATTTTACATCTACTACTTACTAAAAGAACCGGCTAGCCATAAAAAAAAGTTGATACACCTTCTTTAAGAAAAATACATACCAAAAGTAAACTTTCCCCCAAATAACCTATCCTCGCACTCCTAAGACAAAGCCGATGCACCCTGTTTACGCAAAAGTGTCAGAACTTACCCCCCCCCCCCCTTATATATTGTAAACTACAGAAGGTGTAATTTTGTGTATCGGATTGGGTATGTACATCAATTTATCGGCCATTGTCTTATCCCTTTAGGTCCCTACCTAATGCTTTGAGTAAAGAATAAAAACACGAGTTATTTATCGCATCGTATTATAGACAGCTTTCCGTGGATCTTATGCGGATAGTATGGCTGTAAACCAGTTCTAATCCAGCGGATATTAATCGGTTTCACCTGATGTTTAGAGTAAAGAATAAAAACACGAGAGGAAAACACCCTTTTTAACATATCTAACCCTTTACAACCGAGAGGGGGGAAAAATATTAAATTTAATGAAAGTATAACCAAGGCATCAAAAGGGATGATAAATTATTGTTTTTATCCACAATGCTGATAAACTACAATGGTACCCAAAGTCCTTGAGCCAACAAATAAGGCTAAACTTTGGGTACCCATTATTTTACAGTCCAGGTAAAACCCTGAATGACCGGAAATCCAAGCAGATATGAAAGGACAGACAAACAGACGGACGGACCAAGATTCATATACAATAAGTGCTTATTAGTATAGGAAATTAGATAGACAAACAGATGACAGACAGACAGATAGACAAATAGACAGACAGATAGTTAGACAAATAGAGAGATAAACAGCTAGAAAGATAGACGGATAGACAAATAGACAGACAGACAGAGACACCGATAGACAGACAGATAAACAGACAGATAAGACAGACGTATAGATAGACAGACAGATAGATAGACAGACAGACAGACAGATAGACAGACAAATATACACTAGATGCTCATTAGTATAGAGAATATAAAATCGCATCTCCCTCTTTTACAACGTCACAGAGAGAGAGGGGACAATGGAACATTATTGCACTAGTCCCTAAAGTTTTATAATGACATTATCTTATTCTTTGGATTAACAACTATTTGGGGACTTTGATTGGTTGGATTATTAAGTTGAGTGCTCAAACGTTTTCAACAACTAATTCAATCTAATCGAGGGTTGAATTTGTGTAACATTATTGGGGGGATGTGCATCAATTTATCGGTCATTGTCTTATCCCTTTAGATGCATTTAGTGCATACAACATAAATTATAGTCCCTTTCATGGCAACGCCTGTTAAGGGGCGATTCGTCGTATTTTTACAGTAGCTTTTTATAGGTTATTTTAGGTTAGCTTAGGCAATTGACACCCGCAAAGGCTAGAAATAGGACAAAAGCTACTATGAAAATACGACAAATCACCCCTTTACAGGCGTTACCACGAAAGGGACTACACCCCAAAAAAATGTACGGATCGGCTGGAAAGGGTTAAAATTAAAACTACGACACTTTGGAATAATAAGAGTTTGAGTCATCATGGATAAAGGGGTAGGTACAATTTCAAGGGATCTAAAGGGATAAGACAATGGATGATAAATTGATGTACATCCCCAATAAAGAGAGGGGTGATAAACCAAGGATCTAAAGGGATAAGACAATGGCCGAGAAATTGATGTACAACCCCCAATGATGATACACAAAATTACTACACGGCCTATTTAAAATTACAATTAGCTGATGAAATATTTGGACACTGAATTATAAAACTTTGGGGACTAGTGTAAAAAAAACAGCCCAATGTCTCTTCCCTCCAAGGGATAAGACAATGGATTAATTGATGTACATCCCCCAATGAAAACTAATTGGTAGAAACGTTTGGACACTAGACTTAATAAACCAACCAATCAAAGTTGAAGTTGTAAAGCCAACAAATAAGAATACATTATTATAAAACTTTGGGGACTAGTGTAATAATAAACAGTCCAATGTCTACCTTATTATCAAAACATTATTTAGTCCCTAATGGGATATTAAGATATTAGGCATGTTGGAATCTTCCTATCATTCTTGGACTTTTTATGATGATTCTTAGAGCAATACGGTATATAATTTTATTCATTACCCCCACAGAAAGATATTGGGCAAATTGGAATCGTTCTATCATTCTTGGACTTTGTACGATGATTCTTAAAATAATAAAGCCTTTTCTCGTATTCATTCGAAGCCGGTGGATAGGAACCGGTTCTCATCCATACGAAAAAAAACATGTCTAGAATCGTATTATATCCCGCTTTCTACAAATATAAAAATGTATAATCATGTAAAAATGTAAAAGCCCGTGCCTTCGGCACAACGGGACTAAAAAAAGCTGGTTTTAATCTTATAATTGTACATTCTATATCCGCGGAAAGCTGTTTATAATACGATGCGAGAAATAACTATTCTGATACTTTTTTACAGATCCCTATTTGCGTGTGTGTGTTAAAATTCGGCTCCTCCCTTTGTAACCCACGACTTGCAGGGATCTAAAGGGATAAGACAATATGGAGGATAAATTGATGTACATCCCCAATGATGATAAACACAACTTAAAAATGATCGGTAGAAAAGAATAATGAACCAACCTATCATGATTTAATAAAAGTACCCATAGTTTTGAAGCCATTAAATGAGAGAACAAACGTTTAAAACTTTGGGTACAAGCACCAATGCCCCCTCCCTCCCTGCAACAAATTTACAAAGTCACAGTTTAACAAATCTTTTTTTTTAAGCGAAGCTTTTCTATAATTTGGGACGATTTTCCATCCTTTAGTAACATTACTACATCTTATAGATTATTTAGGCATGTTAAAAATATCCTATCCATTTCAAACTTTTCATGATGATTCATGTAATAGTTGGGTATGATTTAGAAAGCGGAGCAACTCTATAATCATTGCTATAAAGTACTTATGTCCATTTAAAACATATTGCTTTTAAAACCTCTTTGACATTAATGTTTGTTTGTCCTACCGTCATAGATGTGTATTGTCAATTTGTCTATCTGTCTATTTGTCTATCTGTCTATCTGTCTATTTGTCTATCTGTCTATCTGTCTATATGTCTATATGGCCGTCGGTCTATCTGTCTATCTATCTGTCTGTGTATCTGTCTGTCTGTCTATCTGTCTACCTGTCTATTTGTCTAACTGTCCATCTGTCCGTCTGTCTGTTCAACTGTCTATCTGTCCGTCTGTTTGTCTATTTGTCTATCTGTCTGTCTGTTTGTCTGTCTGTCTATCTGTCTGTATGTCTGTCTATCTGTCTGTCTATCTGTCTGTCTATCTGTCTTTCTATCTGTCTTTTTATCTGTCTGTCTGTCTGTCTGTCTGTCTATCTATCTTTCTATATCTCTGTCTGTCTATATAACTGTCTATCTGTCTATTTGTCTATTTGTCTAACTGTCTAACTGTCTAACTGTCTGTCTATCTGTATATCTGTCTGTCTATCTGTCTGTCTATCTATCTGATATCTGTCTGTCTGTCTGTCTATCTGGGATCTAAAGGGATAAGACAATAGGCGATAAATTGATGTATATCCCCAATGATAATACACAAAATTACACCTTATGTAGATTACAATTATTGGTTGAAAAGTTTACAAACAACAAGTTTGAACTAATTAATGAGACCTAAATATTTATAATACAAAGTAGAATGATGTCTGTCCGTCCCTTAAGATCTCGGTAACAACTGAACTGATCGGATTCTACTCTTCAGGGAATATACCTACTGGTCCTGTGGTGGTTTCTTGAGAGGTGGTACACCCCCAATCCCACCAAAAAAAATCTCCCAAAAATTTCTTTTTTAAAGGCTCATGGCGAAGCCGCTAGTTTGTATATAAAACTTTGGGTACCAGTATAATTTACAGTCCAATGTTACCTCCCTCCATTTTAAACATATTAACTTTTGTATCTTTATACAAGGAAGGGAGGGGACTTAGGACTATAAATTATGCTGGTACCCAAAGTTTTATAAACACATTATCTCATACAATAGCTTAAAATCTTTGGGTTACAATTAAATCATGATTGGTTGGCTCACACTATAATTTTAATTTAGGGATATACACAAATTTATTTTCCATTGTCTTATCCCTTTTGATCAGTAATAGTTACTAACTTATCTATATAATTATAATGCCCAGGGAGGGAGGGGACATTAGGCTGTTTATTACACTAGTCCCCAAAGTTTTATATTAACGCTTACCTATTCGTTTTCTTAACATCTTTAGTAACTGTTATCAAATTTGTGGTTTATTAAATTGAGTTTCTAAACGTTTTAACCACTAATTGTAATTTACATAAGGGGAAATATTATGTATCATCATTGGGGATGAACATCAAATTATCGGCCATTGTCTTATCCCTTTAAATCCCTGTATATATAATTCCCCTTTATTTAGAACAATGAATTTTTAAAATTCCCTCTTGTTAGCGGTGAAGCTTATATACAATTAGGGTCTGTACGACCGTCCGTCCGTCACGGGTAGCTCTTTTCGTTAATTTGGGCATGTTAGAAATTCTGTCAAAATTTTGGAAAATGCAGCAACTCTATAATAGTAAGTTTGTAAGTCCAATTAAAACATGCTTTTTTATAACTTTTTTGACAATAACTTTTATATGATAAAATCATATTATATAACTGAATTTTTAATGATTCCTAGGACAACAAAGTACAATATTTTAAGCTGAGCATCTCTGTTATGATGTTGTAATAATGTAAGTATGTATTTGTTAAATTTTGCAACAAATTTATATACAATTTACAACAAATTAATATTCTACTCATTAAATTTTCTACAAGGATTCCTTTATTCTACCTTCTGATATCAGAACTTTGCTTTCATGGATGTTGTCATCCTTGTTAACTTATTAAAGACTTTATTGTTAAGAAATTAGAACATAATTAGTTAAAATTAATTAATGGAGCTTTCCTGCTAAGTGCCTTGTTGAGCTCAGAACCCCCCCCCCCCCTTATTTTTTAATTAGGGCTTCATAGTAACCAATTTAACCTAACCTAACCTGAACTAAAGCAATAAGTAAACAAAAAACTACCCCCCCCCCTCCCCCCCCCAAACTAAAACTGTTATCTATTTTTTTCTGAGAGGGATGGGACCATGGGCTGTTTATTACACTAGTCCACAAAGTTTTATGATAACGATTTCATATTCGTTGGCTTAACAACTTTGAAACTTTTATATACAAATTATGGCCTTGTACTCAGTGATCTAAAGGGATAATACAATGGACAAAAAATTGATGCATATCTCCAATGAAAATAAACAAAATAAACAAGCTAAAAAGTTTTGACACTCAACTTAATGAATCAACCAATTAAAATTCAATATAAGTTCCCTAATTTGTTAATCCAACAAATAAGAAAACATTATTATAAAACTTTGGGGACTAGTGTAATAAACAGTCCAATGTCCCCTCCCTCCCTGGCTACTACTACTTTATGTATATGAAAACATTATTATAAAACTTTGGGTACTAGTGTAATAAACAGCCCATTGTCCCCTCCCTCCCTGGCTACTACTACTTTATGTATAAGAAAACATTATTATAAAACTTTAGGTACTAGTGTAATAAACAGTCCAATGTCCCCTCCCTCAATGCCTACCTACTACTACTGTATGTATATGATGATGAAACGAATTAGAAAACATTATTATAAAACTTTGGTGACTAGTGTAATAAACAGTCCATTGTCCCCTCTCTCAATGCCTATATATACTACTACTATATACAACTTTACGTATAAGAAAACATTATTATAAAACTTTGGGGACTAGTGTAATAAACAGTTCATTGTCCCCTCTCTCAATGCCTATATATACTACTACTATATACAACTTTACGTATAAGAAAACATTATTATAAAACTTTGGGGACTAGTGTAATAAACAGTTCATTGTCCCCTCTCTCAATGCCTATATATACTACTACTATATACAACTTTACGTATAAGAAAACATTATTATAAAACTTTGGGGACTAGTGTAATAAACAGTTCATTGTCCCCTCTCTCAATGCCTATATATACTACTACTATATACAACTTTACGTATAAGAAAACATTACTATAAAAACTTTGGGGACTAGTGTAATAAACAGTTCATTGTCCCCTCTCTCAATGCCTATATATACTACTACTATATACAACTTTACGTATAAGAAAACATTATTATAAAACTTTGGGGACTAGTGTAATAAACAGTTCATTGTCCCCTCCCTCAATGATATATAATACCCCATAGTTGTTGAGGTAACGAATAAGAAAACATTATCATAAAACTTTGGGGACCAGTGTAATAAACAGTGAATATTGTGGTGGAAATATATCAAAACCGAATATAGCAAGACACAGAAAGAAGTGCAGAAATGGTGACGGGTAATGTCTTACGAGACAGAAAACCCTATCAAGATCAAGATCAAGAATATAAACTTTGGGGACTAGTGTAATAAACAGCCCAATGTCTCCTCCCTCCCAGCCACCTACTACCTACTACTACTTTATGTATATGATGATGAAACAAATAAGAAAACATTATTATAAAACTTTGGGGACTAGTGTAATAAACAGCCCATTGTCCCCTCCCTCCATATATACTACTACTACTGAATGTATATGATAAAGAAACGTATAAGAAAACATTATAAAACTTTGGGGACTAGTGTAATAAACAGCCCATTGTCCCTTCCTCCCCACTTTTGCCTCTCTTGGTGAAGATATCTTCAACAAGAGAGACAGAAGTGGAATCTTATATTTCAAAAATCGTATCGGCGTTGAAGATATCTTTACCAAGAGAGGGGAAAGTGGAAGGGTAGATTACAGTTTTAGAGGGTCCAAACCATAATCATAGATTATATTTCTGCTTCTATAAAAATGGATTCAACTCCCTAACTGTACTACTATATAATATTACTACTTTATATATAAAAAAAACATTATTATAAAACTTTGGGGACTAGTGTAATAAACAGCCCATCGTCCCCTCCCTTACTGCCTACTACTACTGTATGTAGATGATGATGAAACGAATAAAAAAAACATTATTATAAAACTTTGGGTACTAGTGTAATAAACAGCCCATTGTCCCCTTCCTCCATATATACTACTACTATATACTTCTTTATATGGTGATGAAACGTATAAGAAAACATTATTATAAAACTTTGGGGACTAGTGTAATAAACAGCCCATTGTCCCTACCTCCCCAGCCTACTACTATATATTACTACTTTATGTATAAGAAAGAAACGAATAAGAAAACATTATTATAAAACTTTGGGTACTAGTGTAATAAACAGCCCATTGTCCCCTCCCTCACTGTCTACTACTATATACTACTACTTTATATAAATGATGATGAAATGCTAAAAATTATAAAAACCATAAAAATTCAACGATTATTCATTTTATCAGAAACGGGAAGCTAGGTGGGCTAACAAAACTGCTAAAATTATAATCCTAAGTAATAGGATCTATGTCTGTGTTTTGTTGTGTATTGAAGGATCTTGCTAACCGCTGAACCGATATGGTTCTCCTTAACAATGTACCACCATAAAAAAATTCCCCAACCCAAATTTTTTTTCCCCTTTTCATATCTTATGGCTAGGTTTAAAAATTGGGTTGGTGAATTCAATCCCACCCACCCCGTAGAGGCCTCTCGGGGCATAGCCGCTAGTATAAATGTATATTGTATGTGAGTGTCTGTACAGAAAGATCTCAAAAACTACGGGAAATTTCCATCATTTTGCACTTAAAAAAAAGATTTTAAAGAAAAACACGTTATTAGAATGCTTATTTTAGGTTAGGTAAAAGATAAAAAGGGGCCCAGCAGGGTTAGAATCCTCAACAGGGGGTAGAAATTGTTCCCCTTCCTATATAAAAAATTTCAATAAAGATTTTTGATTAATATTTCTCGTATTCATTCGAATCCGGTGGATAGGAACCGGTTCTCATCCATACGAAAAAACTATGTCTAGCATTGTATTATATCCAGCTTTCTAAAATATATAAAATTAACAAACATAAGATTAAAACCAGCTTTTTTAGCCGGTGCCTTCGGTATCTCGGGGCTAAAAAAACTGGTTTTAATCTTATGATTGTACATTCTATATCCGCGGAAAGCCGTTTATAATACGATGCGAGAAATAACTATTAATAAATCTAGCTTGACAAATGAAACACCCGTTATAATAGAATATATCATTACTATAGATACATATGTAGGTAGCTTAAATTCAGGAATAAGACAATGGCCGATAATTTGATTTACATCCCCAATAATTATACTCAAAATTTCTCCTTCTGTAGACTAATATTAGTGGTTGAAATGTTTGAACACTCAACTCAATATCATTACATCCCCAATAATAATACACAAAATTAACCCTTCTCATATGGCTTAAAACTACTGGTGCAAAAGTTTGGACACTGAAATATGATTTAATAAAAGTACCCAAAGTTTAAGATAGAGGGAATTAGAAAACTTTGGGTACTTAAATAATATCTTGATTGGTTGATCTATACTAATTTTGTCCAAACTTTTCAACCAATAATTTGAAATTTATGTTTATCATAATCGGAGGTCAATATATAAATTTATCGTCCATTGTCTTAGCCCCTAAGAACCTTTAGGTTCTATATGAATCTATGTAACACACATACATACACACAAACACACACATACAAGCACATACAAGCACACACACACACACACACACACACACATACAAACACATAAACATACATACACACAAACACACACACACACACACAAACACATACACACACAACTACTACTAGCTATGAATAAAATTCTGAACATCATTCAAAATTCATTAATAAATTCAAAATCGGAAAAATTTGAGAACAACCCATGAATCTAAAGGGATAAGACAATGGCCCATAAATTGATATATAATTCCACAATGATGATACACAAAATAACCCCTTCTGTAGATTACTTTTAGATACTCAACTTATAAAAATTGAATAAGTCCACAAAGTTATTAATCCAACGAATAAGAAAACGTTACGGACGGATAAAATTAGAGACACAAATAGACAAACGGACGGACAAATTAAGATAATGTTTATGGACGGACGAAATGACAGACAGACAGACAGACATACACACATACATACAGGCAGACAGAAGGACAGACAGACAGACAAACAGACGGACAATGTAAGATAATGTTTACGGACGGACGAAATGACAGACAGACAGACATACACACATACATACAGGCAGACAGAAGGACAGACAGACAGACAAACAGACGGACAATGTAAGATAATGTTTACGGACGGACGAAATGACAGACAGACAGACATACACACATACATACAGGCAGACAGAAGGACAGACAGACAGACAAACAGACGGACAATGTAAGATAATGTTTACGGACGGACGAACAGACAGACATAAAGAAAGATAGAACAGACAGACAGATGGACAATGACATACAGATGAACATACAAAATAACAGACATAAATAAAGACAAATACAGACATTAAGACAAACATCCAAACATAAGACAGACAGACAAAAGACAGACAGACGGACAAAAAACAAACAGACAGACATACAGATTGACAAATTGACAAACAGACAGACAGACGGATAATGTTTACGGACGGACGAAATAACATACAGGCGGACAAACAGACAAATAGACAGACACACGGAAAGACGGAGGAAAAGACAGTCAAAGAAAGACAAAAAACAAACAGACAGACATAAAGATAGACAGAACATACAGACAGACAAAATAACAGATATAAAGAAAGACAAATACAGACAGACAGACAAACATACAGACATTAAGACAAACAGACAGACATACAGATTGACAAATAGACAAACAGACGGACAATGTAAGATAATGTTTACGGACGGACGATATAACATACAGACGGACAAAAAGACAGACAGACAAAACGGACAAACAAACAAACATACAGACAGACGTTACCTGCGTAGCTAAGTTCCACGGCTGACATCTCAAGATGAGGCAGCTGATTGTCTTGCAGACAGACGGACAGACACACACACCGACGAACAGACAGACAGATAGACGAATGGACAAATAATGTTAATATATACCTGAATAGCTGAGCTCCACGGCTGACATCTCAAGATGGGCCAGCTGATTATCTTGCAGCTCAACTCTGCGCAGCTGCGACAGTTCACGGAAGCTGCCAGCCGCCACACTCATAATCCTGGGTACGGCCAAAAGCATGTCAATATTTGTATTGGGGGGGGGGGGGGGTCAGTTTGCAGGGATCTAAAGGGATAAGACAATGGCCGGTAACTTTATATAAATATCCAATTATGATACACAAAATTAGACCTCTTGTAGGTTACAATAAGTCGTTGACACTAAACTTAATGAACCAATCAATTAAAATTCAAATAAAGCCCCAAAGTTGTTAAGCCAACGAATAAGAATACGTTATTTTATTAGACATTGGGAACTAGTGTAATAAACAGCCCTGATACTATGACATATTTCGCGTCGTATTATAGACAGTTTTCCATGGATATTAAAATGAAAAATTCAAAAGATAAAAACTAGTATTACTATAAGAGGAAAATTTTCTGTAATACAATGCTATGCATGATTTAATCAGTATTTTTGAGAACCAGTTCTAATCCACCGGATATTCATCGGAGAATCCCTTTATTACATTATCCCATATGCGGGAATAGTCTTTTTCGTGGCAACGCCTCTTAAGGGGCGATTCGTCGTCTTTTCAAGTAGCTTTTCTCCTTTTCTAGCTCCTGCGGGGAGCTCTAACCTTGCGGGGCCAATTGCCTAACCCCAATCACCTAACACAACTTAACCTAACCTAACCTAAAATAACCTATAAAAAGCTACTGTATAAATACGATGAATCGCCCCTTAAGGGGCGTTGCCAAGAAAGTGACTATTCCTGATTTTTCAGTATGATTGAGATATGTTATGCATGATTTTTCAGTATGGTTGAGATATGCTATGCATGATTTTTCAGTATGGATGATATGCTTTCCTGTTGTTGTTGAGGTAGATACTGTGTAGAGAATATAGCAGTGTGTCTGAGGATAGTGTCTCAATTCTAAAATAAAATAGCATTTTACATGATTTTCACATGAACAAGGATGACAACATAAAAGCGAAGCACTGAATCGGCAGGACAAACGAACATTAACACTTGTAGAGTGTAATAACTGAATAATCAGAACATAAATTAATAAGAAACAGAGCAAATTGGGAATAAATTTGTCGAAAAACTGCTTAAATACAGGATGATGTTTAAGGACATACTTACATATTTAGTAATTAATTATAGAGATGCTTCACGAATGACATTGTACTTTGTTGTCCTAGGAATCAGTATTTAAAAATCAGATCAATCAGATTATAGAGTTGCTACGCTATCTAAATAGTATCTAATTACTACTGGAATAACCATGCAAAGTTTGAAATCCATCGGACAATTCTAAAAACCCTAATTTAACTAAAAAAGCTAATCGTTTCAGACGTACTGACGGACGGACCTACACTAATTATAGAAAACTTCTCTTTTAATAAACGATCATTTTGGTGTATAATATGTAGGTATAGGTTTAGTAAAAGATTGTTTAAAATATGATTTTTTTTTGTTTCTGTTACCTACATTTCATGAATAGCTAGATATCTAGACATCCAGGGGCATTTTTTCTGCCCTCCACTTGGCAAATAATGCAACATATATACACGCTAAAATATGCTATGTAGCCTGACATTTTATACCGTTTTTTTTTACTTTAATATTATTTATCTTTAACTATATACCTCCTTATTCAGGAAGATAATGATAATGTCCCCTCCCTCCCTGGCGCTAAATTTTAAACCAACAGGACAATTCTAACAAAGTTATCAGGGAGCTAAAGAATAAGACAATGGTCAATAAATTGATGTGTACATCCCCAATGATGATACACAAAATTATCCAATGGTTATACCTGTTATAGCTGGATCTAAAGGGATAAGACAATGATCAATAAGTTGATGTGTACATCCCCAATGATGATACACAAAATTATCCAATGGTTATACCTGTTATAGCACGATCTAAAGGGATAAGACAAATTGATGTGTATAATATATCCCCAATGATGATACACAAAATTATCTAATGGTTATACCTGTTATAGCTGGATCTAAAGGGATCTAAAGAGATAAGACAATGTTCAATAAATTTATGTACATCCCCAATGATTATAGACAAAATTATCCCAACGGTTATACCTGTTATAGCTGGATCTAAAGGGATAAGACAATGTTCAATAAATTTATGTACATCCCCAATGATTATAGACAAAATTATCCCAACGGTTATACCTGTTATAGCTGGATCTAAAGGGATAAGACAATGCACATAGGGGCAACAAGGGGCAACAATTCACCACCCCCAAATCAAGTTTTAAACATTCTATGAGTATTAGCATACCCAATGTACATCAGATTTCAAAGGAATCGTAAAAATACGCTTTTTAAGTAAGCATTCTAATGCATGGAAGTCAAGAAATGCAAAAATTTTCTGACAGAAAAAGGCATACTTTTTGTGTTTCACCAACAATTTTAAAAGTATTATAAAATCTCTTAGAATTAACGTAATTAGACAAAATAACTTCTGATGAGTCATGCATTACATATATTTTGACAGTATAAAAGAAAAAAACACAAATTGAAGAAATTAGTCCTAAATAATTATAGTTGAAGTCAAGATTTTAGTTTATTTTTGTTTGTTTTTTAATTAACATTTTAGAAGACAGTAAGAGGAAACATGTTTTCGCCGGGTGTCGCCGGCTAAAAAAACGATATTTGATTACCCAAAGACATATTTTAATCGCCAGTACTGGTTTCTTTTACCCCCCCGCGCCCCCGTAGGGGTTTTTAGCGCGTTTTCTGAGGCTGGGTGCACGAAAACTTTGTTAGGAAAATCTTTTAAATGCGCTTTTAAAGTCAAAATGAAAGATGTAATACATATAGATAAAAGACGCAAAAACATAGTTATAAGAAATATTTATTTGATTAGACTTTGAATTAAAGTTGATAATGAATATTTTCAAGTTCTATTGCACTAAATGATGGAGACGGGAGGAAGGGAGGGGAAGGCTAAACCTAAATCTAAACCTTTTTATGTTTGATGTTTTAATGTAACTGAATAATCGTTTCTATAGATTATTACAAATATCAGGGATCTAAAGGGATAAGACAAAGGCCAATAAATTGTTGTACATCCCCAATGATAATACACAAAATTACCCCTTGTGTAGATTAAAGTTAGTAGTTAAAACGTTTGAACACACAACTGTAAAACTTTGGGGACTAGTGTTATAAACAGCCCAATGTCCCCTACCTCACTGCGGAAACGTAAAGTTAATATGCAAATAACGTGAGGTTCTTATAATCATTCTAAATTTGAATTAGCAAGTAGTCTATCTGTCTGTCTATTGGTAATGCTTTGATTTTAAATTATGTAGTTACATGGTATTCATGTTTAACATCAGCAGTTTTATTTAGAAAGAGAGGGGACTGTTAATTACACTAGTCCCCAAACTTCAAAGTTTTATAATAACGTTTTTATATTCGTTAGCATAAGAACTTCAGGAAATTTAATTGATTTTTTATTGGTTGGTTCATTAAGATGAGTGTCAAAACTTTTCAACCACTAATTCTCATCTACAGACAAATAATTTTGTAATATAATTAATTAAATATGTATTTATTAAATATGTATCAATATTGGGGATGTACATATTAATCGGTTATTGTTTTGTTCCTTAGATCCCTAGGTGTTAATATATAATACAAAGTAGCTTGATGTCTGTTTGTCTGTCCGCCCATCCCTTAAGATCTCGCTAACCACTAAATCGATTGAATTCTACTCTTCAGGGAATATATCTACTGGTCCTGTGGTTGTTTAAAGCTCTTTTTCAAAAATAAAAAACCCCAAATTTTTTTTTATATTTCTATAATTAGGGTCGGTCCGTCCGTACGTCTGGTACAGTTAGATCTTTTACTTAACTTAAACAGGCTAGAATTGTCCTATCGATCTCAAACTTTTCATGCTGATTTCTACAACAGTTAGGTACGACTTAGAAAGCACAGCAACTCTATAATCGTTACCAGAAAGTCCGTACATCCATTTATAACAAGCTGATTTTTACTTTTTTGACAACAAATAATGGTTTTGAATGTTAAAAATATCCTATTCATCTGATTTTTTGAATACTGATTCCTTTTTCAATAAGGTGTAATGTTATAAGCGAAGCATCTCTATAATTTAGTCCTAAAAACGTCAGTATGTCCTCAAACAGTAACATGTATTTAATCAGTTTTAATTACAATTTTGTATAGACATGCATTAATATTCAGTTCTGACACTTCACAAGTGTTAATGTTCGTTTGTCCTTCCATTTCAGAGCTTCGCTTCTTTCATGGATGTTGTCATCCTTGTTTAATTACCTCTTGGGGCAAATCCCCTAGAGGCTAGGGGCGAAGCCGCTAGTATACATATAAACAGTAAACAAGAATCATAATATCATTATAAATATAGATATTAGTTAATAAAAATTTATGTTAATCATGCCCACATTTATAATGGATTTATTAAACATAAAAATAAAGTGAAACTTGTAGCTTGCTAAAATAAGGATCCCCATCCACCCCCATTTACACCATCCCCTCCCCTCCTACTGAAATGAATTCCATGACCCCAAATTTGACACTTTAAACACTAAAATCGGACTACAATTGACATAGTTACACTTTAAAGGGCCCAAAAAGCTAGTGATAGGGTAGCTGCGCTACTAAAAAATTCTCATATTGCTCTGATAACCAAAACCTCTAATTAGACATTTTAAACACGAAATTCAAGATAGTTGATGGATAGATAGATGGATAGATATTTAGATGAATAGATAGATGATTAGATATATGTATAGATAGATGGATAAGTAAATGGATGATCAGATGGATAGATGGATGGATAGATAGAGGGATAGATTGATGGATGGATAAATTGATAGTTAATGGATAAAGAGATGAATAGTTGATGAATAGATAGATGGATCGATATATAGATGGATAGACAGATGGATAGATAGATGGATAGATAGATGGATAGAAAGATGGATAGATAGATGGATAGATATTTAGATGAATAGATAGATGATTAGATATATGTATAGATAGATGGATAAGTAAATGGATGATCAGATGGATAGATGGATGGATAGATAGAGGGATAGATTGATGGATGGATAAATTGATAGTTAATGGATAAAGAGATGAATAGTTGATGAATAGATAGATGGATCGATATATAGATGGATAGACAGATGGATAGATAGATGGATAGATAGATGGATAGAAAGATGGATAGATAGATGGATAGATAGATGGATAGATAGATGGATTGATAGATGGATAGATAGATGGATAAATATATGGATAGATAGATGTATAGATTGATGGATAGATAGAAAGGGTAAGGGGGGGCTATTTTCGGGAGGGGATAATCTGGTAATTTTCTATCTACCTTCATAAAATGACCTTTATCTCCATGTTCCTTTCAAATGACAGAAAAAAACATAAAAACAAATTTGTTTGTTGTTAAATTACCTACAAAAAAGTATAAAATGAAATTTTTGTGAGATGAATTTTAAGGGTACTAAATAATTAAATCCCCTTTTTGGTTGATTTGCCCCAATGTGCAATGGTAAAAAAAATTATGTACATCCCAAATGATTATCCAAAATTACCTGTTATAGCTGGCATCGAAGGTCTTAAGGCTGAAGCCGTCGCCGAGATTGTAATAGTTGCCAATGGTGTCAATATTATTGTTGTGGACATCCAACCATTCCAGCGACTTCGGGATGAAGGCAAAGTCAAACCATTGCAACTCGTTCTCAGATACGTTCAGCCATTTCAGATTCTTTATAAGAAAATAAAGGATTAGTTTTCATGATAACTTTTAACTTGAACTTTTAATCCTATAAATAGAGTTGATCCATCCATTTAAAACATGCTCAATTCTAGCTTTTTGTCTGATGTTTGGAATATTGAGAAAGCAAAGAGAAGGGAGAGAGAAGGGAAAGACAAGGGGAAAAAGAAGAGAAAAGAAAGGGAAAGAGAAGAGAGAAAAGAAAGGGAAAGAGGAGAGAAAGATACGAAAAAGAGAAAGGAAAGAGATAGGAAAGAGAAGGGAAAGAGAAGAGAAAGTGAAGGGAAAGAGATGGGAAAAGAGAATGGAAAGGAAAGGGAAAAGAAAGAAAAGGGAATGACAAGGGAAAGAGAAAGGAAAGTGAAGGGAAAGAGAAGGAAAAGAGAAGGAGAAAGAAAAATAAAGAGAAGGAAAAGAGAAGAGAAAAATAAGGGAAAGATAAGGGTAAGATAAGAGAAAGAAAAGGGAAACGGTAGGAAAAGAGAAGAAAATAGAAGGAAAAGAAAAGGGAAAGAAAGGAGAAAGTGAAAGGAAAGAGAAGGGAAAGAGAAAGGAAAGAGAAGGGAAAGAGAAGTGAAAAAGGAAAAAGAAGAAAAGAGAAGGGAAAAAAAAAGGAATGAGAAAGAGATAGGAAAGAAAAGGGAAGAAAAGGAAAAGAAAAGAGAAAGAAAAGGAAAAGAGAAGGAAAAGAGATGGGCAATAGAAAGGAAAAAGAAGGGATAGAGAAGGAGGAAAAGGGAAAGAGAAGAGAAAGCGAAGAAAATGGAAAAAAAGATGGGAAAGTAAAAGCAAAGAGGAAAGAGAAGGAGAAAGAAAGAAAAGGGAAAAATTACCTTTAACGACCCAACCAGGCCATTAATATTGGTGAGGTTGTTATTATCCAACCTCAGGGCGCGCAGGTTGTTCAGCTTCTGGAATGATTCTCTGCTGATGTTGGCTAGGGAGTTGTGGGCTAGGTTCAACACCTGCAGGTTACTGTTAGCCTAGAGATAAATAGATAGTTAAATATAGATAGATAGTTAGATAGATATAGATAGATAGATAGATAGAAAGATAGATATAATAATGTATGTACTTTGATAACTTAATATGACTGACGGGCAAAACAAAGTTAATTGTAGAGTAGCTTCACTACTAAAACAAATAATAGTTATTTGTCGCATTGTATTATAAACGGCTTTCCGCGGATATAGAACGTACAATTATGAGATTAAAACCAGTTTTTTAGCCCCGAGGTGCCGAAAGCACCGGCTAAAAAAACTGGTTTTAATCTTATGATTGTACATTTTTTTATTTGTAGAAAGCTGGATATAATTCGATGCTAGACATAGTTTTTTCGTATGGATGAGAACCGGTTCCTATCCACCGGATTCCAATGAATACGAGAAATAAGATGCTGCCACTAGCAAAAATGGTGTTTTTGTCAATTTCTTTATTATTTGCTGTATTTTTGGCAATATTTTTTCAAAATTACACCTTTACTACTGTCATAAACACAGTTTTATTGTCATTTTTACACCAATTAAACAGTTTTCATGACAAATACACCAGCCATACTCACGAGGGTGAGGTAATAATGAGTAGCTCTCGTGAGATAGCGGGTCAAGTCAAAATGAGCTTGAACTTAGCCTACTCCATGACTACTTAGGCCCAAACCCTAAGAAACTGTGGCTAATCAATCAATCAATCAATCAATCCTTGACAAATATAAAAAAAAATATTTTTTTAATAACTTTTACACAACATTAAATACCTGAAAAATTTGCGCGGGAATTTCTGTGAGCCTGTTTCCCGCCAGCCTTAGCCCGTACAGCGCGCTCAGCCGGTGGAAAACTTTGGACGCGGCATTTCTCTCATCTGACAATTTCCCGCCATTTGGATCATCCTAGAAATTTTATATCTATATATTTGGTTCATTCAAGCTTTTTTTGTCTGTAGCGAAAGATCTCGCTAACTACTGAAGCGATATGGTTCCTCTTTACAGTAAAGCTTCTTATAGGTCCAGGGAAGGTTTTTTAGCTATTTTGGGGGAGGGTATCTCCACCCTCCAAATTAAAAATGACCCCCCCAAAAAATATTTTTGTAACTTTTCTTTTTAAAACTTAAACTGAAAATGGGAGGGAGTCGACTTTTAATTCTCACACCTTAATTGCCCCTAGAGGCTTCAATTTATCTTTCCATCTATCAATCCACCTATCTATCTATATATCTACTTTCTGTTTATCTATTTATCCATCCATCTATCCGTCTGTTAATCTATCTATATGTCTGTCTGTCTGTCTGTTCATATGTATGTCTTACTGACTATAAATCTGTATGTCTATCTATCTATCTATCTATCTATGTATAAACCTACCATAGATGATGTACTAAAGTCCGCTATCCTATTCTCGCCCAAGTCCAGAGTCCTGATGGAAACAAGCTGATCAATGCCTGCGGGTATCTGCTCCAGTCGGTTCTGGTTCAAGCTTAGGTCCTGCAATAAAAATGGTTTTATGCTATTTTTTTTTGTTATTTTTCGTATCGTATTATAGACAGCTTTCCGCGGATATTATAATGCTGAGAACCGGTTCTAATCCAGCGGATATTACTCGTTTTCATTCGATAGATCTCCTAGCCACCTATAGCCATTAGTAATTTGAAATTATTTTACTTTTAGAATTTGTTTGTCCGGTCAATTAAAAGCCAGGGATCTAAAGGGATAAGACAATGGCCGATAAATTAATGTACATTCCAATGATGATACACAAAACTACCCCTTCAGTAGCGTTATATAAACTAAACTAAATAAACCAGCCAATCAAAATTTACTGACGTCCCCAAAGTTGTTTAGCCAACGAATAAGAAAACGTTAATATAAAACTTTGGGGACTAGTGTAATAAACAGCCCATTGTCCCCTCTCTCTCTCTGATAAAACGAAGAATAGTTAACAATGCTGACTTATTAATTACAGACTTCCAGAAAAACTGCAGATAATTTCAATAGCACTGTTTGTCAGGGATCTAAAGGGATAAGACAATGGCCTATAAATTGATGTGCATCCCCAATGGTGATACACAAAGACAAAATTACCCCTTCTTCATATTACATTTATTGGTTATAAATTTAATTGGAACGAATTAATCACAAAATTTACTAAAAGTAGGTACTTAATGAATAAAATACCGTGGTTATAAAACTTTGGGTACCAGTGTAATTTACAGCCCAATGTCCCCTCCCTCCCTCCTGGGTATTTCTTACTTGATATTTAGGACAAAAAATTGTTTTTTTTTCTGTATCAATAAAACACTGAATTAAATTTAAAGAATTTTTTAGCAAATATATGCAACACACACACACACACACCAATACATACACACACTCACACACACACACACACACACACACAGCAAATATGTGCAAATTCTAAATATTCTTAAACTAAAACAAAGCATTTATACAATTGAAACCGATCAATATCCGTTGGATTAGAACCGGTTCAGTCCACTATACTATCCGCATAATATCCGCGGAAAGCTGTCTATAATACAATACGATAAATTTCTATAAAACACCAGGGATCTAAAGGGATAAGACAATGGCCGATAAATTGATGTCCATCTCCAATGATGATACACAAAATTATGCACAACATTACCCCTTATGTAGATTACAATTACAATCAAAAGTTTGTTAAGCCAACGAATAAGAAAACGTTATTATAAGACTTTGGGGACTAGTTCAATAAATAGCCCAATGTCCCCTCCCTCCCTGTGTTTTTTGATGTGAATCTGTCTGTCTGTTTTTTTTTTTAAACGCACGGAGGAAACATTAATTTATCAGCTGCTATTAGAGATAAATGACACTTTCTTTAAACAAAGATGACAACATCCATTAAAGCGAAGCTCTTAAGCTTGAAATATTGTCCAAGGAATCATTATTATGAATAAGATATTTATATCTTATCTATAATTTTTTCAAAATTAATATAAACTATTTATGACTTTCTGGTTCGCATTCTAAATCGTACCTAACTACTACAGGAATCGCCATGCAAAGTTTGAAATCGATAGGACAATACTAACATGCCTAAATTAACGAAAAAAGCTACCCGTCTCGGACGGACCGACCCTAATTATAGAAAAGCTTCGCTTTTAAAAAAACAATTAATTTAATTGTAAACTTGTTCATTAGTTAAAACATTTATCTACAAACGCCAGGACGGGAGGGAGGGGACATTGGACTGTAAATTATACTGGTACCAAAAGTTTTATAATACTGTTTTCTTTTTCGTTGGCTTATGTGGACTTTTGAATGGTTGGTTCATATTGTGTTTTAATCACTAGTTGTAATCTACAGAAGAGGTAATGTGTATCATCATTGGGAGGGGGGGGGGGGAAGTATTGGCCATTGTCTTATCCCTTTAGATCCCTAGTGTTTCATAGTTATTTATTCGTTGACTTAAAAAAACTTAATTTGATAAAACTAGATTTTAATCTACAGAGGAGTAATTTTGACTATCAGTTAAATACGTAAATTAATTTTTCGCCAAATGCCTTATCCCTCCTTCAGTTTAAAGTGACTTTATTTTCAAATTAGAAAGCGTAGCAACTCTATAATTGTTACCAGAAAGTCTTTATATCCATAAAACAATTTATTTTTCCCCATCCTCTATCCTCCCACCAGATGAACAAACTGACCAATAAATGAGATCAATGTTAGCAAGCTAAATTGATGCCAATTTTTCCCTGTCATAATATTTACGTATATTCATTTTTGTTCTACTGTTTGATTTTAAAGCTTCGCCTTTATGGATCTAAAGGGATGAATCCCCAATGTTAATACACAAAATTACCCTTTCTGTATATTACAATTAGTGGTTGAAACGTTTAGACACTCAACTTAATAAACCAACCAATCAAAATTCATTAAAAGTCCCCAAAGTTGTTAAGCCAACGAATAAGAAAACGTTAATATAAAACCTTGGGGACTAGTGTAATAAACAGTCCATTGTTCCCTCTCTCTCTCTCAATTAGTGGTAGAAACGTTTGAACACTCAACTTAATAAACCAACCAATCAAAATTCATTAAAAGTCCCTAAAGTTGTTAAGCTAACAAATAAGAAAACGTTATTATAAAACCTTGGGGACTAGTGTAATAAACAATCAATTGTCCCCCCCCTCTCTCTCAATTAGTGGTTGAAACGTTTGAACACTCAACTCAATAAACCAACCAATCAAAATTCATTAAAAGTCCCCAAAGTTGTTAGACCAACGAATAAGAAAACGTTAATATAAAACTTTGGGGACTAGTGTAATAAACAGTCTAATGTCCCCTCTCTCTCTCTTTATGGATGTTGTCATCCTTGTTTTCAAATTAGAAATCTATCACCATAAAAGTGTCAATAGAAAGGGAATGATACATCAATCTTCCAACGGATCTAATCCGATTAATATCCGCTGGATTAGAACCGGTTCAGTCAGCTATACTATCCGCATAATATCCGCGGCAAGCTGTCTATAATACGATACGATAAATAACTATAAAACACCAGGTATCTAAAGGGATAAGACAATGGCCGATAAATTAATGTACATCCCCAATGATGATACACAAAGTGGATTACAATTAATAGTAAAAAAATTGGACACTCAACTTAATGAACCAACCAATCATAAATCAATAAAAAGTCCTCAAAGTTGTTAAGACAATAAATGGTAAATGTTATTATAAAACTTTGGGGACAGCCCAATAAAAGTGTCAATTGAAGGGAATGATACATAAATCTGCCCTACAAAGTCTGAAGTAATGAGATAAGGAGAGAGGGAGGGAGGGAGGGGGAGGAGGAGGGAGATATAGAGGGAGAGAATGGGTGTGAATTAGATAGAGAGAAAGAGGGAAGGAAGAGAGAGAGAGAGAGGGGGGGAAGAAAAGAAGTGGGAGAGAGAAAGAGATAATAAGTGTGAGAAAAGAGAAAAGAGAGAAAGCAAAGAGAGAGAGAGAGAGAGAGAGAGAGTGAGACAGAAAGAGGGAGAAAGAGAAAAAAAGAAAGAGAGAAAAATAATATTTATAAATATCTATTTTATTTTATTTAAATATATGATGTTCTAAATCAATACATGAATCACCATTAACATATAAAACTAAAATTATCCCATCATTAATATAGAAAAGTTGTTACTTTACAAATTAAAACTTTTTAATTAATTTTCTTTTCCAACTTTTTTTTCAAAACATTTAAATTTAAATTTTCCCTTTTTAGTACTTTAGATGTTTATTTAGAGCTGCAAATAATAAAAGTAGCGAAAAAGCCCCAAAGTTTTTTTTGCGGAGGGGGGGAGGGGCATATTCTTCTTTCTCTCTCTTGGGAGGGTGAAGTTGCCCTTCAGCAAAATATTTATAAACCTTCCCAGGACCTATGAGAAGCTCCACTGTAAAGGAGAACCATATTGGTTCAGCGGTTAGCGAGATCCCACGGTACAAACAAACAGACAGACATCCTGTTACTTTATTATAAGGATATATGTATTGTATTTTTAAGGTACCAAATCCTTTTATAAAAGGAAAACCTTATCACGAGATCCCACGGTACAAACAAACAGACACACATCATGTTACTTAATTATATAAGTATGAGAATCTTCACTTTAAATAAAAACCATATCGGTTCAGTGGTTAGCGAGTTATATTGATACAGACATTCAGACATGTTACTATGAGAATCTTCACTTTAAAGGAGAACCATATCGGTTTAGTGGTTAGCGAGATATATCAGAACACACAGACAGACAGACATCAAGTTATTTTTATAGATGAAAATCTTCACTTTAAAGGAGAAACATATTGGTTCAGCGGTTAGCAAAATGTATCGGTACAAACACACAGACAAACACACAGACAAACAAACAAACAAACAAACAAACAAACAAACAGACAGACAGACAGACAGACAGACAGACAGACAGACATCATGTTACTTTTATAAAGGATGTATAAAAATTGGTAGAAATGTTGGAACACCAAAATGAAACAAATAACGACTTTAATTTACTAGTTTCAAACAAATTAGTCAGTCTGTCCATAATATATAGTCCGATTAATATCCGCTGGATTAGAACCGGTTTTTAGCTTACTCTATCCGCATGATATCCGCGGATAGCTGTCTATAATATGATACGATAAATAACTATAAAAAAGCAGGGATCTAAAGGGATAAGACAATGGCAGATAAATTGATGTACATCCCCAATGATGTTACACAAAATTACCCCTTCTGTAGATAAAAAATAGGGGTTGAAACGTTTGAACACTCAACAAAATAATCAACCAAAGTTGTTAGGCCAACGAATGAGAAAATGTTATTATAAAACTTTGGGGACTAGTGTAATAAACAGCCCATTGTCCCCTCGCTCTAGTTTATTTCATTTCCAGCTTTGAAACCGATTAATATCCAGTAGATTAGAACTGATTCAGTCATACTGAAAAATCATGAAGACAATGTTCCACGAATATTAAAATAAAAATCAGTTTTGTTACTTAGGCGTTCGGTTCAAACAAAATAATAATTTATATGTCTTTAAAATAATAATACTTTGGTTTTTTATTTGTAAACCAATTTTATTAAAGTTTTACTTAAGATTTCATAAATAAGGTGCATTATTTGCCAAATGTACCACTTTTCTGCACTACCTCTACGATTTTGTTAATACTCTATATTTTGGTCCGTTGGGTGATTCAAGGATGCTGGATGGCCAAAAAAAAGTTTCAGAGTCCCTGGATGTCTAGATATCTAGCTATCTATAAGGGTAGGTAACAAAAATTTAAAAAACACCCATTTTTTCACAATTTTAAAAATAAATTTTTTCATCAATCTTACATCCAACCTATACATTTTATACACCAAAATGATCGTTTATTCATGTAAAAAGCGCACATAATGCTATTTTGGCCAAAACTCTAATTTTACAGGGTGTCCAACAAAAAGTGTATTTTGGATATCTACCGTAATACCCAAAATACCTGTCCGAAAAAAATCATTTTTTTTGGCTTTAATCCTGTGTTTTATCTGTGGGCATATGTGGTATATAACGGTTTGGAGGACCCGGGACTATAAGGTTGTCAAATTTCATTTTTGGACACCCTGTAAATGTGATTTTTGTGTCTGTAGAGCTAAAACTTGGTCCAAATTGGCTATTTTTTTTCAAATTACTCTAAAATGTGTCTTAGTATGTTTGGCCATAGTGTTTTCTGACCAGATCAATATTTTCCTATTTTTTGGACACCCTGTATTTTCAAAAAAAAAGAAAAAAAAATTTAGTTTTTTAAAAAAAATTTTTCTATTTTTAAGTTACTTAAAACAGTCATATAGATACAGATTTTGACTAATAACAATAATATTTGCCTATTTTACAAATTTTTACACTTTTGGGACACCCTGTGCATGTTTTTAAAAAATGATGGTTTTTGCCCATTTTTGGGAGGAAGGAGTCATTTTAGGGCCATAGACTATTTCTTCATTTTTGTGGAACTTTTCAAGATACATCATTTGTTATTTATGCAAAAAGCGCAAAAACCGAACCGTTTTGCCGTTATTCACTGCCAAAGGCGGAATTTTTTACGTTTTTTACCGTTCCCGAGGTTCTAATGGGCATTTGAGGTAGGAAGACGTTGATTTTTCAAGATAACTGTGAAATACTTTTATTTAGGCATTTTAATTTACTAAATTTCATGTGAAGTAAAAAATTTTGTATATCCAACCGATTTTTGTCAAAAGGAATTTCAAATGCACATGGTTTATGTTTCTTTTATTACTAATGTTATAGCAATTATTTATATTATATTCACTTCATTTTCTTGTTTTAACAATTGAAATCCATCTCGACGAAAAACGGTTAGCTGCACAAAAAATTTGACTGCACATGAAATTTAGTAAATTAAAATGCTTAAATAAAAGTATTTCACAGTTATCTTGAAAAATCAACGTCTACCTACCTCAAATGCCCATTAGAACCTCGGGAACGGCAAAAAACGTAAAAAATTCCGCCTTTGGCAGTGAATAACGGCAAAACGGTTCGGTTTTTGCGCTTTTTGCATAAATAACAAATGATGTATCTTGAAAAGTTCTACAAAAATGAAGAAATAGTCTATGGCCCTAAAACGACTCCTTCCTCCCAAAAATGGGCAAAAACCATCATTTTTTAAAAACATGCACAGGGTGTCCCAAAAGTGTAAAAATTTGTAAAATAGGCAAATATTATTGTTATTAGTCAAAATCTGTATCTATATGACAGTTTTAAGTAACTTAAAAATAGAAAAAAAATTTAAAAAAAACAAAAAAATTTTTTCTCTTTTTTTGAAAATACAGGGTGTCCAAAAAATAGGAAAATATTGATCTGGTCAGAAAACACTATGGCCAAACATACTAAGACACATATTAGAGTAATTTGAAAAAAATAGCCAATTTGGACCAAGTTTTAGCTCTACAGACACAAAAATCACATTTACAGGGTGTCCCAAAATGAAATTTGACAACCTTATAGTCCCGGGTCCTCCAAACCGTAATATACCACATATGCCCACAGATAATACACAGGATTAAAGCCAAAAAAAATGATTTTTTTCGGACAGGTATTTTGGGTATTACGCTAGATATCCAAAATACACTTTTTGTTGGACACCCTGTAAAATTAGAGTTTTGGCCAAAATAGCATTATGTGCGCTTTTTACATGAATAAACGATCATTTTGGTGTATAAAATGTATAGGTTGGATGTAAGATTGATGAAAAAATTTATTTTTAAAATTGTGAAAAAATGGGTGTTTTTTAAATTTTTGTTACCTACCCTTATAGATAGCTAGATATCCAGACATCCAGGGACTCTGAAACTTTTTTTTGGCCATCCAGCATCCTTGAATCACCCAACGGACCAAAATATAGAGTATTAACAAAATCGGAGAGGTAGTGCAGAAAAGTGGTACATTTGGCAAATAATGCACCATAAATATAGAAACCCTAGATGATTAATCCCTTTTTCTGGACCAATTTAAAAATGTAATAAGAATGTAAAGGGATAAGACAATGGCCGATAAATTGACGTAATCCCCACCATTTAGATACACAAAATTAACACTTCTGTAGATTACAATTAGTGGTTGAGACGTTTGAAAACTCAACTTAATTAACCAACCAATCAAATATACTAAAGTCTCCAAAGTTGTTCAGCCAACATATAAGAAAACTTTATTATTCAACTTTGGGGACTAGTGTAATAAACAGCCCAAAGTCCTCTCTCTCTCTGTATAAATACCTCTAATATACCATCTAATATAATACATCTATTCTACAATAAAACCATGATAACGCCAAAAAGCCTTAAGATAAAACTTTTATTTCTACAAACTAAATTTACTTTTTAAATTTACTTCTTTTGCATCAAAATAAAAGGATGTGTGTCTGTGTGTACTAAAGAATCTTGCTAGCCGCTGAACCGATATTGTTCTCCTTTACAGTGAAGCTTCTTATAGGTCCTAAGAAAGTTTTAAACTATTTTTGGGGAGGGTGTCTTCACCCTCCCCCCCCCAAAAAAAAAATAAATATTTTTTTACTATTTAGAAACTCAAATATAAAATGGGATGATGTCGGCTTTTTCCCCTTCTACCTCAAGAGCCCCTAGAGGCTTCTAGGGGCGTAGCCGCTAGTAGCAAATGAAGTTGAGGAAAGTTGATTTTTGACTGTTTATAAGCCAAAGGATTTTTATAAATATTACCAAAAATGCCACGCGCCTGATTTAGCAGTAAAACTTAGGGAGGAAGGAGACATTAGGCTACATTACACTACATTACATTACACTAGTCCCCGAAGTTTTATAATAACGATTTCTTATTCTATGGCATAACAACATTGGGGACTTTTGATTGATTGGGTCATAAAGTTGAGAGTCCAAACGTTTCAACCACCAAATGTACTGGGAATGTACATCAATTTATCAGCCATTGTCTTATCCCTTTAGATCCCAGAGTAGAAGTTTTATTTTAGTAAAGTGGATGTTTATAAATTAGAAGATTTTTACTTTTCTTTTCTCCACCCATCCCTCGAGGTATTATGCAGGGAGGGCGGGGACATTGCCTAATGGGACCCAAAGTTTTATAAAATGGTACCCAAAGTTTTATTAACTGGTACCCAAAGTTTTATAAACTAGTACCCAAAGTTTTATAAACTGGTACCCAAAGTTTTATGACAAAATTTTTACACTTGAATATTTTGTGTCCAAAATTTTAAATGATAATTTAAAGGGCTTAATTAGTTTAACATCATTTTATAAGTCAATTTTAACGGCCATTGTCTTATCCCTTTAGATCCCTGGGTATTAAGGGAGTTTCACATATAATGTGTATGTGTGTATGTATGTGTTTGTATGTGTATTTGTGTGTTTGTATGTGTGTGTGTGTGTGTATGTATGTGTATATGTGTATGTGTATGTGTGTGTGTATGTGTAATGTGTATGTTTATAACTAGGATGACAACATCCATAAAAGCAAAGCTCAACAAAACAGACAGACAGACGAACATTAACTTCATTTTTCCAGTATGGCTTCGAAACCGATTTTTATCCGATAATCATGAGCTAATCATGTAAAGCATCGTATTACAGACAATGTTCCACGAATACTAAAATAAAAATCTTATAATTTTTACTATCTGCGAAAAGCTGTCTATAATAGTAATACGATAAAATAATAGTTATTTATTTCATCTTGATATAATAAGATGCTAGACATAGTTTTTTCGTATGGATGAGAACCGGTTCCTATCCACCGGATTCGAAAGAATACGAGAAATAACTTTTATTCCTATGTAAAGATTAATGAGGGAGGGAACATTGGAATATAAATTATACTGGTACCCAAAGTTTTATAAACATTATTTGGGACTTTTATTACACCTTGATTGGTTGGTTCAAACGCACCTAACTGTGACAGGAATCATCGATTAAAATTTAAAATCGATAGGACAATTCTAACATGCCTAAATCAACGAAGAGAGCTAACCGTGACGTACGTATGGACGTACAGACCCTAATTATGGAAATGCATCGCTTTAAAAACAAGGATGACAACATCCATAAAAGCAAAGCTCTGAAACGGTAGGACAAACGGACATTCTTGTAATGATTATAGAGTTGCTACGCTCTATCAATCGTACCTAACTACAAAAGTTACATGCAAAGTTAACATGCCTAAATTAACGAAAAAAGCTATCCGTGTGTGACGGACGGACGTACGGGCGTAAAGACCCTCATCATGGAAAAGCTTCGCTTTAAAAAAAATCATGATTTGTCATTTAAGCTTTAAATCTAAGGTTTTTAAAAAGTCAGGGATCTAAAGGGATCAGACATTTGATATATTTATATCCTCAATGATGATACACATAATTACCCCTTGCGTAGATTAAAATTATTAGTTAAGAGGTTAAAATACACTTCTAATTAAAATTCGATATAACGACCCCAAAGTTTTTGAGCTTTAAAACTTTGGGTACTAGTCTTATCAATTTCAAACCTGGCAAATATTTTCCAGTATGGCTTCAAAACCGATTAATATCCGCTGGATTAGAACCGGTTCTTATCCACTGTGTATAGCATCATTGTACAGTCAATTTTCCCCGAATATTAAAATAAAAATAATAACATTAATACCAGTTTTGTTAGACTGGACCTTCAGCTCATCGGGAATAACAAATCTGGTTTCAATCTTACAATTTTACATTATAATATCCACGGAAAGCTGTCTATAATACGATGCGATAAATAATTTAAAAAAGTCCATTTTAATAATCCTATTAATTTTGGTAATTACTTTAACGTTTAGAAAAAAAGTCCTAAAATATCAATTATCCTGTATTTTATGCAATTAGAGGAGGTAATTTAGTTTATCATCATTGGAGATGTAACAAAAATCTATTGTCCATTGTCTTATCCCTTTAGATTCCTGTTCAAAGCCCCATTTAAGTCTACTTTAACGACGTTTCTTTTCGCCGATTAAATCCTTCAGAGGTTTCAATTAAAGTGCAGAATCGAACACCCCCTCCCCCCCCCCCTTTAATAAAAAGTCAGAATGAGAGGACAATGGGCTTTTTAATCTACTAGTCCCTAAAGATTTACAATACCATTTTCTTATTCGTTGGCTTAACAACTTTGGGGACTTGAATTTGATTGGTTGGTTTATTTAATTGGATGTCCAAACGTTCCAACCACTTATTACAATCTTCAGAATGATTAATTTTGGATTTGTACATTAGTTTATTGGCCATTGTCTTATCCCTTTAGATCATTGGTGTTTTATTAGTCATTCATCGTACCGTATTATAGCCAGTTTTCCGCGGATATCATGCGGATAGAATAATGCTGAGAACCGGTTCTAATCCAGCGGATATTAATCGGATATTAGAACCCTGGGCGCGCGCTCACTTGTGGTTAAAAACCATGACCCGCCAATTTGTTACTTGGGGACCAGAGTTGCCAAAAAAAGTCGCCGATTTTATACAATTTTTTGTGCATTTTTTGCCTGATTTGTAAGATTTTTAGCAGTGACGAAGGGGTCAATATTGTGTATTATAATTGGGGATGTACATTACCCCTTTTGTTGCAAACTTTGAGTACCAGTATAATTTACAGTCCAATGTCCCCTCCCTGCCTGCTAAAAAAAAACAAATCAGGCAAAAAAGATGCGCCAAAATATATAGCGAGAAATGCGCGAAAAAAAATTACGAATACGACGACTCTGATTTGTAAATAAATATCCTTGTAGTGGATATAGAATATACGTGGATATATAAATTGACAGCTTGCTAATATGAACCTCATTTATTGGTCAGTTCGTTAAGAAAGTAGGAGAGAATGGGGTGGGGAAAACGATTTTGATAGGGGATATCATTATTAAAATGTGGTGCAACATCCATGAAGTAATAATACACAGGGATCTAAAGGGATAAGACAATAGCAGATAAATTGATGCACATCCCCTTTGACGATTCACAATGATTTTGGATGGGGATAACATTATTTAATCCAGCTACAAGCATCACTTTATAAGAGTAAATGAAAATGTGGTGCAACATCCAAGTAATAATACATTCATTGTTACATTTAGCTTGATAATATGGACCTCATTTATTGGTTAGTTCGTTCATAAAGTAGGAGAGAAGAGGGTGGGGTAAACGGAGTGGACAGATGGACAGAGAGAGATAAGGAATTAAAGAAAGAAAGAAAGAGGGAGAGAAAGAGAAGGAGAGAGAAAGCAGAGAGAGAGAGAGACAGAGAGACAGAGAGAGAGACAGAGAGAGAGAGAGAGAGAGAGAGAAAGCAGAGAAAGAGAAAGAAGAGAGTGAAAGAGAGAGAGAGAAGAGAAAGAAAGAGAGAGAGAGAGAGAGAGAGAGAGAGAGAGAGAGAAGAGAGTGAAAGAGAGAGAGAGAGAGAGAGAGAGAGAGAGAGAAAGCAGAGAGAGAAAGAGAGAGAAGAAAGTGAAAGAGAGAGAGAGAGTGAGAGTGAGAGTGAGAGTGAGAGTGAGAGTGAGAGTGAGAGTGAGAGTGAGAGAGAGAGAGAGAGAGAGAGAGAGAGAGAGAGAGAGAGAGAGAGAGAGAGAGAGAGAGAGAGAGAGAGAGAGAGAGAGAGCAGAGAAAGAAAGAGAGAGAAGAAAGTGAAAGAGAGAGAGAGAGTGAGAGTGAGAGTGAGAGTGAGAGTGAGAGTGAGAGTGAGAGTGAGAGAGAGAGAGAGAGAGAGAGAGAGAGAGAGAGAGAGAGAGAGAGAGAGAGAGAGAGAGAGAGAGAGAGAGAGAGAGAGAGAGAGAGAGAGAAAGCAGAGAAAGAAAGAGAGAGAAGAAAGTGAAAGAGAGAGAGAGAGTGAGAGTGAGAGTGAGAGTGAGAGAGAGAGAGAGAGTGAGAGTGAGAGTGAGAGTGAGAGTGAGAGTGAGAGTGAGAGTGAGAGTGAGAGTGAGAGAGAGAGAGAGAGAGAGAGAGAGAGAGAGAGAGAGAAGAGAGTGAAAGAGAGAGAGAGAGAGAGAGAGAGAGAGAGAGAGAGAGAGAGAGAGAGAGAGAGAGTAATATACAACATAAGAAAAGCTTTACTGTAACATGGAAATACAGTAAATGCGAGAGAACATGAAAATCTAGTGCAACATCCAAGTAATAATATATCCATTATCCCTAGTTGGGCCCTACTAAACATCCAAGTAATAAAATATCCATTATCCCTAGTTGGGCCCTACTAAACGAGTTCCTGTACGGAACACCCCCAGAAAGAAAGGGATAGGTAGATTTGTTGCTAGCAGGGATCTAAAGGGATAAGACAATGGATGATGATACATTATTGTACATCCCAAAGGTCGATAAAACAAAATAATCCCTTTTGTAAAATTTTTTTAAATAGTACCCAAAGTTAGTGTTTAAAACTTTGGGTACCAGTGGGATTAATAATCAAATATAACTAGAAAGAGAGAGAGAGAGAGGGGACAATGGGCTGTTTATTACACTAGTCCCCAAAGTTTTACAATAGCGTTTTCTTCTTCGTTGGCTTTATAACAATTTTGATTGGTTGGTTTATTAAGTTGAGTGTTCGAAAGTTTCAACTACAAAAGGGTAATTTTATATTTTTTTATCGGCCATTGTCTTATCCCTTTAGATCCCTAGTGTTTTTTTAGTTATTTATCGTATCGTATTATAGACAGCTTTCCGCGGATATCATGCGGATAGTATAGCTGACTGAACCGGTTCTTATCCAGCGGATATTAATCGGATATTAGATCTCTCTTACCAATCTGTTTAGCCCTGTACATTCCAATTATAGAAACCAATTTTTGTCGTCCGTCCCCCAAAAACAGCATTTAAAAAAGCAGGGATCTAAAGGGATAAGACAATGGCCGTTATTTGATGTACATCCCCAATGATGATACACAAAATTACCCCTTTTATAGATTAAAATTAATGGTTGAAACGTTTGAACTTAATAAACGAACCAATCAAAATTGTTATAAAACCAACGAATAAGAAAACCTTGGGGACTAGTGTAATAAACAGCCCATTGTCCCCTCTCCCTCTTTCTCTCTCTTGGCAGTATTGAAAAAACTCTCCCACCTATTCAATTTCAAACCCTCTCTCTCTCTCTCTCTTCCTTATTTAGATGTGCTACTACTCTATAATTCACTTTGTTCGTCCAACCGTCAGTAACGCATTGGGGAAATACAATTTTTTCGACTACAAATTAACTTTGATGGCCGAATTTTTAGTGAATGGGGCTCTTTAGTATTCAAAGATTGAGAAAATAGCTTAAAACCATTCTGGCATCTATATTGGAAGGTTCCCTATAATGAAGAACTCGATCGGTTCAGTAGACATTGAAGTTTTAAGCTTCAAAACATAACAAAAAAAAACATTACTACTTTAGAAAGATAATATCTGCTTTATCTATCAACTTACTCAACTTAATGAACCAACCAATCAAAATTCACTAAGTCTACAAAGTTGTCAAGCCAATGAATAAGAAAAAGTTATTATAATCCTTTGGGGACTAGTGTAATAAACCGCTCATTGTCCCCCCTCTCTCTCTCTCTGTTAAGACACAGTAGTGGTTTATGGTATGGTACTTATGGATGTTGTCATCCTTGTTTTTGAATGGATAATCTTAAAGAAGCCAAGTATGGGCCTGATTAGGCACTTTTTTGTCGCCCTTTTAAAGACAGATTTTATCCCAAGAAGGGGGGAGGGAGGGGACATTGGGCTGTTTATTACACTAGTCCCCAAAGTTTTATAATAACTTTTTCTTATATGTTGGCATAATAATTTAGATTGGTTGGTTCATTATGTTTAGTATTTACTAATTGAAATCTACAAAAAGGGTAATTTTGTGTAACATCATTGGGGATAAACATCAATTTATCGGATATTGTCTTATCCCTTTAGATCCCTGGAATCTTAATGATAATACACAAAATTACCCCTTTTAAAATTAAATAAGTGGTTGCAACGATAGTACACTAAATTAATAAACTAACCAATCAAAACTCAATAAAAGTCCCCAAAGTTGATAAGCTAACGAAAAAGAAAAAATTATTTAAAAACTTTGGGGACTTTAACTTAAACCTAACCCAGGATAAGTCAATGTATATTAAAATTTTAAAACATCCATAATGTTGTTAAACAAAATTAACCCTCGTCTTTGAGAGGGTAATACTAATAACACTGGTGCCCAAAGTTTTATAATCGTTAATTTCATCTTTGGGTACTTTAGTTAATTTGTTTGTGGTAACCAAATTTTTAAATCAATTTCTTCTTTAAAATAAAATCATTACATAATCTTTTAGCAACCAGGGTTTCTGTATTCAAAGGCGACAATCAAAATAGCCTAAAACCATACTAGGACCTGTATAAAGTCAATCTTAAAAACGGAGAACTTGATAAGTTAGCGAGATCTTAAAGGACGCAAATAAACCATTTGAAACATTATAAGATTTTTATTTTTCTTTGCAAAGGAATAAGACAATGGCCGATAAATTGGTGAATTCCCCAATTATGACACACAAATTTACCCCTTCTGTACATTATCTACAATTAGTTATAGAAACGTTGAGACACTCAACTTAAAGAACCAACCAATCAAAATTCATTAAAAACCACCAACGAATAAGAAACGATATTTAAAAACTTTGGGGACTAGTGTAATAAACAGTCCAATGTCCCCTCCCTCCCCCCTTCTGAAACGGCGGGATATAGCCTATTATCAACGGATTTAAAAATTAGTTTTGCCTATTTATAAGCAAGACATTAGGGGGGGGGGGGGTAGGTAAAGGGAGAGAAAAAGAAGGCTTTATTACAAAGGAAAACTATATCGGTTCAGTGGTTAGCGAGATCATTTGGTACAAACAGAATCGCAGACATCCTGTTACTTTCCAAATATGTAATTATTTCCATGTTGCGTAAAAAAAATTCCGATTTCTTTTGTGATTTTTCTTGGGAGGGTGGTGGTGGCACCCTACCCCAAAATAGTTATAAACTTTCCCGGGACCTATGAGAATCTACCCTGTTAAGGAGAACCCGTTCGGTTCAGCGGTTAGCAAGATCCTACGTTACAATCAAACAAACAGAAAGACAGACAGACATCGTTCTACTTAGTATCCTTGTACTAAAGTAACAGGATGTTTGTTTGTCTGTGTGTTTGTACCGAAGGATCTCTCTAACCGCTGAACCGATCGGGTTTTCGTTAACAGGGTAGCTTCTCATAGGTCCCAGGAAGGTTTATAGCTATTTTGGGGGAGGGTACCACCACCCTTCAAAGAGAAATCACAAAAAATCAATTTTTTTACGTTTCACGATTTAACAAAGAGTATTCAATGAAACATAAAACTCAAACGCAACAAAGACATATTTAAATATAAAAAAAACTAGAGGCCTCTAGGGGCGTAGCCGCTAGTAATAGAGACATAAGGATTGCGATTTCTAAGCAAAATTATAAATTCAGGGATCTCAAGTGATTAGACAAAATATTTAGTTCGCTAAATCAACAAATGAAATAACGTGATTAGAAATTTTGGTTACGAGTGCAATTTACAGTCCTAACTTAAGACATTGTTTTCTTAACGGGGGGGGGGGGGGGGCGGATTCGGGATATGGTACCAAATAATGCCAAGGTCGTAGCGGTCATGCGACTTGCGTCATATTGGCAGAGTGACGCAAATTTCAGATCTCAGTTTTCGCTATTTGATTTACTATTTTTCACTAGAAGCGATGCTTGCAAGATTATTTAATTCGCTATCATATAAAGATAATTTTTTATTCAAATCGCGAAATCTGGGATCTGAAATTTGCGTCACCCCCCCAACCTGAAAGTGAGGAAGAGAATAAAGGAGGGGGTAGAACCGGTTATAATAATGTTTTTGTTTTCTTGACTTTAAATTAAACTCTATCGGATTTTCGGTGTTAACAAAAAGGCGGACAGGGGAAGTTTTAATCAGATTAACCCCCCCCCCCCCCCCACCACCACCTTTTAAATCTACATTTAAATCCAGGAAAGCCGGGAAGGGATGGTAAGTTTTACTGGTACCCAAAGTTTTATAATTGCATAGCATATAAACTTTGAGTACTGAGCTGGATCTTTAAATCATTTTAGTGGTGAGCCAGATCGGGGTGAGCCAACTTTCCACCAATGAGAGCACAGCATTTTATGAAATGCCGCGCTGTGATTGGCTGAAATTTGGCGCACCCTGATCTGGCTCACCACTAAAATGATTTAAAGATCCAACTCTGTATTTGAATTTTGATTGGTTGGTCTAAACCAATAATTATTACAATCTTAATTAAGTGGGTAATTTTATTGGGGATAAATATCAATTTATCGTCCATTGTCTTATCCCTTTAGATCCCTCTCCACCTGTCAGTGAGAGGATATTGGGCTGTTTATTACACTAGTCCTCAAAGTTTTACAGTAACATTTTCTTATTCGTTGGCTTAACAACTTTAAGGACTTGAATTTTGATTGGTTTGTTCATTGTAATCTACAGAAGGGATAATATTGTGTATCAGTATTGGGGGTGTGCATCAATTTATCAGCCATTGTCTTATCTCTTTCTATTTATTAATGTTTCTTACATTAGTAACCAAAGTTTTCTTATTCATTGTCTTATCCCTTTAGATTCCTGATTTCATCAAAAGTAAAGTCACCCTTCAAAAAGTCACCAACTCTCCCCCCCCCCCCCCTCCCAACCCCTATCATAATCAGTAATTTCCAGGGATAAGACAATGGATGATAAATTAATAAAGTCCAAAACGATGATACAACAAAATTACCCCTTCTGTAGAACAAATTATTGGTTGAAAAGTTGGGACACTTAAAAATAAAAATAAAAGTACCCAAAGTTTGGTAGTCAACATATAAGATAAAAAACTTTGGGTACCAGTGTCATTTCTAGTCCAATATTCCCTCCCTCCACCCTGATCACAATGGTCACCCCTCCCCCCCCCCCCCCCCCCACCTACTTTAATCTCGGATTAAAACCCGTGTTCCATCCCTTCCGCAAAGAAACCCAAATATTTCTAATTCCTTATAATAAAGTAACAGGATGTGTGTTTGTCTGTGTCTCTGTTTGTTTGTACCAAAGGATCTCGCTAACCGCTGAACCGATCGGGTTCCTTCCCGCAGAAAACAACAAATATTTATCATATAAAAGCAATAGGATGTATGTTTGTCTGTACTAAAAGATCTTGCTAACCGTTGAACCGATATGATTCTCCTCTGCAGCTTCTGATTAGGTTTATGGAGGGTGAAGGGGGGGGGGGGAGGAGAGGCACAGGGTAAAAATCACCCCCCCCCTCCCAATAGAAAATTGCCCCCTCTAGTGACCCTAAGGGCCTCTAGGGGCGTTGCCATTAATGATAGAAGAGGAGAGGTTAATAATATCAAAATTGAAAGGAAAGTTAGTCAGGAATCTAAAGGGATAAGACAATGGCCGATAAATTGATGTACATATTCAATAATGATACACAAAATTACACCTCTTGTAGATTAAAACCTTTGAACACTCAACTTAATGCATCAACCAATAATAAAAAATTTCCAAAGTTGTTAAGACAACAAATAAGAAAAGGTTATCATAAAACATTGGGGACTAGTGTAATAAACAGCCCATTGTCCTCTCTCTCTCTGAAAGTTAGTGCTATTTAAAAAACTATTCTGATAATTTAATAAATGAACGGATGGGAATGCACACCAAAATTTGATGTTTTAATAATTTCTAGGGATGGGGAGGGAGGGGACATTGGACTGTAAATTACATTGGTACCCAAAGTTTTATTATTTGTTAGCTCTAATACCTTGGGTACTATTATTAGATTGGTACAAAACATTTGAAAACAATAATTTTAATCTACAATAGGGATAATCTTGTTTATTATGATTGAGTATGAATATCAATTTATCGTTCATCGTCTTATCCCTTTAGATCTTTGTAAGAAAACCCAAATAGGTCCAGCGGTTGTTAAAAAGATCTTAAAATACAAACAAAGAAAACACAAACAAACCGACATCCTACATCTTTACAATTCAGAATAAGCTTAAAAAGTTATTTTCGTCATGGATCTAAAGGGATAAGACAATGGACGATAAATTGATATACATCCCAAATTTAAGGATTGATCGTACAGTTTGAGTCAACGAATAAAATACCGTGGTTATAAAACTTTGGGTACTAGTGTAATTTATTTAAGGGATAAGACAATGGCCGATAAATTCATATACATCCCCAATGATGATACACAAAATTGTTGTACTGTTTGTAAAATCCAATAAAAGGACCCAAAAGTAGATAAGACGACAAATAAAATAACGCGATAATAAAACTTTGGGTACTAATATGATTAATACCATCCTTCCTTAACTGAATTTTGTATCTTTAATCAAAGAGAGAGGGGACAATGGGCTGTTTATTACACTTGTCCCCAAAGTTTTATAATAGCGTTTTTTTAATCTTTAAACTTTGGGGACTTTTGATTGGTTGGTTTATTAAGTTGATTGTTGATACGTTTCAACCACTAATTTTAATCTACAGAAGGGATGATTTTGTGCATCATCATTGGGGATGTACATAAATTTATCGGCCATTGTCTTATCCCTTTAGATGCCTGATTTTTAATCCAAATTAAAATATTTTAATCTCCAATGCTAATAATTGACTTTTGTTCAAGAAAAAATACATAAAACTAAAAATAAATATCTCAATATATAGGGAATCTAAAGGGATAAGACAATGGCCGATAAATAGATGTTCATACCCAATGATTCTACACAAAATTACCCCACTCTGAAGAGTATAATTGGTACGCGTGGACAATTAACTTAATCATCCAACCAATCAACATCAAATAAAAGTCTCCAAGGCTGTTAAGTTAACAAATAAGAAAACAGTATTATAAAACTTTGGGGACTAGTGTAATAAAAAGCCTAATGTCCCATACCTCCCTGTCTAAATAAGCTATTTTAAGAAAAGAAAAAAACAAGGATGACTACATCCATAAGAGATCAACAAATCAGACAGATAGACAAACGATTATTAACACCGACATAGTTATTTATCGCTTAGTATTTTAGACAGCTTTCCGCGAATAGAAAGGTGAAGAGTTAACTTTAAGTTGGCACCGAGGGACTGAAGGCCCTGTCAAACAAAACTTGATATTATGATTTTTATTTTATTATTCAAGGAAAATTGTCTATAATACAATACGTGATTTTTAAGCATGGCTCAGAACCGATTCTAATCCTATTCTAATAATAATCGGTTTCAAATTAAGCCATACTGGAAAATTCAGTCTTTAGGGGGCAACAAAACCAGAATTATTATAATTTATCGTTTCACTATCCGCGGAAAACTGTCTATAATACGATACGATAATAGTTATATCTTGCGTCGTATTATAAACAGCTTTCCGCAAGGCACGGGCTTAAAAAAACTGGTTTTAATCTTATGATTGTACATTTTTTATTCATAGAAAACTGGATATAATACGATGCTAGACATAGTATATTCGTATGTATGAGAACCGATTCTAATCCATCGGATATTAATCGGTTATAAAGCCATGCTGGAAAATTCAGTCTTTTGGGGCTACGATAAGATATTAGTTATTTCTCTCATCGTATTATAAACAGCTTTCCGCAAATAAAAAATGTCGAAGGCAAGGGCTTAAAAAAACTATTTTTAATCTTATGATAGTACATTTTTTAATTGATAGAAAACTGAATATAATACGATGCTATACATAATTTTTAAATATAGCTTAGAACCAGTTCTAATCCAGCGGATAATAATCGGTTTCAAAGCCATACTGGAAAATTCCATTACATAAATGGCATTTCCTGTTTGTAATTATGAGGTCTAAATCTTAAAAACTAATATTTGTTTTAAAACAAGGCTCGGCATCCGCGCGTGAGCCATGTCAAAAGCCATTTGGACGCTTTTAATTTTTAAAAGCGAAGCTTTTCTATAATTAGGATAGGTCAGTCCGTACGTCCGTCCGTAACGGATAGCTTTTTTCGTTTATTTAGGCATGTTAGAATTGTCCTATCGATTTCAAACTTTGCATGATGATTCTTGTAGTAGTTAAGTACGATTTAAAAAGCGTAGCAACTCTATAATCGTTACCAAAATTTCCATACGTCCATTTTAAACATGTTGATTTTTTTACTTTTTAACAACAATTTATGTGATAAATCATATTTTTACGTATAATTTTGTCAAAACTTATATTTCAATGTTTTGTATAGCCAGTTCTGACACTCTACAAATGATAATGTTCGTCTGTCCTACCGTTTCAGAGCTTCGCTTTTATGGATGTTGTCATACTTGTTTTTTTTTAAAAAGAAGGATTGTCATATTTGGTTTAGACTTGCAATGTCCACAATGATGACAGACAAAATTATCCCTCATTTATATTAAAACTATTCGTTTATAACTTGGGACAAACAATCAAGAGGTGTCCCCAAAAACGTGTATTAAATACTTTGGGTACCAGTAAAATTAGCAGTCCAATGTCCCCTCCCTCCCTGGCTCAAAATCGCAGCGTATTAAAGACTGCTTTCCGCGGATATTAAAATAAAAAATTATAATATTAAATCTGGTTTTAATTTTAATATTTATGGAAAATTGTCTGTAATACGATGCTTTAATTTTTCTGTATGGCCGGTTAAAACCGGTTCTAATCCAGCGGATATTAATCGGTTTCAAAGCCATACTGGAATAGTTATTTAAGTAATGAGCTCTATATATAACTAATGCCAAATCTTTAAACGAATCTTTCAATCAAATAAAATAACGTGTAAGGTCAAAACTCGCAATGATTAATTTTAACAAAATAAAGTAACAGGATCTTTGTGTGTTTGTCTATCTGTTTGTATGTCTGTTTGTTAGTTTGTTTGTTTGTTTGTCTGTCTGTCTGTTTGTATGTCTGTTTGTATGTCTGTATGTTTGTCTGTCTGTCTGTATGTCTGTCTATCTTTTTGTTTGTCTGTCTTTATGTCAGTCTTTTTGTCTGTCTGTCCGTCTATTTGTATGTCTGTTTGTTTGTCTGTCTGTCTGTTAGTCTGTCTGTTTGTCTATCTGTTTGTCTGTCTGTTTATATGTTTGTCTGTTGTCTGTCTGTCTGTTTGTATGTCTGTCTGTTTGTCTGTCTGTCTGTCTGTTTGTATGTATGTATGTCTGTTTGTTTGTCTGTATGTACCATAAAATCTTAATAACCGCTGAACCGATATGGTTCTCCTTTACAGTGTAGCTTCTCATAGGTCCTGGAAAGATTTTATTTAGGGGAGAAATCGCCAATAGAAAACTTAAAAGACCCCCTAACCTAAAAAAAAAACTTTTTCATAAATACATTTAAAAGTGGGAAAGGTCGACTTCCCCCCAGCCTAAAGGGCCCCTGGAGGCCTCTAGGGGCATATCCGCAGTAATAGATTCATTATATCTAAATAGTCCAACTGGTCCTTTCCTTTAACTTTAAACAGAAAATTTTAGCAGACAAACACCTTAGTTTAAAATAGTAATTATTCCATTTTACCCCTCAATAAAAGAATAATTTGTATCTTAAACTCAAATTTATTCCCAATTGTTCTAGCCCTGTTTAACAACCCCTCTAAATAAAGCAAAGTTTACTCTATTCCAGGGAGGGAGGGGACATTGGACTGTAAATTATAAAAGTACCCAAAGTTTTATTCAAGAGTTTTGGTGACTATTGATAAGTTGGTTCCTTACTGGTAGTCTCTAAACTTTTCAACCAATGAAATATTGGGGTAATTTTATTTATCATCACTGAGGGATTTTTTGTACATTAATCATTTCAAGTTGAGTGTTCAAAACATTTCAACCACTAATCTTAAAAAGGGGTTAATTTTGTGCATCATCATCATTGGGGATGTACATCAATTTATCATCCATTGTCTTATCCCTGTAGATCCCTGGATGTCCAAATGTTTCAACCACTAATTGTTATCTACAAAAGGGGTAATTATGTGTATCATCATTGTGGATGTACATACATTTTATCATCCATATTCTTATCCCTTTAGACCCCTGGATGTCCAAATATTTCAACCACTAATTGTAATCTTCAAAAGGGGTAATTATGTGTATCATGATTGGGGATGTACATCAATTTTATCGTCCATATTGTCTTATCCCTTTAGATCCCTGGATGTCCAAATGTTTCAACCACTAATTGTTATCTACAAAAGAGGTAATTATATGTATCATCATTGGGTATGTACAACAATTTTTATAAGCCATTGTCTTATCCCTTTAGACCCCTGGATGTCCAAATGTTTCAACCACTAATTGTAATCTACAAAAGGGGTAATTATGTGTATCATCATTGGAGATGTACATCAATTTTATCATCCATATTGTCTTATCCCTTTAGATCCCTGGATGTCCAAATGTTTCAACCACTAATTGTAATCTTCAAAAGGGGGTAATTATGTGTATCATCATTGGAGATGTGCATCAATTTATCATCAATATTGTCTTATCCCTTTAGAACCCTGGTGTTTTTTTTATAGTTATTTATCGATCGTATTATAGACAGCTTTCCGCGGATATCATGCGGATAGAGTAAGCTAAAAACCGGTTCTAATCCAGCGGATATTAATCGGATTGAGCGTCCCTTTATCTCCCTGAAAGTTTACTCTATTCTTGCTAAACAAATATGAATATGAAAATTGAGATGTACAAACAGACCAGGCATACTAAAGGGATAAGACAATGAATTTGGACAAAATTACTCCTTCTGTAGATTACAAGCATTGCATTGGTTGAAACTTTTAGACACTCTACTTAATAAACCAACCAATTAAATAGACCTAAAGGTTTTTAGACGATCGAATAAGAAAACGTTATTATAGAACTTTGGGGACTAGTGTAATAAACAGCCCAATGTCCCCTTCCTCCCTGACAAATATGAGGCTTAAGGAGGGGGGATCTTAAGGGATAAGACAATGGATGATAAATTGATGTACATCCCCAATGATGATACACAAAATCACTCCTAATGAACCAACCAATCAAAAGCCGCCAAAGTTGTTTAGCCAACAAATAAGAAAACTTTGGGTACTACTGTAAGAAACATTAATAAATTGATGTACAACCCCAATGACTATACACAACAAAATTACCCCTTTTGTAGATTACAATTAGTAGTTCACATTAATCAGCCATTGTCATTGCCATTTAGATCCATAGATGTCTGAACGTTTCAACCACTAATTGTTATCTACAAAAGAGGTAGTTTTGTGTATCATAATTGAGGATGTACATCAATGTATCAGCCATTGTCTTATCCCTTTAGATCAATGGATAACCAAACGTTTCAACCACTAATTGTAATCTATAAAAGGGGTAGTTTTGTGTTTCATCACTGGGGATGTAAAACAACTTTTATCGGCCATTGTTTTATCCCTTTAGTTCCTTGAAAAACACCACACACATACACACACACACACACACACACACACACACACACACACACACACACACACATACAAAGCAAAATAAAATATTCATATGTTTTTATGAAGAAGAAAATATTTGAAAAAAAAACAACATTTAGATTCAAGATTTCTATTCTTAAAAAGCAAAGCTTTTCTATGATTAGTGTCTCCGGCCGTACGTCCATACGTTTGTATTGGACAGCTCTTATCGTTGATTTAAGCATATTAAAATTGTCCTACCAATTCTAAACTTGGCATAATGGTTCCTGCATCAGTTAGGTACAATTTCAAATATCTATAATACAAAGTAGAACGATGTCTGTCTGTTTGTTTGTAGCGAAGGATCTCGGTAACCGCTGAACCGATTGGGTTCTCCTTTACAAGGTAGCTTCTCATATGTCCCGGTAAGGTTTATAACTATTTTCTTTTGTTTATTAGTTTAATGAAACCTCTTGGGACAAAGCCCCTAGAGGCTAGGGGCGAAGTAGCTAGTTTAATATAAATGGCCACAGTTACTTATACTGGTACCCAAGGTTTTATAATCACGTTGGAAATCTTGCAAAATTTTGATTGGTTGGTTCAACCACCAATTTCAATTTTGATTTTCATATTTTAGAATGTATATCAATTGTCTATTCACGCTAGCTTTAATCAACCAATCCAAATGATACCCAAAGTTTTTAAGCCAACGTAATACTTTGGGTACTAGTTTTAATTACAGTCCAATGTCCCCTCCCTCCCTCGCAATATCTAGACAATTGACGACAAATTGATACCCATTCCCAATGATGATGCACAAAATTACCCCTTCTGTAGATTACAATTTTATGTAAGACTAAGCAACCAATCGTAAATTTTATGAGCCAACAAATGACAGTTCATGTTTATGTTACAGGGATCTAAAGGGATAAGACAATAGCTGATAAATTGATTATATCCCCAATGATGATGCACAAAATTACCCCTTAGTGATTGAGACTCCACTTAATGAATTAACCAATCAAAATTCACCTTAAGTCCTTAAAGTTGTTGAACGAATAAGAAAACGTTATTGAAAACTTTGGGGACTGGTGTAATAAGGAGCTCATTGTCCCCTCTTGTAAATATTGATTGGATGGTTTATTAAGTTGATTGTATAAACGTTTCAACCACTGATCTTACACTACAGAACGGGTAAGTTATATGTATCATAATTTGGGCTGTACATTAATTTATTAGCCATTGTCTTATCCCTTAAGATTTCCCTCACTAGAAAATAAGGATCTGCAATCTTCCCGCTAAAAAAACAAATGTCGTCCTACCTGTAGATGTGGTGAGGAGGTGAACAGCTGTTCTGGAAGGCGTATCAGCTGATTGTGGTCCAGAGAGAGAGACTTGAGAGAGGGGAGGGAGTGGAGGATGGTGGGGGGAAGGGTGGACAACAGGTTGTAGCTCAGCAGTAAGATGTGCAGGTTGGCTAGGGCCTGAAATAGCATTGTATTATAGACAGTTTTCCGCGGATAAAAAAAATATTAATTTTTTTTCTTTTTCTTTTAACATCTAAAGCAAAATTATTGGGTTATAGAAAATAAACTACCCCCCCCCCCTCATCAAGTGTCCTTATAGGCCTCTAGTGGCGTAGAAGCTAGTTAATAATTAAATCAAATTTTATAAATCATTCCAATATTATATATCAACCAATATATAAAACAAATAAAATCGACATTATCAATAAAATCCTTTGGATATGACTGTCCTTCGGTTTTTACCAAAGGATCTTTCTAACCGCTGAACCGATACGGATCTCCTATACTATGTAGCTTCTCATAGGTCCTGGGTAGGTTTATGACTATTTTGTGGAAGGATACCACCACCCTCCAAGGAGAAACTAAAGTGCCTCCTAGAGGCCTCTAGGGGCACTTGAGGAGGGGGGTGTTGAATATCAAAAATAATTTTTTTCTAGGGACGATTTCTCTTGGGGTGGTGGTGGTACCCTCCCCTAAAATAGTTATAAACCTTCCCGGGAACTATGAAAAGCTACCCTGTTAAGGAGAACCTGATTGGTTAGCAAGATCCTTCTGTAAAACTACAAACAGACAAACAAGCAGACAGACAGACAAAGAGACTGACATACAGACAGACGGACAGTCAGACAGAAAGACAAACAGACAGACAAACAGACAGACAAAGAGACTGACATACAGACAGACGGACAGACAGACAGACAGACAAAAGACAGACAGACAAACAGGCAGACAAACAGACAGACAGACAGACATCCTGTTACTTTATAATAAGGATGAACGAACTGACCTGTAAAGAACCTTCAGCAATGCTTGAAATCTTATTATGAGAAAGGTTTAATAAGACAAACAGACAGACAGACATCCTGTTACTTTATAATAAGGATGAACGAACTGACCTGTAAAGAACCTTCAGCAATGCTTGAAATCTTATTATGAGAAAGGTTTAATAAGACAAACAGACAGACAGACATCCTGTTACTTTATTATAAGGATGAACGAACTGACCTGTAAAGAACCTTCAGCAATGCTTGAAATCTTATTATGAGAAAGGTTTAATAAGACAAACAGACAGACAGACATCCTGTTACTTTATTATAAGGATGAACGAACTGACCTGTAAAGAACCTTCAGCAATGCTTGAAATCTTATTATGGGAAAGATTTAAAATCTGTAACACAACTTGCTGGCGAAACATTGAGTCCGGAATACTGAAATAACAAAATTATTATTGGTTGAAACGTTTGGACACCCAATTTTATAAATCAAGCACTATGAGTCCCCAAAGTTACAAAGCCAACGAATAAGAAAACGTTATTCAAAACTTTGAGTTGGAATACTGAAATAACAAATAGTTATTGATTATTGGTTGAAACGTTTGAACACCCAATTTTGTTACAAAGTTACCCTTTCTGTAGATTAAAATAAGCAGTTGAAACGTTTGTACACTCAACTTATTGAGCCAACCCTTAAAAATTCATTAAAAGTCCTCAAAGTTGCTAAGCCAACGAAACTTATCAAAAACTTTGGGAACTACTTGCTGACGAAACATTGAGTCAGGAATACTGAAATAATTATTGGTTGAAACGTTTGGACACCCAATTTAATAAATCAACCATTAAAAGTCCCCAAAGTTGCTAAGCCAACGAAACTTATCAAAAACTTTGGGGACTACTTGCTGACGAAACATTGAGTCGGGAATACTGAAATAACAAATAGTTAGTAATTATTGGTTGAAACGTTTGGACACCTAATTTAATGAATCAACCATTAAAAGTCCCCAAAGTTGCAAAGCCAACGAATAAGAAAACGATATAAAAAACTTTGGGGACTGCTTGCTGACGAAACATTGAGTTGGAATTTTGATTGGTTGGCTTATTAAGTTGAGTTTTCAAACGTTTCAAACACTAATTTTAATCTACAAAAGGGGTAATTTTGTAAATCATCATCGGAGATGTACATCAATTAATCGGCTATTGTCTTATCCCTTAAGATCTCCGATTATCTATGTAAAATAAGAAATGGATGTTATTATCAAATTCTATTAAAGACACCTTTCACCAGATTACTTCGTTAGAAAAGAATTCTCTTTCGATTTAAATACTCTTCAGTTACAATAACATTTTCATACTGACAATGAAATCCAAAGTTTCAAAGATTTTTACAAAAAAACATTCGAGGATTTTTAAAATTTTAATATTTAAAAAAAACTACTCTTGAATCGAGAAGTTTCAGGTTTTATAAATAAACATTTTAGGAATTCTATTAATTTATTATTGACTAGCGGCTACGCCCCTAGAGGCCTCTAAGGGCACTTGAGGAGGAGAGAGTCGAATTTAATAATCCAATTTCTTATTTTAGATTTTTTTTTTGGGGGGGGGGGGATTTTTCATTTTTTGGGAGGGTTAGGGGTGTCCCACCCCCCAAGAAAATAGTTATAAACCTTCCCGGGACCTATGAGAAGCTACCCTGCTAAAGAGAACCCGATTGGTTCAGCGGTTATTGAAATCCTTTGGTACAAACATACAGACAAACACACAGACAAACAAACGTCCTGTTACTTTATTATAAGGATTTTTAAAAGCGAGCTTTTCTATAATCAGGGTCGGTCTGTAAGTCCGTTATGGTTAGCTCAATTCGTTAATTTAAACAGGTTAGAATTGTCCTATCGAATTCAAACTTCCTTTAACTCTTAGGTACAACTTAGAAAATGCAGCAACTCTATAATCGTTACTAGAAAGTCCGTACCTTAATTTAAAATATGCTTATTTTTTTACAACAAATTTTTGTGAGATAAAATTGTCCGATTCTTATGAATTTTGGTATACTGATTCTGCTTATTCAGTTCATTATTACTTTGGGTACTTTAGTCGGCAGTGAGGAAACACTAATTAATTTATTCCTCTAAGAATCAAAGCTTTGAAAACAATGTAAAAAGAAAAATGTTTCAGCCCGAGCGCAGGGAGGGAGGGGACATTGGGATGTTTATTACACTAGTCCCCAAAGTCTTACAATAATATTCGTTGGCATAACAACCTTGGGAACTTTCAATAAATTTTGATTGGTTGGTTCATTAAGTTGGGTTTCTAAACGTTTTAACCAATAATTGTAATCTACAAAAGGGTAATTTTGTATAATTGGGTATGTTCATGAATTTATATGCCATTGTCTTATCCCTTTAAATCCCTGGTTTCAGCCCGACCTGAGCGGAGCGGCCAAAAGTTACAAAAAAAAATTCTTTTGTTAAAACAACATGGGAGAAAATTCAGGGATCTAAAGGGATAAGACAATGGCTGATAAATTGATATACATCCTCAATGAAGAAAGACATAATTAAACAATTCTGTAGATTAAAATAAGTGGTTGAAACGTTTGAACACTCATCTTTATGAACCAGCCAAGCAAAGTTTTTAGGCCAACGAATAAAAACATTCCAATAAATCTAGTGTGTAATAAACAACCCATTGTTCCCTCTTTTTATGGCGAAAACTTAATTTAAAAAAAACCCGTAAAAACAAGGATGACAACATCTATTAGTAGGAAAAATCATTGATTGGTAAAAGAATTGAAAACTACATGGCTACATGGCAAATAAACCAAATAAGATAAAAAAACTAGGGATGGGAATCCGTCGAATTTTTGGGCCGGATTCGGATTCCGGATTCTGAAGGAATCCGTCAAAAAAAGTGACGGATTCTTGCGGATTCCGGATTCTTATTTTTGGCGGATTCCGGATTCGGATTCCGGATTCTAGCAGTATTTTAAAAGGCCGTCCGTCACAGAGGGATAGCTTTTTTCGTTAATTTATCACTATGTTACTTGGTTGACGCCTTGATTTGTTTAAAGTGTTGACTTCCAGCATAACTAAAACATTTACATCACATTAGTAATTATTAAAATTTGTTATGTAGAAATGTTTTTTTGATCTTTTCCTTCAAACAGAGGGAGTTGTAAGAAAAAAGACGGTAATTTTAGCCTACCAATTTAGAATCCGGAATCCGCTATAAAAAAACGGATTCCGGATCCGGATTCGGATTCCAAAATTGGCCGAAAATTGGGCGGATTCCGGATTCGGATTCCGGATCCGGATTCCCATCACTAAAAAAAACAGTTTTGTCAGACCCGAGGGGTCAAAAGCTAAACACTAATTGTAATCTACAGAAGGGGTAATTTTTTGTGTATCATCATTGGGGATGTAACTTTATTATGACTGAGGTCAAGCGCAACCAATTTTGTATCTAACTGATACAGAAATCATCATCAGAGAGGACAATGGGCTGTTTATTACACTAGTCCCCAAAGTTTTATAATAACGTTTTCTTATTCGTTGGCTTAACAACTTTGGGGATTGGTTGGTTTTTTTAAACGTTTCAATCACTGAAAGAGTAATTTTGTGTATCATCATTGGGGATGTACATTAAGATATATAAGTTTTCCGGAATTTTAATGTTAGGGGGAGATTTGAAATCTGCATCAAATTTTAAGGATTTTTTTATAAAATTCGTTTTTTGTATAATTCTTTATCTAAAAGCGGAAATGCATTTTAAGTTAATTAATTTTGACCAATAGGATAGGTGGATTTTAAACTACCTGCGCTCTAATTGGTTGAATGATGTACAACATCCAATCAGAGCGCAGATTTTTTAAATCCACCAATCACGGATGCCAAAATTAATTAACTTAAATGGCAATTCCGCTTTTAGATAAAGAATTATAGAAAAAACCAATTTTATAAAAAATCCTTAAAATTTGATGCAGATTTCAAATCTCCCCCTAACTTTAAAATTCCGGAAAACTTATATATCTTAATGTACATGAACATCAATTTATTTGCCATTGTCTTAAACCTTTAAATCCCTAAAAAAGAAAGCCTTACCTGGTAATCTTATTATGGCTGAGATCCAAAGCGACCAATTTAGTCAGCGGATAGAAAATCCCAGAAAGAAAGGGGACAATGGGCTGTTTATTACACTAGTCCCCAAAGTTTTATAATAACGTTTTCTTATTCGTTGGCTTAACAACTTTGGGGATTGGTTGGTTTTTTAAAGGTTTCAATCACTGAATTGTGTATTATCATTGGGGATGTATACAATTTATCTGGCATTGTCTTATCCCTTTAGATCCCTAAAAAAGAAAGCCTTACCTCGTAATTTTATTATGACTGAGATCCAGCGCAACCAATTTTGTCAGCGGATAGAAAATATCTCCCGCCACTATGTTGGAGGTGAGGGCGTTGGCAGATAAATTCAACTAAACATCATGGCATGTGTCACTATTTGGGTACCCAAAACACTTAAAACTTTGGGTACTTATCACTAGGGTTGGGCCGGAGACTTTATTGGCCGGATATTAAATACCGGACATCTGGCTGATTGATTTCTAATACCAGATAACCGGCATTAAAAATCAGCCGGGTATCAGGTATCCGGATAGTTTCAATAAATGGTATCCGCCCGGATATTGAAAATTGCCGGTTATCCGGCCCAACCCTACTTATTACTTTGGGTACTTATTACTAATTAGGTACCAAGAAAAGGGAGGGAGAATGGACTATAAATTACACTGGTACCCAAAGTTTTTCTTTATCGTTAGCCCAAAAACGTTGGTAATTGAATTTTGATTGGTTGTTTTCAAAGTGACCATACTAAAAATTTTGATCTTATTGATTGGCTTAAAAACTTTGGGTACTAATTTAAATTAGTTGAGTTACTTAATACTTTGGGTACTTAATAAAGCGACACATTCCTGAAGTAAATTATCCAGGGGTGTAAACGTCTCCGCCGTCAAAATGGCCAAACTGTTATTCTCTAAAAACAACCGCTCCAGCGCGGGAACCGGCTTAAAAACAGCCGGCGGAATGGCCGCCAACCGGTTCTCGGCCAGGTCAAGGCTGACTAGGGCCGGCAGGCCGGCCAGGGCCGCGTCCGCCAGTACGGTCAGCTTATTGCCGCGCAGCCGCAGCTCGCGGATGTTGGGCGAATGGGCCAGATCGCCGCCGCGGAAAGAGGATATTTTGTTGTAGGACAGGTCGACTAACTTTAGATTATATAGCTGGCATCCACCCTGAAATAGATAGATAGATAGAGTTATATTGGTAGATGGTTATATTGATAGATAGATAGTTAGATAGACAGACAGACAGACAGACAGACAGACAGACAGACAGACAGACAGACAGACAGACAGAGACAGACAGACAGAGACAGACAGACAGACAGTCAGACAGATTTTGTTGTAGGAAAGGTCGACTAACTTTAGGTTGTATAACTGGCATCCACCCTGAAATAGATAGATAGATAGTTAGTTAGATAGATAGATATATAGATAGTTAGATTATTAGTAAGATAGATAGAAAGATATATAGATAGATATATATCCTTATACTAAAATCCTTATAATAAAGTAATAGAATGTCTTTCTCTCTGTGTGTTTGTTTGTTTGTACCGAAGGATCTCGATAACCACTGAACCGATTGGGTTCTTCTTAACAGGGTAGCTTCTCATAGGTCCTGTGAATGTTTATAATTATTTTTGTGGAGGGTACCACCACCCTCTCATGAGAAATCACAAAAATCTAATTTTTAAAAAAATATTTTCGATTTTACGTAGAGACTTGAACGCAACAAAGATATATTTGGAATAAAAACAAGGATGACAACATCCATAAAAGCGAAGCACTGGAACGGTAGGACAAACGGACATTAACACTTGTATAATGTCAGAACTGAATAATCAGAATATAAATGTATAAGAATCGAAGCAAAATTGTAAGTAAAATTGTTGAAAAACTGCTTGATACAGAATAATGTTTATGGACATACTTACAACTTTAGGATTTTATTATAGAGTTGCTTCGCTTATAAAATTGAACTTTGTTGTCCCAGGAATCAGTATACCAAAAATCAGATCAATTGGATTATTAGATCATATAACAATTAGTTGTTAAAAAAGTAAAAAAAATCAACATGTTTAAAATGGACATACGGACATTCTGGTAATGATTATAGAGTTGCTACGCTTTCTAAATCGTACCTAACTACTACAGGAATCACCATGCAAAGTTTGAAATCAATAGGAAAATTCTAACATTCCTAAATTAACGAAAAAAGCTATCCGTTACGGACGGACGTACGGACGGACGGACCGACCCTAATTATAGAAAAGCTTCGCTTTTAAAAATACAAGGATGACAACATCCATAAAAGCGAAGCACTGAAACGGTAGGACAAACGGACATTAACACTTGTATAGTGTTAGAACTTAATAATTATCATAATATAAAATTATAAGAGTAAAGCAAAATTGTAAGTAAATTTGTTGTAAAACTGCTTGATACAGGATAATTTTTATGGACATACTTACATTTTTAGGACTTGATTATAGAGTTGCTTCGCTTATTACATTATTACATTATATCAGTATACCAAAAATCAGATCAATCCGATGATTTGATCACATAAAAATTTGTTGTTAAAAAAGTAAAAAAATAAACATGTTTAAAATGGACGTACGGACATTTTGGTAATGATTATAGAGTTACTACGCTTTCTAAATCGTACCTAACTACTAAAGGAATCACCATGCAAAATTTGAAATCGATAGGACAATTCTAACATGCCTAAATTAACGGAAAAAGCTATCCGTTACGGACGTACGGACGGACGTACGGACGGACCGACCCTAATTATAGAAAAGCTTCGCTTTTAAAAACATTTAAAGTGCCGCTAGTATATAGATAAATTGTTAAATAGATTGATAATTGATATTTAGTTAAATTGTTAAATTTGTAGATAGATAGATAGATAATTATATAGATATATAGTGAGATGTATGGATAAATAGATACCTATATAGATTGTTAGATAGATAGTTAGATAGATAGATGGTTAGCTAGATAGTTAAATAAATATATATTTAGTTAGTTATATTATGGATGTATAAATATATATAGAGATAGAAAGATAGTTAGATAGATGAATAGATAGATAGATTATAAAACATAGAATTAAAACTTAATTAACTTAATGTTTACAGATTTTCTCTTTTAAATCCAGTAATACGAGGGAGGGGACATTGGACTGTAAATTATACTGGTACCCAAAGTTTTATAAACAACTTTGGGTACATAATTCAAATATAGTTTGTTACAAATTAAAGTGTCCAAAAGTTTCCACCAATAACTTTATCATTTTAGTGGATGTTTAATGTATATCTAAATGTCCATTGTCTTATCCCTTTAGATCCCTGCAATTTTGTTTTAACACAGGGAGGGAGGTGACATTGGGCTGTTTATTACATTAGTCCCCAAAGTTTTATAATAACATTTTCTTATTCATTGGCCTACCAACTTTGGGGACTTTTACTGAATTTTGATTAGTTTGTTCATTAAGTTAAGTGTCCAAACCTTTTAACCACTAATTGTAATCTACAGAAGGGTTAATTTTGTGTATCATCATTGGAGATGTATATCAATTTATCGGCCATTGTCTTATCCCTTTAGATTCCTGGGTATTAAATGTAATTAAATATATTATATCCTAAAATCTTTCATATAAAATTAATTAAAAATATTTCTTAATATATTTAAGTAGTTTATTTATATTTATATATTTAATTAAGATGAAACAAGGATGACAACATCCATAAAAGCGAAGCTCTGAAACGGTAGAACAAACGAACATTAACACTTGT